>NC_054058.1:73799415-74108635 GCF_017639655.2 Falco naumanni | reverse complement strand
ACAAATAGAAAATAAACAGCGTGATTTTAACTTTAATCTTTAGGTACTTTTGAAAGAAACTAAAACCAAATGCATCTCTAATATAATATTTTCCTTATTTACATTGGAAACAGCTTTAGGCCAATGATGTTTGCCAGTGATGTACATATGAGAAAGTGGTATTTCCCTGCGTATGGATCATGTTATACTAAACAATAAATACGACAGTGAAGATTAGAATAGCAGCTTTATAAATACACAGAAGAGGTAACAGACTCACTAGCAATGATCTGCTTATGCTTATTCAATTTTCCTGCTGGAAAGGAAAAATAAAGGAGAAAAAAATTCTTCTACCCACACCAAATTGATAAATACAGCATTAATTGCATACCCACGTACTCAGTTACCTCTTGACCTGGGTAGACTGCTAGTCATAAAACACATATTTAGTTCCTTTCTTTGTCTTCTTCCGGAATCATAGGCTAAAAAATCATGATTTTGGCCTGTGGACTGCATGCTATCTGCTTTCACTGTTGCTTCACTCTTCTTTCGCTGTGCTGTTTCAGTGGTCCATGTTTCAAAAGCATGCTGTCCTCCGCTCCATTATTTTTCTCCAGGATGTCCCAAAAAATAATTTTACAGCAAATTGTCTTGTAAAAGCATATTTACATACATATTTTTCAGTTTTTATACCAGCAATGCAGAGCAAAAATTGTTTTCACAGTTTGTAAAAGATGAATAAAGAACGATTGTGAAATGCTAGGGTCACAACACAAATTCTGGACCAGCATGGCAAAAATAAAGGAAAAGATATTTAAATCACTTTATGCAGTTCCTTCATCTTCACATCTTAGAGGAATAGAGATGAGAAGGAGAGGACAATAAAGGCATTCAGGAAATACAAATGAAGAAGTAAAAAAACCCAAATCCCTAACAAAAATTAAAAAGTGAAAGTAAAGTCTGAAATTAATGTTTGGTCACTCCTCCATTTCTGGCAGGCTTACCCTAGTGGTGTCTTTTCTTGTTCCTGCCAAACCTGACTTTGTATTTGGGCATTAAAATAAGTGCTGTAAGCTCAGCTCTGCATTTACATAGGCCACAAATTTCGAATTAGTATTCAGCCTATCCCGATGTTTGTGATACTTGACATTTGAAAGAATGGACCTTGAAAACTCTCTGCTTGAATTGGAACTTTCTTAGTTTGGCTGTCAGAACAAAAATGAGTTTTATTCAAGCTGCAGAGCATTACTAAAGCTCTACTTCAAACTTCGCATTTGCTTAAATTAGTGCAGTTGAGTAGTGTGGTTGTACTCCACGCAGTTGGGGAGAAGGGACTCCAGAGCAGAAGTTTTCTCCTGTCCTCTAAGGTCAGTTGAGGTTGAATCAGTCCATATGCAATATAAAGCCATACTCAGCTGTTGAGACTGATTTGTTGTTGTTTTCTCTTGTAATTTAATGAATCAGCTGCAAAAAGTCGCATATTCCTCTTCTCTACTGTTGGCCATCAATTGCTTCTGATATGCCCTTGATAAATATGGCAGAAAATGTTGGCATAGTGTACACAAGATCAGGGCCAGCTGAGACAATGAACATTCCCTACATTGTGAATTCAAGTTGTGTGGAGGAACTTTATGAGTTATTCCTCACTGTCCAAATGATGGATGGAAGATATCAAACAGGTGAAGTGTCTGTACAAGGGCTCAAGTAGAGCATGACAAATAAATAAGTAGTTTGTATTTAATACCCTCTCCGTTAAAAAAACAGGGGAAAAAAAAAGATAAAAGATAAAAGAAAAAAAAAAAAAAAGAGATACAAATTTGACATTTAGTGAGGTAGAAATCAATGCTTTATAGCAGCTTAATTTCTTTGGGTAGTAAGTTTCTAGGATAACTTAATGACTTAATGTTGTCTGTCATTATGGGTTGCAGTTGTTTATAAGCATCCAGATTAATTTGGATGGACAGGTTTTATTATAGTTAGAAATTGAAATAAATGATTGCAATTCTTTGAACATAAAGGTAATGACAGGTAGTAGGGAAAAGGTGATGAGTGAAGACAAAAAAGAAAGCCAAGAAACAAGTGTCCCATAGAGAAAAACACACAGATCAGGAACGTGAAGGGAAGAACCAGATGATGGTAGCAAGGGCTGGAATTTAAAGACTGAGCCCAAGCAATGGGTTTTGTTAATTGGTTGCTTCTGATTATTTACTTTTGAAAACAGAGTGAGGTTTTTTCCTAAAATCAGCTAGTTTAGGATTTAGCCCAGAGACTAGAGCCAGTTGTAGTCTAATTTAAGAAAAGTGGTAGAGCACAAGGGTAAGTGTGAAAGATGGTAATAAGGCAATCAAAGCAATTGTTTATAGAAGTATAATTGCCACAGGAAAAAGATCAACAGCACAGTTAACAGGAAGCCATGTTACTTTACTTCAGGTTAAGGAAATAACCAAAACCAGTTATGTTTTCATGTTTTGATGGATCCATATTCCAACAGTTGTATATTTTCAGGGCAGCCTTCAAGCAGAGACAAAACAGGCACTTCCTTACACAGGTGGAGATGGGAAAGCAAGGCTTTATGTTTCCTTGGTTTCTGAGAGAAGAGGTTGTCTGGGAATATCTTAGATATAAGGAAAAAGTTGTGGGTAAAATAAAGGCAACCTGTTTTCTCCTCAGCATCTTTCTGCTGCGTGCTGAAGCTAGAGCTATGCTGGTATAGCTATGGCTGCGTTACCGTAACAGATTCAGTCACTCCCCTTCAGCTCTGGCAAGAAGGGAAGAGGCAAAGGCAAGCACTGAGCTTAGGCAGGCACACAGGCAGCGCCACCTCAGCTGGTCATTACTGCAGCCAACACCTTCTTTTGGCCATTTCTCTAAGCCACAATACTGAATGCTAATTCCATAAAGATGAAAACAAAATCCTGTGGGACAGTATTACATTTTTACTGATGCTGGTGAGAAAAACTGAGCCAGGAGTATCGTACAGTTAAAATTTTATGTTATTGCTGTCAGTGGAAACAATAATGAAAACATCATCATTGATGAAGTTTCATTGAGGGAGTACTTGAATTTTGTTTCTTTTCCTCCAAATGCTAATAATAACAAAATGTCACAACACAATTGCCTAATGTATATCTTCTAAAAAGCCAGCAGGAAGTGGGCTCAGAAATAAATAGCTATGTGACTGGGAAAAAAAATATATCTACCCAAATGGTGCAGAAATGCGTGTCAAGATCTGTGTAAGACTGTTTTGGCAAATAAGGAGAAGTTCTGGATTAATTTTATCCCTGAATGGGTAAAGGAAGCATTCCATTTCTAAGACCCACCCTTTTGAGATATTCAGTATATATCTGATCTTTTCTGCTATATGTAAATATAGTGAAATTAGATAATGGAGGCATTTGCTTTAACTTTTTATTGATTTTACCTCCAGAAGACAATTATCCAAGTTTTAAGAAGTGAAGGTGACTGGTCTTTGCCTGGAAAACAATCATGCCTTCCAGTGTTTCCAGTTCAGTGAGATCCTTCTTTAGTTGTTTCTATTATGGGTTCTTTGTTATGCCTGATTTATTTTCTCATCCAAGATAAAAGAAAGGAGGTAAGAGTTTAGATCTGGAAGCAGAGTTTTTAGGGAGCGTTGCAGGGAACAAAGCCAGTAAAAATTTTAATTAGCCAACTAAAACTCAAAAGATTTCTTCTTTCTGGGTACAAAAGACCTGGGAGAAGTTTGTCTTACTGAAACACAGTATCAATAATATTATTAAAACAATAACATTCAAATGTTATTATTGAACACTTGCTATATATTTTTTTTAAAAAAATAATACGGAAGGACTAAGAGATTAGAAGAAATGAGTTAGCAAAACAATGATCAAGCAAAAGGACACTTCTTTCTGGGCCAACAAATGACACCAAGGAGTGTGGTGTCATACTGTGTTTAAGCAGACATCAAAAAGTTTGCTCATTTCCCATCAACCACCTATACACACATTACATGCATTTACACAGACAGATTTATTTCTCTAAGGTGCATTGTCCTCCCAGTGAGGGCTGATGCCCACTCCCAGTTTTCTGCCCAGACTATGCAACCAGAAGAGTTTTGAACCTTGGGTTTTATTTTCAGAATTTTTGGAGGACACCAAAAGAGCCGGAGAGGAAACTTTTCTTTAAAAACACGGTATTCATTATGTAATCAAAGTTTGAAGAAAAAATGTCCAAATTCTGTGGCAAGAAAAAGAGCAGTCTTGGTTGTCTTCTGATGAATTCTAGTTTGTTTTGGCAGTTCCTCTACTGATAAATCAAATAGGTGAACGACTTTCTTGCTCTGAGACCATGTCGTGACACAGACTGCATTTATGTGTTAAACTCTTATTCCCAGAGCCGTGGTGGCTTCGTCAAAACTGCCTGCTGGGTATGGTCATTGGTATGAATTAATCTACAAAACTTGCCAAAGTGTAAGTCATCATGTGAGTTGGTCTAGGCCAAAAACAAGTCAGAGATAATGCTAATAAGTCGGTAATACATATGACGATACCACTGAGCTGTGCTTTCATGCTGAAACAATTATACTAAATAAGTCAGAATTGCCTTTATTTTCATTGGATATAGTGCTAAGAATCACCAGAATAGCCGTCCTAGATGAGCAGTGCAGAGAAGGTGCCTTTTCTGGTGGCTGAAGGTCATTCTCCTGATGATGACTTGGGTATGGGCATAAAAGCGATAAAGCACCAATTGATTTTATTTTTTCTAACTTTTAACAGTTCATTTTCTGGCATAACCAGTTTTCTTCCTCAGTCTTAATAACTTACTATGCCTGGAATGTTAATTCTTTTTGATAATGCTCCTTTAAAGGAAGAGTTAGTTAATGGGGGATAATTCTGCTTTAAGATTGGTCACTGCACTGAATAAGGCTAATAAGGAGATGGGTTTACTAGAGAGCAAACAAGCAAACAAAACAAAATAAAACTTTTCTTCCCTCCAGAAGTCTTTTATTTATGTATGTTTTATTTACCTGTGTACCTTTTGTCAACCAAGACTACTGAGCTTGATGGCTGAAACAATAAATATATGTACTTACCTCATCTGCTGTAAGAATGCAAAATTTAGGTGCATGCCCTGGCACTTTTCTAAGCTATGGAAAACCTCTTTTTCAAGTGCAGCTGGTCTGGGACTACTTTTTGATACTATTTTTTAGAACTGCCTTTTTTTTTGTTGGGCTAGACCTGTTTTCTTAGGTTACCAAACCATGAGAAAGCAGAAGAGCACAGATACAGTCAAGGCAGCACTCAGTGAAAGGGAGGTGTGCTATGTGTTCCCTAGTTTCACAAGAAAAATCCTTTGAAGATCTCTGTGCAATGGGCATAGCTGGTCAGGGAAGTAGATACAAGCTCAGTTCTGGATGTTCCCTTTAAAAAGGAACTTTACGTTGTGTTTCCACTGCAGATAACACAAATTACTCTCCCAGAAAACATGCCCCAGCCATAATGATATTGCACAGGATTTTGCAAAGAGATTCCTGAGAAGAGCAGAGCAGAAAGTTGCATTTTGTTTTAACTTGCTGGAAAAATTCCAGATTCATATGACAGTAAGCTGGAACAGAATTTTGGCCAGAGGTTCTCAGAAACTGTAAGATAGAAAATACTCCCTTTTAATGAAAAAAATAAACAACACTTGTATCCTACTGTAAGCAAATAAACAAGGATGAATTAGCACCCCAAGAAGGTAAAGTAGTTAGTACCAACCCACCCAAGGGGCAGTAAGGACCGCGCAGATACTTCTCCACACTCCTGTTCAATATCACCAGCTTTTCTTAGGTGAACTGATGGAGCAGCTGTGCAAGCAAAAAAGGAAAAAAATATGAGTTGAAAAAACCCCAAGAAACTAAAACACCCTCTCAAGACCCCAAATGCACTTTACATTTGACCCAGCCTGGAGAGCCAGCAGATGGAGAAAGCCAGCACATTACAGGAGAAAGGGAAGACGCAATGACACAGAAGGAATGTGGAAACTTGAAAATAGACTTGGCACTGAGTGAATAGCTGAAATTGATGACCAAATGATTGATGGGTAATATAAAGTGACAATGAACAGAGAAAATTATTTCCCTAGGGAGCAGGCCTTTTTGGGTAAACCATCAGGATATTTGCCTGTAATCTATTTTTGCATGTGATTCTGCAATTAATCATTTCATCCCGAGGCATCTGCACCAATTTGTGGGGCCTTTTCATGCAAATGTAGGGCTTTCTATGTAGATTTCATGTAACTATGTTTGGGTTTTTTCTTCTCTTGATGTTGGTACTACATTAAGAGCTAAGTCTTGCTTATGACACAGAGGTGGAGAAAGGATACCTTGCAGGATTCAGTATCCGTATCTTTAGAGTTATCTTTTCTTACAAATCCAAACCACAGCCTATATAGTAATTTTTTTTTTAAGTATGTTGTTTTCTTGTTTGTGTGGACTGCACAACCAGAGGAGGGTCTAGAAAGAAAAGGTTTTTCCAATCAGATATTGCTTTCCAAAATATTTTGAAGTCCAAATCTATCGTTAAAATATGGAAACTTTTGAAAACTGTGCTTGCATGTAACACCTGAATTGACAAATTTTCAAAGACTCTTTCCCAAGACATATGCTCTGAATGTAGTTTTGGACATGATTTTTCACTCCAAAGCATTAACTTTTTGTCTTAGAGTAACTGTCTTTTCACAAGCGAAACTGTCTAGGCGTAAAACTGTACGGTGTATCCTTTAGGAGACGAGTATTTCTGTGGAAGGCACAGAGAACCTGCCTTATGGCCAGTTCAGCAGGGAGCAGCACTCCAAATGAAGGTAAGCATTGAGTACCTATATGCACAGATATTTTCATCTAGAGTAATCTGTTTCCATTGAAGGGTATTTTGGGGCAAATGCTATCATTTAGAAAACAAATTAAGGTATTTTCATAGTCTCTTGAATGCAATATTTGATTTATCTCTCCTATAAATTAGATTTCATATTAACTTGGTAAATTAAAAAATGTGGTAAACATATAAATATCTGTCTGCACTAGGCCTTTTAAACCACATCAAGGATAGGGCTCAAATTATAGTAGCTGCCATTAAAAAAAAAAAAGTGTAGAGATTCAGCAATTATATCCTTTGCAGAGACAGGAAGATGATATATCAGACACTCTGATGGTATTGCTGAGAAATGTTGACTTTGTAATGGTGACTGCCCTGCGTGCAGAGATGTGGTGGAGTAATTGGAAATGCTGTGCAGAATATAAGAAGAGGAGACTGACAGCTGGGCAGGACATTCTGGGTACTGGATCTGTTATCCCGAGGAATGGCTTAGCAATGCCTGAACACCTGTTGTACCCTCTTGTTGCATTTTGTTATGCATTTGGTTGTAATCTCTTGGAATCAAGTATTGCAATTTATGGGGTGTACCACGATGTTAATCCAAACTCGGACTTCTCGCTAATTCTGCTGCAAGAAGCAACAGTGCCAATGCTTGCAGACCAAAGGGGTACTGCCTCATTTCAATGGTGCTGCCTGGAGCAGAGTCCATGCCCTACCTGCCAGATGTTTATCTTATAGAGACAGCTTCACAGGGGCTCTGGCAGTGAAAGACCTCAGGCTTCCAGCCCCGGGGGAGGGAGGGAATGGACTATTGCTGTTAGCTAGATGGGCCCCATCAGCCCCTGCTCCAGCCACCCTCTGAGCTCACTGACTGGGGGGGGTGGGGGGTGGGTGGGGTTAGCAAAACTTCTCATGAGAGGACTCAACCCATAGCTGGGTCAGTGGCATAATTATGAAAGCTAATGGAGGCAAAGTTCATAAGAGGTGATTTTCCATGTATTACATGGTTTAAAATTAGCAGGCCAGGTGCAGAGGAACCCAAAACTACATGAGAGTTCAAAATGATTAGGTATACAATGATATTTTCATTATTAAACATAAAGATACAGTCTATAGCAATGTATAGGAGCACTGTTGCATGAATGCCCTTTTCTTATGCCTTTATAGGTGTCCACTGTTAAATGAATCTTTGGCCCCATATTATAGGGTTGCTCTTCCATAGACGTGCAAGGTTATATATAAGTCTAGCTGGATTATACAATCTATTCTTTTAAAGATGTGGGTTTGTTTTGAAAAGTTGTTTTCTGTGTTGTCTCCTTTAAAGACAACAGGGCCTTCATCATTTCTCATAGCTATAAATTAGTCACTTAATACATTTACTCTTTGTCTTTTCCAAAAAGGCAAATCCATGGGGTTTTTTCTGGTTCTCGACTTTGTAGATTTATTGCATACCCTTACATCCCATTCTCACATTGAACGTGAAGGGACTTGGTTAATTATCTGTCTTTCTCCTCCATCATACTCATACACTCATTTGAAACTCCGTAACTTCAAGACTTGAGAGAATGTATATAAATCTATACGTACACAGCTGCCCAGATCAGCAGGAGTAGCCATACACTTGGGCCAGCAAGGGAGAGAAGCAGAATAAAATCTTTTTTCTCTTAATTCGTGAGACTGTAGCAGCCCTTCTGATAATTTGCTTAACCTCTGTTGATGAAAACTAGTTTTTATGTACATATAAGAAAAGGGAAGAAAAAGAGAAGTCCACATAGGCTTTGTGAATCCAAGAAGATAGTTTTTTCTTAGGCTTTACTACTGCAGGTGATGTTTTTGCACTAGAACTATTATGCACACTGATTTGTGCCTTTAAAATTTGGGCATCACAACTTTTCTAATCTAACTGCAAAGATGCTGATGAGACATGCATTTCTGATTGCAAACAGCGCTAGGCTTCTTGAAAGACCAGATAATAAAACCATAATATTCTTTCTTGTCTATATAACAAAGGCATGATTTATTATTTTATCTATTTCTTGTTACTATCAATTTTGGTCAGTATAAACAAAATAAAAATTAAATGTAATTATTATCTGCAAAACACTTAAGAACTGTCAAAATGTTTGCTGTTATAAGGAGTATTTCCAGCCACTATTTCTAGATCCTACCCTAAGTGCTGAGCAACATATAGTTGCTGATATGAGAAAAATCCTCATACATTCGTGTAGCAGATCAGATATATTGCAAACAGACACAATTTTCTGCATGGGTCTGTGAAAAACTATCAGATTAGGAGATACTTGGAGCCCAGGTTTCCAGCTCAAATTTTTATTGCCCCTTGAGAGAGGGAGAGGTCATTACTCAGAAGCAGCGCTTGTAATAACATGAAGTTTTGTGTGTCACAGGCTCTTAGTTAATATGAAGTCACAAGGAAAAAATGTGTATTCAGTTTGCCTGGCTTTCTCCAAATGACTACACAGAGCAGCAGGTGCTGCATGTAACAAGCACAAAATAAGTCATATGGCAGAATCCAAGCAGCAGATTGCAGGCTGGAGGAACACAGTGATCAGGACCCATTGCTCTCCATTTGTCAGCCAGTGTAGAAGCACACAAGGGTTTCTAGCACTGATTTTTCAACTTTAACCTTTTCAACAGCCAGAAGAACAGCATACCATCCCTGATGATGCTTCTAATGGCCTAGGTGCTGGGTAACAGCTCTGTGCTCCCCCTGCTTAGTGTGTAGAGTCTCAGCCACGCTAACCAAGATGCTGGTTACCAGCCTCACAGTACCAGGTGCAGTAATTGAGCTTCAGCGCTTCCTTTCCCCTAAAGGGCACGCTCACTCTTGTATATCTTGAAAGACAGCTTACCCTGGATATTTGCTTTGAAATCTATTAACTAATGGGTCTTTTTCTGATCATGATTTATGGAGGGCTTGTAGACAATGAGCAACCCTTTCAAGAAAGGTGGACTATGGATATACACGCTTATTCTTCATGATTCTACTGATGGATGTGGTCACTGATATCAACGTGAACCAAATAGTTTCTCCATAGGGCTGCTTTTCTTTCCAAGATTCTAAGGAAATGAAAGCTCAGAGTCTTGAAAAAGTGAGTTATTGCTGTATTTCTTTAACCAGAAAAAATGTCATTCAGAAACATGCTGCACTTCACGTGGGCTCTATGGAAAGCACAAAGGTCAAGGAATTGCTCATAAAAGATACATTTTCGTAATAGTCTGGCTTCAGCAGCAAATCAAGTTTAAAATAGTTCTTTATCCAGACTGGAGTTATTTTTAACCTGAATCATTTAAGTAATCCATATTGCAGCACAGCCATGTGAACAGTTGCATTGGTTGGATCAACTGGATGGGTGTGATATGAAAATGGGAACAATCATCTGGAGGTGGGAAAGAGAGGGGCTTACACTGATTTTATCTGAAGAGCTGTTATGAAACAATAACCAGAGATTATTACGTGGATCTGTTTACCTAGAATGAGCAAGACAGACATACGTGTTCCAACCAAGTACGCAAGAGCTCCGATAATCTCTTCAAAGAAAGTGCCTGGTTCCCAAACTGTAAAGCAGTTCTAGTTCAGGTTTTTGGAATATAACTTGAGCAGATTTGACCACACTGGATGACTTCATTATGGGACTGCCCTGCAGATCCTATTTACATTATGCAACTTACACACAGAGAGGTCCTTGTTGCCTTAAGATCAATGCTCAAATGGACAAATATTCAGAACACTCACTAGTAGCTAACATTACAATAGTAAAAAATTTTGCTTTGCAAAAGTAAAAAAATTTGCTTTGCATGTGTTACATGGATCTTCTTTGCACTTTAGGCAGTCAACAGAGTACAGAATTCTGCAACATCAGTAGAGCTGTGAACCTAAAGGAATCACTTAGCTTCCAAGAATTGCTTGGAGAACCCCACAAATGAAAGGGTAAAGGGAAAGTTGTAACAGAACATGAAAGCAGGTAAGGAAATAGGAACCTGTGTGACCTAAATAGGAAAAATTATGTGGAAAACTAATATTTTCTCTTGAAAGAGGGTAAGATCCTAGGTCAATCGTTTACATGGGAGCTCTGTGTACCACAAGTGTTTTTATTTTCTAGATAAAACATATAGAAAAACCTTGTTTACCTGCTAATATACCTTGAAATTTCTGCTGTGGACACATGTAATATGCTCCAGGGACACCCAAGCAAATCGTCAGTAGGGCAGAAGGCACAGGGCACCACACTGTGCATCCCAGGACAGTATCAGCTTGTCCCAGAATAGCAGTACCACATGAGACCAATGCTCTTACTGAACTGATAATTTCTTATTGACTCTTGTTATTGTAGAAAAAGTGTCAAAAGCATGTTACTTCTTGTTTGAGAGCTTCCATAATAATTTCTAGATTACTTTCTCTGTAACACATAACTTTATGGTGCAAATACTTATTTGAATTATAAGAATAAAGGAAATCCAAGCATTGCTTATGATGCTACTATGTTGCTTCAGAATTGCTTAGTTTTTCTCCATGGCAGTTGTCTTCTTTTCAGCACAGGAATTATTATTATTATTATTGTTTTTTAAATAACTGTGCAAAAAAGAAAAAAAGCATAAGGAAAAGAGAAAAGCATAAGGAAAAAACCCACTCAGTTAAGCTTTTTCACCTTCAAAGTACTAAAACGTGTATTCAGGTGAATAAGTAATTACAAAATCATCTTTTTCCAGCTTTCAGAATACAAGGGAATAGTAAGAAAAATCTCTGGAGATCTGACAGAGGAGATGTGAGAGAAATATAAATGAAAAAATAAATGAAACAGATCATTTTGTAGTGTTAATGATGTGTAGCTATGAAATCCTAGGTTGAATCACCAGAACGACAACATATTTTTCCTGCTTATCCCCTGGTGAAATATTTAAAAACATTTTGCTGTTATAAACGTGAGTCAGTGGTTTCTATGAAGTCTTGAGTACTGTTACAAAAACAGCTAAATGCTCTTTCTGGGTACCCAAGAAGGAATTTCAAGCTGAAGAGTTTTTTTGGTTTGGTTTGGTTTGGTTTGTTTTGTTTTGTTTTGGTTTGGTTTGGTTTGGTTTGGTTTGGTTTGTTTTGTTTAAAAAAAAGGTTCAGCAAAACAAACAAATCTTATGCAATCGGTCTTTTCCTTGTACCGTACCCTCACAGGCACAGTTGACTGAGGTCACATTTCCTAACAGTCCTTCTATTTGAGATGTGTACATGGAAGGTGTTGGATAGTCCACTGTCTTCACTAGCTGCCAAAGTGTATAGGCTCACTGACATCACTAGGAAGATGTTTGATGATTTGAACGAGTTTTGGAAAGTACCCCCTATTTCTGACCTTAATGTAGAAGAAAATTGTACCTCTTCATTCTAGTCAGAGGTAACAGGAGGGTGGATATGTTATAAATGATGTGACCAATTTTTTTTTAAATATGAGATCCACTGGGATAAAGAAGTATATGAATTATTTCAAATATTTACAGTTCAGTTATTGAGATCAAATCATAGACACCCTTAAAGGTGAAAATAAATGAATTTATTAAGTGAAAAATCTCAGAAGTCTTGGGGCAGTCATTGACCTCACCATATCTCTTTGGAGAGTGCTTTGGGGAGTGCTTGGTCAAAAGCCATTATGAACTGCCTTTCCCACTTATGATCCCCTTTGTCTGCATGGGGCATTTACTGGTGAGGGAATAAAGAAAATAACCTGGTTGTGTTGGTGCAGAATCAAGGCTGTTCAGAGGTAACTGTGCTGCCATAGTGAACAACCCGTTTACTATTACAATGCCACAATCCCTGATCGCACTACGAGACAATTCTAGTGCACTCCACACACAAATGTAATCCAGAACATGTGCAAACCAAACTAGCTAGAACTGCATTATCTGGCATTTTGTGCTTTTATGGCAGATTTTTACTGGCTTTGTGAGAACAGATGCTCTCTGGTCCAGTGCACAACCCCCTGGTTAATACTTCAAAAGGTTTTGAACAAATCTGAACCAGCAGAATGGGTTTATACTGGATCAGTGCTTTGTGGCATGTGGCCATGGAGTTTTGGATCTCATAGAAAGAGCCCCAAAGCCAAATTTTGTGTCTTGTTGAACCATAGCCCAGGTAAACAAGAAAATAATTTTTGTTCAATAGTACTAGACACTGCCATGCTGAATGGTTTACAAATGGGACATATGTGGCATATGTGGTCTCTGTAATACAGACACATGGAATTTTCTTTAAAACAGGATCAAATTATTGCATAAGAAAAATGAACTTCTTTTTTTCTTCTTTTTTTTTTCTATTTAGGTGACTGGAAATAGTTCCGACCTCATGTTTGCTGTCTCACACCCCATGCTTATATTCAGGGACATTGTCTGTATCTATTCTTCATGGGCAAAATTCCAGAGGGACACAGCACTGTCTCCCTGTTCCTTTCCTCAACCCTGAGTACTGGTCCTATGAAAAGGAAGTATCCAGAAAGCCAGCTAAACCAGAGTCCTTATCCACAGCAGGATGCTGCTCATACTGCTTTACTTGTTCCTAAAGGCAGACTACCTCCTGTAAAAAGTAATGTTATGATCGAGGGACAAATGGAAACTAGTGCTCCCACCAGCTCTCTCTCTTCTGAGCGAACATAACTGACTTAGGGTTTCAATCTAAATGTATCCTGAATTAATAATATATTATTGTACAACGGGTAGCATCAAGAAACGTGATCCTTAATTTCAAGAAACTCATTTAACTATGATGAGGTTTGGGAGTCTTTTAAAGAGGAACACCTCGATAAGATAAATCTGTGTATGAGACAAACATGGAATGACATAATAATAAAAGACTCAAGTCTGTTGTTTATATCCTAAATTAGTCATATTTTAACAGCAACTGAAACCTCAGTACACCAAGATAGGTTAATGAACACCAAGGGACAAATGAAGATTTCTGTGACACAGAAGTAGTACTACTGCTTCAAATACAGAATGCTTGGTTTCTTACCAGCACAAGAAAGCAGAGATTTTTTTCCTCAAATCTTCTCTTCTTAATCTCTGATTCACTGGAGGCAGCAATTCAGTGGGGGCCTGATCCAGTTCCACTGTAGTCAGTAGAAAAGACTCCAGCTGGGATTTGGATCAAGTCCTTACTAGCACTACAGGGTGGGGTTAACAATGTAAAAGGCTATCGTTTCCAGATCTATCTAAGACCAGATGTGCAAGGCAGGAAACCATACGATTACATTCAGACAATAAATAAAAAAAGGAGTTGCCCTTGTTTAAAAGCATTTTGCACTAGTGGAGATTTTCTAACCATGACAACATACTGCAGGGTTTGGTATTAAGTCATTGAGTTGCTGAACCTCTGTCCAGCGAACCCTACTGAATCTTTGGGGAGTCAGGATTAGCTGAAAGAACAAACTTAAGAGATCACTTTGTGTTCAGCTAAAGCCAACGAAAGTTTTAATACTGAACTTTCTTCTGGTTTTCATTTTCTGCGTTTTGAGTTACTTATCTTATTTGATCTCCTATTGCAGGATCATTTTAACTGTTGCAGTGTGTTTCCAGTTAATAAAAATAGGCACCGTTTGAAGCAAGACATATTCCTTGAATCCAGCTTTGCCTTGCCTTTCCTTTTCTCCTTCTCTCCTTCCTTGCCTCTCTTCTTCCCTCCCTCCTCCCTTTTTTCCTTCCCTCGTCTTCCTCACTTTCTCCCTTCCTTCCTTCCCTCCCTTCTTCTAACTCTTCCATGTAAAAAACATTACCAACAAAACTCCAAAGAAAACCAGAAAAAGCCACCACAACCCAAACCCAAGTGTTATGCATATGACAGTCTTAGATATTGCAGTAATTCCCACATCATGGTGGCTACTGAAATGAGAATGCTATGGGCCCCTTCTCTCTTTTACACGTTGTGTAATAAGAGTTGCATGTCTAAAATGGGTTGGAAATACTGTAACTCTGATTTGCAGGTTTGTTTTTTTTTTTTTTTCTCGATCACTTCTGCATTTTTTTCCACTGAGACAAGTGTCTAAAGGAACGGGAAGGCAAATCTGCAATTTTTTAACTTTATGTATGCTTCACGTGTATGAAGGGAAATTGTGACTCTGTAACTTTTGAGGTCATTTACCATTGCAAAACAACCCATCACATGTGCAGTGGAGAGACAGGGGGGGAGAGAGAGAGTTATGAGGTTACTCATAACTGGATCAGCCCCCAGAACCTAATAAAATATTTGGGCAGTGTTTTCAGCATAAAGGGCCCTGTGCTAACATGTCTTTAAGACTGAACATTTTCACAACTCTGAGTAATTGGATTACTGTCTGGAATCAGCCACCATCAAGAGGGTGCCTGAATAGGAGCTGAAGTTAGGGGTTTTAACATACTTATAACTCTAAATTTACCCGTCACTACTTTCCTGTTTATTATCGCTGTACAAGGAAGTAAGGATTTATACATTAGCACAAAGGTGGGCATTGTCCTGTTTTCATTTCCATTCATTTCTCTGTCAAGGAGGAAATAACCCACACCTGGAATGCAAACCTCCCCTGCTACTCAAAGAGCAGCCAGACAGAACAAAAAGCAACTGTTATAAATCCCGAGGCAGATGCTGTGAAAGCTTCTCTCTCCCTTGCCACCAGTATCATGTTTATTACTATAATTAAAAGATCTATATACTGTGGCAATAGTAAGTGAGGGATAAGGTTAGATGCTTTTTTTTTTTCATTACTTTTCCAACAAGAAAATTGGCCAATTTTATTGTGCCTAAAAAGGTAATTTTTAAAAAGGAAGAAAAGTAGCAACATTTCTAAATAATGTATGGAACTAATATGGTACAGAAGGCAGAAGATGGCTTTCTAGGCTGTAGTTCAAAACCACTGCGGACTCTCTATGCACAGGATGAATTGACTCTTCAACTTGATGGAGGTCAGCCTGTTCCAGCTGAGGTCATTCTGATTAGTTTGGGCAGCTACCGAGCCAGCTGTTAAACAGATGCTTTCTTATAAATTGGTGGTTTAGAATAAATTAGGCCAAATGCTTCCATTGTGGTTGATGCAAGAAATCTGATAAATACAGCCTTGTATTTTCTTTATTTTTTGGTTTGAATTTTTTTAGGCAGCAAAAATATACTATTATAGTTAATAATAAGAAAGTTGACAACATACTAAAAGAATGAACCGAAAATGTGCAAGAGATTTGTCTGAGCTGCGCCATTCCACCATTGCTACTGTGGTCATTTTTGTGGGTCTTTGTAAGAAACCTGTGGCAAAAATGCCCTTTTTTATTTGTGTTGCTGTAATTCCCAGAGGCACCAAGCAGGTCGTAGGGGTACTCCTTCCTACCGGGTATTATGTGTGTCTGGCTACAAGAAAGCCACACTTTTACAGTTTTTGCAAGGGAATCACCATGTCTGCTGTAAAGGCTGCTTTTGCCCTTCTGGAAAGGTGGGATAGGCTCCTGGTACTCAGAATAAATCTGAACATTTAGTTCGGAAGGTGCCTAACTCCACGTACCAAACATTTTTATTTTTTTGTTTAAGTAAGATGCTGAAGTTGTACACGTCTGGAATTTCCCTAGAGATGGATGGGCAACAATTCTTATTCTTTTTCCTTCCCTTTCTCCTTCTCTTGTTTCAGGAGGTGGGGATGGGGGGGAAGTTGAAGGGGAGTGTTTGGATTTTTTTTTTTTTAATGGACCTTATTCATCCTTGGCTTTAATTAGATTGTCTCAGAAAATTTACAGTCCCTGATAGATGCCAGTTGTTGGCTGTTAAGCAAACACAGCCACAGGCACACGGAGCTGGATTCTCCTGTCACTTCCTATATTCCCACTTTCTCCACCCACCTGGTGGCGTATCACTGATTTACACCAGTGCAAATAAAATCCATCTGTCAATTTCCCAGACACACACCGGTTGTTTCTCTTGTTAAATGATACCTTTGTGAATTGTCATTTATGTAGGCATCTGGTCTAAAAGCAATGAAGGCTGGGAGGGTAGTGGCAGGGAGGGACAGGACAGGGACAGAGGAGAGGGTCTGTACAAGTCCTGGCGGTCTGCAGAGCAAAACCACCTGTTGGCAGAGCTCTCAGATCTGCCCAAGTTTGTGGTGAACAGGAGTGCTGCAGTCACTCAGTTTTAAGCTCATCAGAGGATACCAAAGCTGAAGATTAATGCCAGGCTTTTCTTCATTTAAGTCGCAACTGCCACCATACTATGGAACAGAAGCTGTTGAGCACATCAGCATGTTGCTGATAATAGATGCATCTAGTAATGTATAGGTGCTGCTAGCACATATAACCAGCATGCTTCACAATTTTGTTACTAATTTTGGCATATGTATGTGTCATCTACAGAATAAAAGCCATCATGTATGCAGATGCACATGCCTGGGCTAAGGCACAAGTTAAATGCTGAAATGAATGTGAAATCCTACTTCATTTCATCACATTTGGAACCATAATACAGAATAAAATTTAACTGCCTGCTTGCCCGTCAGCAGATATTTTTATGCTTTATGTAATTTAAGGAAATAGCAAATTTTGCCACAGAAATCATAGGATCGTGGAATGGTTTGGGTTAGAAGGGACCTTAAGGATCACTTAGTTCCAACCCCCTGCCGTGGGCAGGGACATGTTCCACTAGACCAGGTTGCTCTGATGTCTGTAAGTTAACAGGACCCAGATATTGCTTCACAGCACTGCAAACCTGGATATCAGATGGTGGAAAAACAGCAATAAATAAATAAGTGTAGTAAGGGAAACTTTTTCCTAAAACTTTACATTAGCATGTATATTTAGAGAATGGAGGAGAAGCAGTTAACAAAAATGTTGTAAACTATGGAGAAATTCATTGCAACTGAGAAATGACTGGAAATTGAAAGCACTCTCATAGGCTTTAGTCAGCAGATGTCCTGCCATTTGGGTTCAGCACTGTTCATGCTCTCAAATCAAAATCACATGAGGGCCTTTGGGAAGCAAGTTTTCAGGCTGTTTTCCCTTGTGATCTGTCAGAAGCTTTCCATTAAGAAATACCACCCTGGACTGGATCTTGTTAAGACCACAACTCTGATCTCAGTTCTTCATTCTGATCTCAGTTCTTCCCTTTCTCTCTAATAAATGACATTTCATAAGGATTTCTTCACTACTGATTGTCTGTTCCTTTCCTCCTCCAGATAATCTTGTACGCTCAATGTAATTTTCTTTTCTGCCTGTTCCCCCAAAACAGACATTAAAGGTGTAACTTCCCTAGAGAATTCACCACTTTCCAGAACTAGAATGAGATTTAACTTCAAGGAAATTTTTTTTCCTTCCTCACTCCAGCCCCAGCCCCGTGGGTTTTTCATTTACTGGGAGCTGTGCTTCCAAATACCCACCATCAGCCTCCAGGCATGCCTTCGGAGGGTGCTGCTTTGAAGCTGCTGTGCAGTTCCCCCCTCAAAGCTGCCGATGATGCTGAGGAGCTTGTGGTCCTGGCACACTCTGGCATCACTCCTAAAGCTGATGCCCCCCTTTCAGCTGCTTGTGTGGTCACCAGAGGATGAATGCAGTTCTGCCTTTTGGGAACAGCTCAGGCACAATATGTACCTTTCACAGGTATTTGCTTTCCCTGTAAAAAGGCCATAAACTGGGCAACACTTGTGATTTGACTTTTCATGTGGTGGACACAGCTGGGAGCCATACACACAGAGGAACTAATACAGATCCCAACTCTGGCACAGCCTTTGCTGGGTGAACCTACATCCCCATTTTAATTCCTGACCTCATGCATCTCGTCTGTATGACTGGGGGATTGTTCGACCAAGAACATATGTAACACTTGGGCTTGTGAGTGACAGAAAAGTGATCAACCCTGCTATGACAGTGTATCGTACCACCAGGATGCATGAGGAGAGGATTGAACAGTCAGTGTATGAGACCTGACTGTCTCCCTTACAGTCGCATTTGAGCTCCAAGGCTGCAAAGGCAGCAGTGGCTCTGTGTCCTGCACCATCATGGGAACTTCACCCCTTGGGACCTCCATGACTGGGGTCCAGGGGCTGGAATGCACTAGATTTAAGGGTTCTAACTACTTTTTAATTGCCCTTTTGTTTTTTTGTTTTTTTGGCTTTTTTTGATAGTAGCTGTATCCCTCTGGATTACACTCTGTTATGCCTAGGAATGGTTTCTGAACTTATCCTAAACCATGGGGAAAGTTTTTTTGTTTTTTTTTTTTTTATTTATTCTTTCCACATTGCCCGTCTTCCTCACACAGACCCACCACAATGTGTCCTGCACTGTGCGATCAAACATTGACAAGACCAGCGTAACACAGCTCGGCTTTGTGGTTCACCATGTACATGGCAATGCTGGCTCTGAATCGTAATGCCAAAGCAAACCCTGGTCTCAGCCCCTGGTTTAATACAACATGTGAGTTTTATCTAAGTGGGTCTGACAATCAATATGCTGAGATTTGCAGTGCCTAAATTAAAGTATTTATATCAAGAGATCAATAAGCCTCCACCAATTACTTCAAGTGAAGCTCAGGATGAGGGATAACCTCAGGACAGTGAAATAGCAGAGACTCATGGGATCAAAGCAACCATCTAAACCAGTGGTGCTTAGTTTGCTTCTGTTGGTTCTTCATCTTAGAGTGAGTGCTTGGTTATCTGAAAGGTTCAGAGATACCCCTGAATCCCTGCCCTGAGTGGGAAAAATTGCATATCTCCACAACTGAATTCTGATCTTGTTCTGTTTTAGATTATGTTTATTATTAAAAAAATCCCTCATGCTTTATATTATTTTCATATGTTGTTTATGAAGGGTTAACAGCTGATTATGATCTGTAATACAACGCGAGAAATGTAATGCAAATGGTTAAGATCACATCTGTAGAAGATACAGAAAGTTACAACGTACCTATTGATCTGCTTGATGTTGTAGCAATTGACTCTGGCATTTATTAAAGCAGGTATCGTTACCTACCAGGAATAAAAAAAATAAATATCATGGGGTGTGGATAAATGGTGAAGCAACTCCTGCTGTTTCAAGGCCAATGTAGGAACTTTCCTGCCATCTCTCCTTATTCAATGCAGCCTGGTTTAGCTTTTCCAATGGACCTAGTGCTCTGCCCACACCCATGCCTATCCCACAATTTTCTGTTTTGCAGCTGTTTGCCCGTGTAATATCTGTGCTGTAGTGGCTGTAAAGGTAAGACATAAGGCTAAATGTCTCTTGGATCATATTCACATAGAATGCCACTGAATCTGAGAGTGTTTCAGATTAAGATCAGCTGCTATGTAAGGTTTCCAGAGCCTGGCTTCTGGGAGATGGAGGGGGCTCAGCCGCACACAGCACATGGTGCAAATACAGCTCCCTGCTCGGCTCCCTTTCATGTTAGGACCTTGGACCCCAAAGCCCTGGAAAACAGCTCATTCATTTCTTAACTAACAGTTTAGTAAATGGTCAGAGTATGGCCCTCAGCCTCCATGTTGAGGAGCAAACACAGAAAGCAATTTGTTCCTTCCTAAACTATAAGCCCACTGAATGTTTAAGGAAAATGGACCTAGTCATGGTAGAAACTGAGTCTATAATTTGAAAGGAGATTAATTTTTTTTTTTTTTTTTTAAATATGAGAAAGGAAACTAGATAAAATAAAATCCAGGTATTCCTATAAGGAAAGAATTACGGATTTTAACAGAGCTGATGATTTCTAATTCTGGATCAGATTATAACCTCCAGTAGATGTCAGCCAAAGAGAAAAAACCTTTTTTTTATCATCATAGTTGATATATATTTTCTTCAATTGTCTACAAAGTTCTGATAGAAATTTTCTATAAAGAAGGCTGTACATGCAGATTTTTGCTTTGTCATTGAACATTTGGAATTTCTAGACATAGTAGAGCTCTGCAATGAAATGTAAATAGAGCTATAAATATGTGCATAAACTTTGGTAAGGCAAATGAGGTCTACTGAATGTCCTGCACTTTGCAAAACTTCCCCAAAATCTTGTTATCCTCAGGGCAAGGTAAACTTTAGCCATCAATATAACAATTATAGATATGTAATACTTTTACTAGTTCAAATACAGTCTTCTGTAGAAGTCTGTTTTCCAGAAGAGTTTTATGTACAGGAAGATGTAAGAACTCCCTTTAGTATTTTAAATTCTCATCTTGCATTTGTGCATTTTTTCCCCCCAGTTTCTGATGCCTTCCCAATTTTCACCTGTTGATAAAAAGTAACAAAACACTAAAAGACACAATCCAATCTTGCTGCTCAACTGGATGGAGTCTGCAGCTTTGACTCTCAAATTATGTTCGGCTGTAAGAGTATATGCAAACCCTGAATGAGTAACGTGACATTTCAGGACCAATTTTCCTTACATATCTTTCTTTCCACCATCACTCCTTGGTTGCAATAAGGCTTGTAAGTAGTTGGTCCAGGCTGCTTTGGATGATCAGAGTCACCTATAGAAAGCTAAGTGATCAAGCTGTGTGACCTAGAGAAAAGGTATACCACATAGAATATTAAAGTTAATTTTATTCATGGGTGTGGTCCTGCATATTTCTTGCCCATTGTTTACATTACACAGAATATTTTTTTCTGGTTACTAAGAATATGATATAGATAAAGTACCTCTTTCCTATTTAGCTAAGCAAGCTTTGTTTTCAGCCATAAAGTCTTCACTACTGCAGTTTAAGATCAAACTAGGAATAGATGAATGGGTGCTTCTAGTGGAAGAATGGTTAAGTTTAAAATATTTGAGTGGAATAGTTTGTGGTAAACATTTGTGTATTTACATGAGGACTTGTAGTTGGCACTGATTACCCCAAGGGAAAGTTTTCATGAAGTTTTGTTCTGGAAGCTCCATATGTTTCAGTACTAGCAGAAGGAATAAAATGACATTTTTCATCATTTTAGTTAAATAAACAATCCTGCATCTCTTTTTATGTAAAATACATTTTACATGCATGTAGTTTCCCACTAAAAAAGTGACTCCATGAGTTCTTCATTGAAGTAGTATTCCTAGTGAAGGAAAATAAAGGAGCAGAAGCATCCCATTTTCCTACTTTTCTTTCTGTCTGTGTATGCATCTATCTATCTATCTATCTATCTATCTATCTATCTATCTATCTATCTATCTATCTATCTATCTATCTATCTATCTATCTATCTATCCATCCTCACACTTTCAAGCCTGCATATTCCCACACTTTCTGGCCTTTTGTCAGATAGTTCCCCATCCAAAAAAGTGTGTGTGTGGGGAGGGGGTGGGGGTGGGGGGTGTGTGTGGGGTGTTGGGGCTGTGTTTTGGGGGTGTGTGTGGGAGGGTTGAGTTTCTTTTGTCTCTATTTTACGTTTGGTCATCTTCCACTACATGAGTTCAGCTTATTCTTGTTTCTACTCTTTCTTCTTCCTGCAAATGTAACACCCCTCTGTGTTGCTACTCATTCCCAGGTAGGATCCGTCTGCCCCTATTAACTCAGTTTTTGTCACTTTTTTGTTGTTATAGGAGGTATAAATGTATTTTGTTATAGAGTAATTGTCTTATTCTCCTTAGAAAACACACTTCACACAATGTCAGGTTGTTTTCGCATGTTATCTTCACTTCAGCTTAGCCTTGCATTTTCAGGAAAACACTTCATTTTCCACATCTGTCAGATGCCTCTAAATCCCTATTAATACCACTGTGTTGCATTGCTTCATCACTTTAAAGCTCTTAGCTGCTAAAAGGGTCTTTCTGAGGCTTGAATTTTCCTTATAGGCTTCTGCCTCAGTCATCTATTCAAATTATGTCCTGTGCCAGAAAGAATCCTATCTGTTCAGGAGTACTCCTGGAAGCCACAAGGCTCTTGTGTGCTGGAAGAAAGTTGTCTTGTATGTGGCCTGGTATCCTGCAAACCTGAGGCCAGATCCAGCGAGGTGAAGGAGAGCTCCAAGTTCTTCTCATGGCAGAGCAGTGTAACGGACACAGCTTGTTCTTATTTTGGCAATATCCTTGCACCCACCCTGTGGATATCTGACCCTTGCCTATTCCTTTAATGGCACCTCTGTAAGGTGTCTTCTTCCATAAAGTTCATTACAGGATCACAGCTTGTCTCAGAGCGAAAGACAGACTGGGAACTTAAAGACTTTAACAACAATATTCCACCCCTTTTAGCTCTGAAAATGCATTTAAAACAGACCAGATATGTCCCCAAATGCAAAGATGAGTGAAGAATAAAAGCTTGTTTGATCCTTGATACAGACATTCATTTTTAATTGAGAGTAGTGATTTGTTCTAGTTAAGAAGCTGTAATGCCATCATGATATGTTTGGGCCATGGTGATTTTCTCTATTTGACAGAATCATTTATAATAATTAAATTAAATAACTTCCACATTAAACAGCCACAAGAGGAAGAGAAAAGTGTTAATATTTTTCCTGAAAGAAAAACTGAAACAAACCATGGCATTATCCTGATTCTAGTACAGCTGTTTCACTTTTCAAACTTCTATTCTTCCTCTCCCTCATGGTTTACAATGTATTGTGAAAGCAATAGAAATGAGAAGAAAATGGGAGAGGATATATTGCTCTGAGTATACTGTGCAAATAAATGAGTAACAGCAAAATACAAAGCCATTTATTTTATCTATTTGTTTATTTCAAGCTATTTAGAAATATCTTGTTCTGCCAAAACCCGGAGTGCATGTACAAAATCTTTTGTAATCGATCTTGGGAATTAAAACCAGCTTCCATATACTGTGGAGAAAATAAGCCTGTTGTGAAAGACCTCACAGGAGCAACTACTGTGCAATGCCCATCCTCAGGTGTGTATACAGCTTCCAGGGTAATCAGCAGAAGGAACACATGCATCCCTTCTTTTATCTCACTGGATCTCCACAGAGATTTAAGAATCATCAGGATTAAAGAACAAAGCCTAAAACCTATCAAAATCCCCCAAATGCCTGCTGGTGCAAACCAGGATAGATAGGTCCAGTTTAAGGTTTGTTCCTGGAAAAACTAATATTGCCATAAATTGTACAGGGAGGTGAATTATACGCATATGCATGGGTGTAAGGTGAAGCAACGTCTCTTACATCTCTTTCTTGCACATCTCTATCCCAGGATATTCTTTTTCAGATTTCTCTGACCTTACAATTTCTCCTCAAGCAAATGAGCAAAAAAGATGGGGAACAAGAGACGCCTCAACTCGGCCCCAAAAGACACTCACTAGCAAAATGGAACCAACAGCCAAGAGCGCTGTAATTTCCTGTTAATGCAGATCGGAGCAGGAATGATGCAGCAAGTGTATTTCTCTCAGGCAAAATAAGCGTAAAGGCCACCATTAGTGCAGCGCAATGTGTGAATCACCCAGTCAAGGACTTCATCTCAAGCCATGGGGAGACTATTGAGCACTGACCTAAATCCATTAAGCGTTATCCCAGAAGACAGTGGGTCTGATCACAGTAGCAAAAGTTTTAGCTGTTAGTCTTGACTTATCTCTTGAGCCCATTTAATTGATTTCTATTTTAATCCAGAACTGTATTTTTACAGGGAAGTGAATATGGGTCTTTTGCAGAGCAGGTGTTTGTTTGAATAGGCCTTCTCATTTTTAAATATTGGGGAAGAAATAAGACTTCCATGGTCTCCAGACTAATGAGACTTGGAGGTTGTAGGTCTTTAACTTCTAAGTTGACCTTCGGTTACTGCTGAGTTACTGTCAGCCGTGCAAGACTTGACAGAACAAAAGCCGGATTAGATTTCAGAGACATTAATCACCACACTCTGTGGTCCAAACTCTCTAGTGCATGACCTGAGAAGTAATCCTGGCTTGCTGCCATACATGGCAATATGTAGATCCTAAAATCAAGCTCATTAAAATATTTAAGTAAACAAGACAGAGAAGAGGAAAAAGTGGAAACAAATGAGTAGCAGCTAACAGAAGCGGGGCTTGGCAGATACGTCCCCTTCGCAAACTGATTATATGGATGCTTCCATCTCTTAAAAAGGGCTTTACTGTAAAACAAACACCACAAGAATGAAAAGGAGTGAAGGAAATTAGGATGTGTGCTTAGAAAGTGGAAAAAAAACCCACAAAACTTTAAGGGCTTGGGCTGTGGTTAAAACAGACACATTCTTTAGAGATTTCACCTACTTTAATTTCCTGCTTTACCTGGGTGTGAAACGTCCCCGACTTCTTCAGCAATGCAAGGGCTGAAACCTGACATGATTTCTCATTCTCTCTTGAGCACTGATTGAAATGTTTTGAAATGATGCAAAAGCTGGATGAGTTTGAGGGCTCAGTTAGAAGAAATCAGAATTTTCCTTTGGTCTGGAAATCCCACTGAAGGAGATTGCATCCACAGGTTGCAGGTGTGATTCTAGGCCTCCGTGTTCTCATTCTCCAGTCCTTACTGCGGCAAATGCAAAGACACAGAAAAATAAAGGAAGGGAAAAAAAAAAAAGAAAAAAGAAGAAGAAACTGCAGGCAAGGAAGAAAATACTAGCTTTCTTTTCCTTAAAATCTCTACAAGAAGGAGATAGACCCAAAATTTCTCCCTAATGTCTGGGAGGTCTGCATATAGTTCTGAAAGACTTGAGATTTAAGAAATAAGGTCTAGGCTTCAAATCTGAATTTCTTCTTTTGGAAATACATCTAGATGGAAGTTTACATTTGATTTTTTCCTTGGATGAAGATGTAGCTTAGCGGGGTCAAGAGTATGCTCTTTTTCCAGTTCTACAATGAAAACATCCTGTTGTTCTGTGGTTTTACTGTATGTAACCTAGAATCAGAAAGTCTTCTTTTATTTCCAAAGAATTAAATACCTTCTCAAAGAATATTAAGACAGTTTTAAAGCTTCTAGTAACCAATTGATAAAGCTGAAGCCACACGCCACTAAGTACTGAACTAGTTCGAGTTCATACTGTGGCTTCAAATTTGTTCAAAAGATTTTGATAGGGTAATTTTGTCCTGGCAGACTCAGGATCAGATCAAGTATCACCTGTTCTCCTGCGGCTACACAAATGCAGCCCAAGCACCATATGGTGTGCTCTGGCACAGCAGGGATGGCACAACTGAAACACGATCACATGCTCACACCAGATCTAGATCAGTTTTCCGTTGCTTTTTAGTGTGTAGATCAAGAATCAATGAATATGGAACCACTAATTATTTGCCATGGTCCTAAGAGAAATAACCCACTACTAGTACCAAGTACTGGGCTTAATGCTGGGAGATGCTGAGTCCTCCATTCCTATCTAGTGTATTCCTATCTAGTCTAGGTTGTCAGCTGGGCTGCTGGTGAGCACTGTGGGAACCCGCTGTGTTAGGGAGGGCTTAGCTGAGGGACAGCACAGCTGTGGCCACGGTATCACATCTGCTATGGTGAAAAGCATACCCACATTGTGGCCCTTCAGTTAAGCAAGGCCTTTCAGTCACTGTTGCAAGGCTGCTATTTGCACGATGTATGCACATGCACACAGGACGCTGGTGTTGTCTTAGATCTTTCTGGCTGATGTCCAATTAATTTTTAACTGCAAAATCTGTTTTTAGCAACTGTTTTTGCTGTGACCTTTCCTCAGAAAATGTGTTTTGGTGCTGTGTAAGTAGGATTCATTAAAAGCTAAATAAACAATGCATAATAATGCTCACAGTATTAAGCTGAAATATTTTCAAAAGGATGTCTTCTGGTACTTTCTGTATCTTCTGTTCCACTCCCACATATACAATATATATACTATATATTTCTAGCTGCAATTTCATTCCGTTTGTAAAAGGAGAATAAAGAAAAAATGAACAAGTTTTAGATCTCTATAAAAACCCGGACATTTCTGATACTTTATATCTAGTGTAACTTTGGGAAAAAGAAAAGAAAAAAAAAAAAAAGGATTAGGAGATTCACTGTGAATTTCAAACTTTATAAACTTTTTCTGGAAAACCAAGCCTTTTTTTGTTGTTGTTTTCTTTTTTTTGTTTGTTTGTTTGTTTTTTTTTTTTTTTTTGGGGGGGGAGTTAGATTTTTAATCAAACATAGAGTAAAATATTAATTTTAAATATATTAAAACATAGAATCTGAGAATCACAGGGCGGTTTGGGCTTGAAGGGACCTTAATGACCATCTAGTTCCACTCCCCAGTGCCATGGACAGGGACACCTTCCACTAGACCAGGCTGCTCCAAGCCCCGTCCAACCTGGCCTTGAACGCTTCCAGGGATGGGGCAGACACAGCTTCTCTGGGCAACCTCTTCCAGCGCCTCACCACCCTCACAGTAAGAATTTCTTCCTAATATCTAGTCTAAATCTACCCTCTTGCAGTTTAAAGCCATTACCCTTTGTCTTATCACTACAGACTCTTGTCTGTAAAGAAAGACTTCCATCTTTCTTTGTAGGCCCCTTTAGGTACTGGAGGTCTCCCTGGAGCTTTCTCTTCTCCAAGCTGAACAACTCCAACTCTCAGTTCGTTTTCATGGGAGAGGCTGTGAAAAACAAATATTTTATTTCTGTTTTCAGCTTTTAAAAGCATCTGGAATTGCTAAGAAACTAAAAGGAAATTCTCAGATAGAAAGCTGTTTCAAATGGATCTGTTTTTAAAACATTGAAACATCAACTTATTTCTTAACAAGATGAATACAAATTTACAAAGCAATTCCAAAATGCTGAGCATACATTTTTTTTCTAGAGAAGATTTATGCATCCGACTCTAATCAGTTCACACCTGTGTAAAATGAGTGTCAGCAGATGTATAATGCTTCTGTTATAATGTGATATGGCTTCCACTCACAGGGGAAATTCCGGCTTCAGCAATGTCAAAGAGAGTTTCTCAAACTCATTTCTTCACACCTAATTCATGTTTCATCTTTAAGAACCAGTGATTTCACACTAGTCTAAATGTTGCTTCTCTTACTGGTACAATTGCCAGATCGCTCACATTAAATAAGCTCAGTATCGCAACAATTCACATTTTTTACTTTAATCGAGGGCCAAAATAATGGTTCATGCCCTACATATTTCCTGTCTAGACTACTATATTGGTCTTTTGGACAGGATTTGTGCTTTTTTTCCATTGTTGTTTTCAAAGTAAAATGTACAAAACTCTATAGCTTGTTTCTTACTTTTCTAAGCTCTTGGGAAGATGACAGGCTTGTTTTCTTGGCTTGTAGTATTAGAAAACTACACCCCTGGTGAGGAATCAGTCCTGTATTTATATTTGAACTGTGATTATATGAGAAAAAAAGAACTGATTCTGTGGGTTAATCTACAAAAGATTCCCCTTTAGATAATGGCAAACTTGCAGCGGTGGCCTCTGAAGCATCTTATTGATTGGACTTCAGTGATAGATGACAACACCCTACACTCAGCGACACAGTAGAGACACAGAGGTCAAATATTCAGGTGGGTTTCATTCAGTACTTTATTCTTAACATATTGAACTTAGCTGTCCCACCTAAATTAACTATATCTTCTCCACCAGCATCTCCAGGAAACTTTTTACCTGAATTATCTTAGTTGCCTGTCTTAATACACCATAAATGACCTTTTTAGGAAACCTGTTTCGGTGTACTGAGGGATCTCTGAACCTAAATAAGACTAGATTATATGCTTAACTTTCAGAGAGCATTTCAATTAGAAGAATCCTATCTCTCTTTTTCTGCTACATACCTTGCAATTTGTCAATGATGTCTAAGAACCGTGATGACTGCCCATGGAATGGTAAATATGGATATTTTTAGAGTGGTCATTAAGTGATTGATAAGCTATCATCTGTTATTTTTAATTGGCATTTGAGCTTGATCAAATTTATTATAACATCCAATAATTCTAGTCCAACATTTGTTTCAGTATCTTGTTCCCTAGCATTCGATTGAATGATCAGTCAGATTCCATAGCGTACATTTAAATTAATCAGTTTTAATTTTTCAGGTTTTCCTATGACAATGGCTTATTCCATATATTTCTTCACTATGTTTGCTCATGCAAAATTTTCTATTTATTGTCTGAATGTTCTTCGGAAAATTGTGACCCAGGGGTTATTCATTGACACCTCATTGTGGTTTCTTTTGTACTTGGAGCATAGGCAACTTCACTGCTTGTGTGATTTTGTAACCTTTGAGATTTCAGCTGACTGACTTTGTTCTCTAATAATAATGAATTTTATTTTATTGGGTTTCGTATTTAACATGTTTTTATACAGGGAATGCTATTCATGCGTGTTTCCCAACCAGTACTCCAACAAAGCTCAAGTGTTCTGTTGATCTCATTGTGAACAGTTTTTAACAAAGATTTTTGGAAGCTTTCCAATAAAAATGCAACAGAAGCAGACAGGGAGAGGTTAGGCAAACAGTGCTGCATTATACATGGCCACATGTAATACTGTGTTCAGGAAAAGCTAAAGAAATATAATTGCTCAAAGGGATCATTTATGGGGGGAAAATAGTAATAAACACAAGTAAACATCTTTAGTTTGAAGAAATGATGAGGACCAGTGCTGTCCCTAGTCCATAAGATTTTGTCTCATTACAAAATTTTCAAGTTTTCAATGTTATGTGATCAATATGTGCTTTCAAAAACACTTGTAGAGGCTTTACAAATCTCCAGTCTTATCCTAAATCTCTACAAACATCAGTAAATACAGAGTGAGGGTGGCATTGATTCAGTAAGGTGTAGACTATGCATGTTTCATTATTCCATGTTGTTGAAAGTAAAGAATTGTAGCTATCATGCTATTCCAACGACTGTTGTGCAGTGTATTGTGTAAACCTTGGTGTCACACAGTGTCTTCTGCTCCTGTCTTCTTTCAGGGAGTATTTATTTGCCATGGCCAGATCTACAATCAAAAATTCTTCATATTCTTTTCTCTGTGAAGGTATTCTAGGCAGCAAGCCAATTCCTCGTTCTCTGTATTGGGATAGAGGACTGTGTAATGGGCCTGTTTGTCATCTCACAGCTGATGCATGCTTCCTTGGAGAACAGGGCTGGCCGGGGCCAGAGCAGCCTCTGGGCTGTGCTCACGGAAAAGCAGATGGCCCTAAGGAGCTCCTGATTGATCCCAGCCGCTTTTAAAAATCTTGATGCTCAGGGGAAAAAAGAGCAAACATTTTTAATGTAGTATGAAGGATTTGTTCCTTCTCTGTCATACCGTTCACTCATGTACAAACACCAGATACTGAATTTCACACAGGGAAAACCCAATTTTTTTTTTCCTTTTCTTTCTTTTTGTTTCCCCCATTACATTACTTAAGAATTAATGTGAATTCATGAGATACTGAATCTTTGTAGCAATGAGACAAATGTTGCTGTTGCAGATGGAAGCACCATTCTATTAAAACAAGCCTGATTAATTTCACTAGTGCTTTTTTTCTGGTAAAGACTTTCACTTTTCTCAGAGACAGGCATCAAAAGCTAAATCTTGGGCTACCAAGAAACTGAGATTTTTTTTCCTGTGGGCTCATCACTAGTGGGCCAATATGCTTTGATTATATACTGGACTTGCCTCCTTACTCTACATCACCTTTGAATCCCAAATTTCCCATGGTCATAACATCAATAGAGAAAAGTTATTTATCAAAGATTGCTTTCCTGTTCAAGTTTCGTTTTTCTAGCACTGGTATGTGTGCACTAGTAATACGTGCTATATATATATATATATATATTTCCCTTGTAATATTAAATTTCAAATGCATTTTTATCATCCCATCTCTCAGTGTTTCTCAATATAGAAGATCCTATATTATTGCTTCACTCAGCTGCTCTTCTTTTTTAACTCTCCTATAGATCTAAATACATGGCAGTTGTAACAAATATATTTATGTGTCTATTTTAAAACTTGCTGAGTGAAAATCAGTGAAATTGATTAGAAATTAATGACTTTAGAAGCTGCAATAGCACAACTTTACTTTCCATCAGTTAGTGGATGTTTAATAGTGTTGCCCACAAAAAAGCTATGAGATCTTTATGCTTTTGCTAAAACTATTACCGAACTCTCCAAAGTAGCCACTGAAAAAAGAGAATATTTTGGCTGAGGTGTGGGGTATTATTATTTTTTTGTCTAGACATTGCCTAATACAATGAAGAGAGTTAAAAATTATAAACATATTGGCAATTCATTTCAATGCTTATGAAGCAAGATGATTTCATGCAAGCATGAAACAGAAAGTCATGCTCTCGGCAGACGTATGGAAATGTAAGTGTGTGCCTATACCACACACTTATCCCTAGGCTAATATCAGTCTCACCCGACAGGATGCTGCACGGCATAAATGTGCTGCTGCCAGATCAGAACTGCCTTGCTGGCTTCAGGGTCACAGTGCATGCTGTGGTAGTGCTGACAGCAGAGAAGGATGGTTAGAAACTCTTTCAGCAACAGAGGCAAATCTGTCCTCATCCTTTGGGATGGGAAAGGGGCAGAAAGTAGCAGAGGATGTCAGGACAGAGGCTGGAGCTATGAAGTGCTTTTCGTTTCCTCTTTTTCTGAAATCTTGGGCAACTACCTGATTTGCCCAAAGCTGACACGTTAGGTATGTGTTATAATGCCAGTGAAGCTGAGTAATTTACCTAGTGAATTTTGTTGCTGTTGTGTTCTAAGGGGTCTAACAGCATCTGCAGCATGATTAGACCTTGAGAAATAAGCTGTATTCATAAAAGCAATTTTCCACAGCTCAAAGTTTGAAAGAAGATCTTGTCTAATGACTTCATCATTGTGCTCTCCCCCAAAACCTCACAATCCCCCCTTGACTTTAAACTCAGTCCAGAATCTCTCCGAGGTCCCCTAATTTAATATGATGTCATCACAGATGAGGAAAGGATCTCTCGACCCAATCACCTATCCATTCCAATTACTTCCCCAGGCAAAACTGAATGCTCCTTGGGTGGATGTCTGGAGTCTCAGAAGCACGTATGATTTATATGTTTTAGCTAACCAACTCCAAAACCCCACTTTTTTATGGTACTTCGGGAAGCCTGCAGGAAATAAAGCTGGGATTGGTAAAGGCACTGGAGGAGAGAGAAAGTGAAGCTCTCTGAGGGCATATGAATAAGTTTTACATACATCCTTTATTTTCTCATTTCATATTCTATATTGATCACTAGTATAAATAAAAAGTGAGCATGCTCATTCCACACAAAAACCCTTTATGAACTCATACAGATGTTTTAAGATATACACAGAAAAACACTACAAAAGAAGGAAAAGTGGACTTTGTAAAGATGGAATTATGCACGTTTCTGTACAATACACATTCCTTTTGTGTGCTTTTCTTATTATGTAGAGTGCATTAAGACAGTTGGCTCAGGAAAAAGAGCTGCTGTCGAAAAAGTGAACGGGAAGCAGCAGCTTGAGGGAGGGGGAGCTGAAGGAGGGAGGAAAACCAGTGTGCTGAGCAAGAGTGAAAAGCACTCTCCAAGCACAGAAAGCCACAAGGCATAGGTAGCGTAGTTCAAGAAACAGATGATATTATAGACTCACGTCACTCTGTTAGCCAAATTAGACGAATCTCTTTAACAGTGAACACATTTTCAAAAATAAAAATTACTGGTGTGTTACATAGCTGCAAAGAAGTTGGCGAATTGGCCATGTACTGTGTGGTTAGTAAAAGGATTCAAAATCAGGAAATGAACCACTCTCATTTCAGCTGCTTGTGAGGTCTCTCTGGGTAACATATGCCAATCAATAATTAGAGTAACTGACAAAAGCTATGCATGGTGAATACAGCAGACGCAGATATTAATGTGTACTGATCGGCTGCAATTTGTGAGCAGGCTGATCATTAAACTAAGGAAAATGTGGCAGTGAGACATTTAAGAAGAGAAGAGCAGAACATCTTAGTATTTTCAAGGTACAACTCCTTTAGTCAGTGGAAAAAGGCAACTGTGTCCAGAAAGCAATTTGGCTTGGAGAGATCGTGAATTGCTTTCTGGAGTGAATTGCTCGCTCTCTACTCATCTGCTATAGAAAGAACTCAGCTAGCTGGTACAAAAGATACCCTACATTTTTAAGAGACATTTATAACGGAGTTTAATAACTATTTTAATTAACCTGTTCCATGCAGATAAGCATGAACACAATTTAATAGCATGTAGAAAAAGTTATCATGTATAGAACTTACATTTATTTTGCACACTACTGCAAATGTTTACTCAGTTTTCCCTTAATGAAAACGTCTAAATCCATACTTACTGAATGATATTTAATTTCTGCCCCCCCCAGAAGTCCTTGTACTCAAGTACTGTAGTTTTTCTTACAACCTTCGAACTATTTAGAACAGAAGAATCTGTCTTATCACTCCAATATATAATCTGATACATTTGTATCGATAAATAAGTTAATATTTACAGATATTGAGTGTCAATTCTAAACCTAACAAGTTTTTGTTGTTATGGTTATTTGGGTTTTTTCTGGGGTGTGTGCGTCTGTGTTTGGTTTTTTTTCCTGTAGACAAGGGGGTTTCTGTCTGTGCTTCCTGTAGTTAGTCATTCTTTATTATTATTATTATTATTATTATTATTATTATTATTATTATTATTATTATTATTATTATTATTATTATTAAACTAAAAGTAGCATTATATGAAATTTGGGAAAAATCAATCAAAACACAGACTTTTAAAATCCTCAGATATCCTCTAAGTTGGTGTATGGGAGAAAAGCAAATAAGTAATAGTTTATTCAGAAAAACTGTAAAGCCATATGTGTACAACCAAATAGTTCAAAGTCTGTCCTTATGAGGAAGAAGCGGTACCAAAAAGCAATATCAAGATGCAGATAGACCTTTAAAAATTCACAGACTCTTTGGTTCTGATCCCAATTGGTCTTCAAAACCCAAATTAATTATTTTTCATTTAAAAAAAAAAAAAAAAAAAAGTAAACTGAATAAGACAGTTAAGTGTTTCTGATTATTATATAACCTCAGAAGAACAGCTGCAAACCCTACTCTAAGTAGCTCTCTACTTTTAGTCCAAGGAGGTCTGCATATAACTTAAGAGTGTAACAAGCCTTCTATTATTAAACAGTTTGTATCCATTTCCTTTCCTTGCTGCTCAGACCTTACACAAGTAATATTTGCTGAAAAAAAGGCTACTTTTGAACACTGAACTTCATTGGCATTCCTAGACACTTTAAAATAAAGCTCAAATATATCATAAGTAAATAAAATGCATTCATGTAGATTTTTACAAGTGTGTGCATTGCTACCTCATTTGATTACCTTGCTGGTAGCTACATTTAATTCTGTTGTTTTAAAAGGCTGTCCTACTGGGAGGAATTGCTGTGGTATAAATTAGATCATCAGATGTTACCATGATAAAAGATATATTCTTAACTTCCTCTAGATTTTTGATTACAACCTAAAGTGATCGCAGCAGGGACAGCAGAATGGGACTGGTTGCCTTGTGCCTTTTGTACATTTGCAGTCTTGTATCTTGAATGATACAATGCCAAATTGTTTGTTTAGCAGAGAGAAAAAAAAGATTATGTTGGATAATTGGATTAGAAGACAATTAAACCAACAAGCACATGAAATTCAATACACAAGTAATAAAGAAAATTGTAATTTTTATATTGATTTGTACATGCAAAACACACTTTAAATGGACTTAATAAGAAATAAGTCATGGATAGATACCAACAGTGACAGTCAAGGAATTTGCTTCTAAGAAGTTATGTGATTTTAAGAAAGCTGTCAGAAAACTGTAGAAGGAAAGTCCTAAATTTTCATTCATTCATCTGCAGAACCTTCTAGGGGACATAAAGGGCTGGTCCTCCCATGATGAAAACTACTCCCATTGCTGTCACATGAGTACTCATCACTGCCATTCATAGCTTGGCTTCACCTTTTTCCATCACCCTCTCACGGAGAGCATCCCATCATCTTCGTGTATTAGGTCCATATTATTCCTTTTGCAAACAGGTATGAACAAGTAAACATAAAAATGATGGTATCAGCTCAGAAGAACAGTTCACCTCACCCAGTGTTCTGCCTACAGCAACAGACATAAGCTGAAAGCTAGACAGGAGTAAGAGCAAGGCAACCCTATATGGAAGCTTCTTCATATACTCTCCCAGCTTGCAGCTGTTTTCAGTTTAGCGAATTTTCTAAGGTAGACATAGTTTAGTTATTACCAGTAATTTTTGTTTTCCATGAAGTTTTCCAGTCAGTCCTATAAATAATTAGCATGCATACCATCCTTTGGAGAGGCGTACTATACATCTGCTCTCCACCGTGTTAAGTATCACCTTCTTTTTTTGTTTGTTTTTCACTTGATCCCTTCTAACTTCACCTGTATTATGTTGGTTTTATCCTGGAAGATAATGAGCAATCTATCCCTAACCTCTTTTACTCTGACATTCATCACTGTGTAGAGTTCTGCTGTACCTTACAGGTCATCGCTTTTTGAGACGGAAAAGGTCCTAGAATACTTAGAGAAACCATTCCACACTGCTGAACACCCTTGTTGCCCTTCTCCGCACCTTTTTCAGTGTATTACTATAATTCTGGAGATACGGAAGTTAGATCTACAGTTTTCAAGATAAATGTATACAATGGTTTTTGTTTTGTTATCTACTCCCTTCCCAATAATTCCTAATGTTGCTTGTTTTTTTGACTTTTACTGAGCTGAAGGTTTGCTGAGTATTGATCATAACCCCAGCTTCTCACAACCTGTGTTACAATGATCAGCTCAGAGCCCATCCTTTGATATGTGATGTTGGAATTCTTTCTCTATTGGTGCATTATTTTATGTTTATCCATTTTGAATACCATCTTTCATTTTATTACCTTATAGCTCAGTCTCATAAAGTCCTTTTGCAAGGCTTTACAGCTACTGTTCATCTCTACTATGTGATTAATTTACCAAGCTTTGCAAACTTTCTTACCTTACTCATCACCCCCAGGTTCAGGCCAGTTATCTGTAAGATAAACGTCACAGGTCCCACCCAGTACAGCTCCCTGTGGATCTGTACTGGTGTCCCTCTGTTGCAAGGGCTGGCCGTGTATTTCATCCTTGTGTTTTCTATCTTTTTTAGGAAATTATTTACCTACGCAAGGAAATTATTTCTTACTCTTTGCTCTTTGTTTCCTTAGGTGATAACGCTGTGAGGTTTGGCCAAAAGCCTTTAGAAATCCAAGAAGAACTGTATCAGCAACACACCTTTGTTCCTGTGATTTTGTTGACTATTTTAAGGTATTCTATTAGGTTTTAAAGACTGTACATCCTTTTGTAAAAACCATGCTGGCGCTGCCTAAGCAGGCTATATATAGAAAAGTATCTACAGATTCTGTTCTTTATTACTGTTTCTAGTAATTTGGTAGGAAAAAATGTTAGATTTGGAGGACTTCAGAATTGCCCTGGAGCTGTTCTTAAAGTTTTTGCCACTTTCCAGTCATCATATATCACAGTAATTTTTACAAGAGGTTATACATTGCTATTAGCATTTCAGCTATCTTACCCTTTGGAGTGCCAATAGAATTCTTGGGTGATTACCAAGCTCTGGTTCTGGCATTTTCTTGTTGATTTTGTTTATATATCCCATACTCTGTGGTCAGTTAAATTTTAGGCAGATGCTCTGAGTAATCTCCCACAGTGAAAAGTTCTGGTTTAACTAGTTCCTTCCACTGTGACCCCCATTTTTTTTGTCTTATGTGATTTTGCCTGAGCACAACTGGTTGTATAGATTCTACTACTGGTTTTCTCACTTTGATGATTTTTTTTAAAAAAAATATTTTCCCTAACTTTTCTTTCAATCTCTTGTTTGTCCTATCTTTTTGAGTTTCTATTGGTGATCAGGTCAATATAAATTTCAGCATTATGCTAATATAAGAAAGATAGTGAACCACCAATAGTTATTTTTTCTAAATTTAATATTTAATTATTGATTTTAATGTATGAAGCTATTCTATATCTAAGCTCAGCAACGTACTGAATATGAAGTGGCTTATGGGTCTGCCCTACCATATTTTATATACATTTTCTGACTGCTCAAAAATAATCTGTACACACATTTTAATCTGTAGCAGATGAAAGCCAAAGAGCAGATAATGAGCATCTTCACTGGCATAAATCAGTTTTATTATATTCAGTGAAAGATCCACCGCTTCCATGGTGGAAGAGATATCCGTGGTATCTTATGCTTAACAGTGACACTATCAGTGTTCATGGCAAGAACAGTGAAAGCATAGGCTGGCATTTCCCCTGGCCCTGGAGCCTCTGACAGCCGCTGGTTTGGTCACTACTTCATATGAAATTTGCTCCACATTTGATAGTCCCCCAGAGTCCTTGCTCCTCTGTGATTTTTTCTAATATTTCTTTGGAATCCAGCAATGTATTTGAAATTCACAATATCCCAAGTCAATTAGTTGCCAGATTTATTTACTTATCTTACTAAATGTAACCTTGAAAAGGATACTATGGCATCTGATAATTTTTTGTTGCCACCTTCTGTCATGTTTCCAGGAAAAGAGAATACATTTTTCTGGTTCAATATGTGGTTACTCAAAAAAAAACCCAAAAACCCAAAACCAAAAAAAAACCCCAAACAAACAAAAAACACCACCAAACAAGAAAGCATAACATTGACCTTCAAGCATAAAATAGTTGTTTTTCAATTAAGATTAACTGTAGTTATCATGATAAAGAGCCTACAAGCAAGCATGAATAAAATTCATGCCTTTGTTTTGTTTTGTTTTGTTTTGTTTTGTTTTTTAATTCCACTGACATGTATTCAACTTACCTAAAGTTTAGGAAGCAGTCTGGAAGAACTTTGGTTTTAGCTGAAAGTGAAAGAAAACCTAACTGACTAAAAAAATTATCTGATTTGGAAGAAGCTGTTGTAACCAGCTGCTAGGATCATTACAGTCTGAAGTGCATCCAGCACTCATGAATATTTAAAAATACACTGAAGAGTTTTGGTTTTTAAACACATTTCTTATTTTCATTTCATTTAGTCCTTAAGGCATTTACTATAGCTGAAGATACCACAATAAATCATGTTCAAATTATCTAGAACTTTAATTAAGAGTTATGTATTAATACTAAAATTTATAGTAAAAAGAAATTTTAAGCCCTTGAATCACTTTTTAAATGTAAAATTTACTGCTGTACACAACATTTGTTTGTCATAATGATGGAAGTATACCATGTTTAACATTTCTGCATTACAATTCTCCCCCAGTAAATTCTTTGGAACATTTACAGTTTTCAGTCCTCAGATAAACAAGTCTAGTTCCTAAAGGAGCCAAGGACCACACTTTAAATTGGCTAAATTGCAGCCAAGAAGGGTCTGCCTGATAAATGCGGCTCTTGTACTCTGTTCACAAGTTTCCCTCAAACTATTCTTTGAAACTTGCAATTGACACAAAGACCCAAATACTGATTCTGTGAAGGTTTATTTGTAAAAGTTTTATTACTTGCAGCCTGAGTTGGCCTCTTTGTTTTTCCTCTGAAGTTCAGCTGTATTTGAAAATACAGTAATCTGGGCTTCACTCTTTGGCCCTCAGGCACCCAGTGTCCATCACCTATGTCCGTACTGCTAAGGTCTTTTCCCCTGCTAGACAGAGCATCCTTACACATGCTGCCTGCTAGGAGCAGCCCTGTTCTCAGCACTTTCTGGGAGGATACTACCTGGCACAAGCCAAAACCATGCCACAGGAGGTGCTCACCAGTATGGACTACCACGTACCAGTGTTTGAACCTAGAGTCCTGCCCTGTTCACTTCTTAGTGTAAATGTAGCTTTCAAATAACAAATGACATATGAAGGAGTTTTACACTTCAGAGCTGAGGTGTTGTTCTCAAACTGTTTACTTAGACTGTTACAGTTCATTATGTGGCTTGACATCAGCAAAGGACAAGCCAAGCCACATGGTATTGCTTATTCTCCTTGACAAGCTTTTTCTGAACAAAAAGAATGGAAGGGATAGCTGGGGGCAGGGGGCGTAAGGGTGGAGGGGGGGGCAGTGTGGGGGGGGAAGTCAGTGACTTCTGTTTCAGGAGTGACCTCGCTGAAACAGAAATATTTTAATATCTTTTAATCTGCTCTAGTCAAATAAAAAGAAATCAGTGTTAGTTATGCATAGCAATTTACCTGTTCACAGAAGAATTATGATACTGTAATAAGAAAAACAAGCCAGTTTTCCATATATCAAAGGGAAGAAAAAGCTCTTTGTGGAAAATATTAATGAATATTATATAAAAAGAACAAGCAACAATGACAGCGTACAGCTTCTTGAGATCTGAAGATTTTTGAAGACTATATTTTAACTTATATACCCAAATCTAACTCTTAATACAGAGGTTCAGAGTGGTATGGATCAAACTGGAGATAAAGCTCTTTAAAATTTCTGTGCATATGTTTGTCCATTAATGCATGTATTAATGTATTAATTACTTTTAAAGGAAAATAGTGCTATACTCAAGGAGAAAGAACAACCACACATGAATGATGCTGGACTTTTTCTGTTTCACAGTACCCTGATGTGATGCATTATTCCTCCTGCATCAAACAGGCACCAAGGTGCACACAGTCAGAGCTAGTTTTCAGCAAGAGGGAAACTCTTTATGTTTATGTCTAAGGAGAATGCAAAATTACGCTTGCTATAATTGCAGGTCTGTGGCAGCACAATGCAAACAGGCGATAGTAGTTTGGAGAATAAAGGGAGCCTGGTAGGAGGCTATGCTCACCCTGGCTAACAGCAGCTTTCATGATAGCGTTAATTGCAATTCAGATAAATGATAAAGGGAAAACATCAAAGATAGGACTCACCATGCGAACAAAAATACCAAAATTTAAATGCCTATGTATAGATATTTTCATGCAAATTAGACATCTCAGCTCCCATTACAGGTAGTGGGGGCATCCACAGGGATGATTCAGTTGCCAGCACACAGATGGGTACTGCTAGCAGAGATGCTCCAACCCAGGCTTATTGTGCCCGGCCTCCAGTTGCTGCTGCAGAGAGGCAAGGGCTGCTGTAGGGCTTCTGTGTGCTCCTCCTGTGCAGCTGCTCTGGGTGCTGAGAATTAGCAAAATGTCACTGGCTGCCAGGGCCCAGGCAAGCAAGTCAAGCCCCTTGTCAACACAGTCAGTCAGGACTGGAGAGCAACAGCTGCTCAGATGCAGGACTGTTTCTGGGTGAACTGAATATTTCTCCAGCCTCCATGGTGGGCAGAGTTAGGGTCAGCTGTAGCATCATATTCACATGTAAATAAGTACACCTTCATGTGTCTGAATCTGGACCTGAATCTGACCTTTTTCAGATGCCCACACAGATATCTTCTGCAGTTTGAGATGCCTTAGTGAGCTAGGGACATCCATGCCTACAGGAAATCTCTGTCTTTTTGGAGCAGCAGTCAAAGTTCAACCAAGATACCACAGGGCACCTTGTATGTGAGCAATGGCATGAACCTCAAATTTCTGTAAGTTAAGAAAGTTTTAGAAGAAGCTGTGCTGTACCAAATCTCTGGCAGGTCATGCCGTTTCTCTGTTCTCCCCTTGGCAATGGATTTTTCCCCCTGGACCCAGTGTATCCTTCCTAATCTCCATGTCTTCACATTTCCTTTCACAGGATCTGTAGTATTCGTCATGACCCAGACCCGGTCTCTTAACCTGTTTTGCATCAGTCTCTCTCAGAGCCTGAATGAGCTCCTTTAAAATGAGTTTCAGAAGAATTCTCTGTGGATGTGGTACACTTCGTGCAGTGGACAGCCAGCTGTGCTACTGTAATGATGTGCTTCAAGGCTTCTTCACATCACAGGCACCCAGGGACACACTGTCCTTCAACTCTTCTACTTCAGTCCTAAAGAAAAATGTGAAATGGCAGTATCTGTTTAATGAGACAATATACTTTCAGAACATGCTAAGATGTTGAAATGAAATTTTGTGCTGGAAATTTAACTATTTTCTTTAAAGAAAAGAAGAAGAGGAATCAGCCCTCAGTATGAATTTGAGCTGATAATTCACTTTTCTAAATCACATGCTTTCTTGATGTTCAACAGTACGAGTCTTGCCCCCCATACCTCAATAAATTCAGCAGTGAAAAATAAGAAAGAAGATGTTATAGACCAACCGTGTACAAGAGGAAAGAAAACCCTCTTATTCCAAATTTGAACTAGAAGGCATTACTTATCCTTGGCAAATGAATGCTCTAGAAATAGAAACAGATCTCCAAACTCAAATCATGACAGGAAGGTTTAAGATGTCTACTTTCAGCTATTTTTCATATGAAAACACAATCATCAGAAGGTTTATCATGACAATAATCCTTGAATAAAGTCACACAAAAAAAATATTACCTCACCCATTCCAATTGCCCATAGAACTGTTTATTATACTTTCAAGTATGCAGTGGCAGAAGATCCCTCCTATCAGGCCACCCAGCCTCCTGTGTTGAATTGTAAATGTTGTGAAAAGTGACTTTGTAGGAGGAAAATTGAAGAAAAAGCTCTGCACTAAGAAAAAGTTAGTGTTCTATGTAACTGAAAATACCGTATAGCTATTATTCATATTCAAATAAGCAAAGTAATTCATTTTTCAGAAGTTAAACTTGGACAATCTGTAAAATTGGGAGTAATGACAGAATTGTTTGGAATATGACAGTGATTTCTGACCGACAAATGAAAAATCATGATATACAGTAAAAAGCAGCATTGTAGGCACTACGTGTATTGTTAGGAAAAAAACCTGCATTGGTTCAAAGTTAAACTATCTTCTGAAACACGAATATGACTTTTGACCCTTCTGTTTTAACCTTTAAAAGTGTGTTTTCAGAGAAGCTGTTACTTTCTCCATTGAAAGTTCTTATTTAGAAATAAAAGCAAGTACAAAAAAAGTTTTAAATAATTAAATGCGTTAGACACTGAAGCAAATCTGTTTGTTTTTTATAATCTCTATTATATTTACAGTACAAAGAAAACATTCCAGTGAGTGAATGCTCTCTTCTCCGGATTTCTAACCTGCAGTTTTGCTGAAGCTAGATCAAGTACTATTTTGATATGGAAACTATAAATAAGTGTTAATGAGATCTGTACTTAACAAAAAAAATGTGTTATAAATGAGTTGCAGTGCCTTTTCCAACTGCTAATTCAAAGGCAATTCGCACAATGCAGCGTGTATTCTATGTTGTGAAAAAATATTTGGGTAAGGACAGATGCAACAGCTGTGACATTTTATGCATGTCTAGATTGTTGGGATTCTTTAGAATAGTCCTCAATAAAATGGTACTGCTGCTGCTATTATCCTTATACGACAATCCATAGTACTGAAAGCAAGGTCACATTCTTTGGTTTCTTTTTAAAGCTATTAGATAAAATCTTGGCCCCAGTAAAGTCAAGTCAAAATAAAAATTACCATGGACCTGAAATGGGCCCAGGATTCTCTCATGAGCAAAAAATAAATTCAGTTTTATTTGAAGATCCACATTCGATTCAGCATTTTAGGTTTTTTTAATTACCTCCACAAATGAAAGTGCACTGTGCATTTTATCAAACTAACACATCCATTCCCTGAGGTACTTTATAGATTATTTTTTTTTTAACATTGCAGGCAGGAAACCCTTATTGATTGATGTTATGCTAAATGCCTTGTTTGCATGTGTGCACTCACACGATGACAGTGCTTTTTCTATTTTGTATTGTCCTAACATAAATATTACTGTTATTTTATAGTAAGAGTAAAATCAGAAATTATGTTTAAAATATGGTACAAAGTTATAATTTGTCAAGATTTTGTGGGTAAAAAAACCCTACATTTCTTTAGATTCTGTTTATTCTATGACCTTGCATTCAAGTTATATGCATGAGCTAATAGTTGGCACAGAATCACAATAACTGTATTAAATTATAAATATGTTCTCAATTTTTTAGATTACACATGGAAAAGTTATTGAGTCTGAGGACTGGATGCTTCAGATGTTTATTAATTGAATCTGGGTTATTTGTTTGAATCAGTTCCAAGTTAGTAATAATGACCAAAAATTTAATAATCCGTAATGGCTCACTGGAAATCAGTTGACTACTTTAGTCCTCATTGTAGCACAAAACTCTCCCTTTCACTTTACAAAGCTGCCATCAATATCCAGGCAATTGCCAGCAAGGCTGATTATGTCATCGGAAAGGTCAAGGCAGGAGAAGTTATTGAAGGTACTGAACTACAATTCACAGTTTTTCTGTTAGTGTTGCAAAACATTGCAAGGAAGTTTGCGCTTTAAACAGCAAGAAAAATGAAAATCTTCTTTCCAGGCTAACAACTTTTTTTTAGTTTTTCATTCATGTTTCAAAGAAACAAACAGTATACCTCAATGGCAAAATGCTTCTCAAAAGAAGGATACGGCTGTGTCCTGCAGCAGCTGAGGGAGGACACACCTGATTACTTGGGTGCTTTTACACATACTAAGGTTTCAGCAGATAAGCAGTCAGAATTAAACAGGTTTCTACTTCTTTCGCAAGAATTGTTTACAGATAAGTATTTAGAATTTTTTTTCTAAAGCCTTATGCAGGTATAATAACAATAGTTATTTCACTGGCCACAGATGGAGATGAGGTTTTTCACTGGAATGAGTCAATCCTGAACTTGGCTTTACATTGGGTTCACCTACGCTTAGAAGAAAATATATTTAGTGCAGAAAAATGCCTAAGTGTAGAATGCTTACTGCAATTGGAATATTTAGTCCAGAAAAATGACAGGTGTTATTTCCAGGCATAGATTTATTCATTTATTCCTGAAAGTCATGCAGCTGCCAATGATCTTGCTTGGTTATTAATTTCAACTGCATTTATTTACCTGGTATAACACTTAAAACCGAAAATAATTTACAAACTTCCCTGATTTACATAAAGTACCTTAAGAAATGTTCATCTCTGATTGATGATCTTTAACACAATCATCTCAACTCTCGTTATAGAACTGCAGATTTGTAACATCCAGAATTTTTTATTCAAACTAATGTTATGTAATGCATTTTGCCTAGTTAGGCAGACAAAATACATATTTTTTGCCCAAAGAAAATGTGCCTAATGAGTGTTACATCCAGGGACAGCGTTTTGGAATTGCTTATACAGGAGGCACCCATTTAGTTGTGTAAATGTACTACAAAAAATGTAACTCGTGTCATTTCTGTTATGCAAATATTGCATTTAGCCAGTTCTACTGTGCTGATTAGGTATCTGTGGCTAAATGAACACATTAGAAAAACATTGATGTCTTTGGTGGCATTCTGGTTTTTGTCTCTGATTCAGTCTTTGATCTGCCAAAAATACTAGAGATAGCAATGGAATTTGGACTACGTCCTGATTATAAGTATCAGGACAAATCTGAGCTGTCTTCATTCCAGTTCAGGCAACATAAATACCCTTCATTTTAATGGGTGCCTTTCTAGCCTAATCTTCCTGGAAAATCAAGAAGACAAAAAAAAAGAGTTTTTTTTAGAAACAAGATCCATAGCCATTTGTTACCAGAATATCACCAAAATGAGTATTTGGATTAGAACTTGACTGGAAAAGCTGTGTGATGGACTGTCGTGGTTTAACCCCAGCCAGCAGCAAAGTACTGCGCAGCTGCTCACTCACTCTGCCTGGCCCTCAGGGAGATGGGGAGGAGGATCGGGAAGGAACATAAAACTCAAAGCCTGAGATAAGAACAATTCAATAATTGAAAGAAAATAAAGAATAGTTAATAATCATTATTATAACAATAACAAAACCAGTAGTAATGAAATGAGAAAGAGGGGGGAAGGAATAAAATCCAAAGGGAAGGGAATAAAAACAAGTGATGTGCAATACCACTGCTCACCCCTTGCTGACAGATGCCCAGCCAGTCCCCGAGCAGTGACCCCCAGGTCCTGATCAGCTCCCACCAGTTAATATACTGAGCATGACGTGCTGTGGTATAGAACATCCCTTTGGCTGGTTCGGGCAGCTGTCCTGGCTGTGTCCCCTCCCAGTGTCCCGTGCCCCCCCAGCCCTCTCGCTGGCCGAGCCCCAGAAACTGAAAAGTCCTTGGCTTGGTACAGACACCACCCAGCAACAACCAAACCATCCGTGTGCCACCAACGGTGTCCTCACACCACATCCAAAGCACAGCGCTGCACCAGATACTGAGGAGGAAATTAACTCCATCCCAGCCGAAACCAGGACATGGACAGAGCAGTGGGAAAGGGGACAGGTGAAGAACCATTGCTGGAGAAAGTAGGCACTAACCCTAAAAGAAACAGAAATTTGGAAAGATAGCCATGATAGCTGAAATCACATCCTACCACTGAAGTCAGTTACTGTGTCTATTTTCACTCCTTAAATGTGCAGCCCAAACCCCACTCTTTTTTCTGAACCTCTGTGAAAGGGAAAAATAATAAGCCAATTTGACATCTTTCCAATATTCAAAATTTCAGACATTTCTTCAAGGCTTAGAAGTTTACCTTCTGCTCCTTTCGACCCCTATATAAAGACACAGTAGAATATAGGTGAGCGTATGAAATCAGTAACATAGAGGAGTCTTTGAAAAAAGGCATGGAACAGTCATACATGGGCCACCAAGTAAACCATGTCAGTGAGTTTAGTACTTCATAAAAATAAGAGGCATGTTTAAAAGCAGGGACAGACAGATCTGTTTCCTTATAATTCTTTCAGTTTATTCCCTGACCTAAAGGTAAAATTCCATTGAGGTCCTTGGAAAGAAATACAAGGGGAAAAAATAAGCATTGTGATTACACTAGTAAATGAGAACTGTCTGTGGCCAGGATAACTTGCATTTGAATCCATACTTGCTCCAAGAGTAAATTTGCAGGAATTTTTGTTTGATTGTTTTTTAATCATTTAACCCTTTATCATAGTCTCATCCAAGCAGCAACACCAGACTGACTAGTTATATAAGACATTTGGTTTCTTTAGGATCTGTTAGTGCATTGGTAAAGCACAAGTCTTCCTTATAAATAAGAAAAGGACATGAATGAAAAGAATGCTGGTTTATTATCAGTGCAAGAACATGAAATTCCCTTTTTTTCATGGCTTAGGGTTGTTCCTGGTGTTTCAATGGCCTTACAAATCCTCTTGTCTCAGAGTTTTGAGTCTCATAGTAGGTAGCACTGTGCCAGTCCTGCAGTTGCAACAGTTTAGCTCACAGTTTTCACTGCTGTAGTAAGTCAAAGTACATATAAATATTTATGTACTGGCAAAGTACTTAAGAATAAAAATAACGTCATGCAGTAGGCAGGCAGCCATACTATAAACTTTGTACCTTTCTTTCTGCTGTCACTTTGCATTTCTCTTTCTTCTCTTTGCATTCTTGGAGAAATGCCATTTCTTTCTCACTTTCCCTTGTTATATGTCAGTCTCTCTAAAGATTGCAATCTATTCCAAGGCTATATGGGTAAGTCAAATTTAGTGGCATACTACCACAATAATGTTAACAGAGCATTGCAGTTGTTAGACGTTGCTAGAGCATTTTACAGTTATGTGATGATGGATCAAAATGACTGAACACAGTTTACTTAGCTGATATGCTCTGTCAATGCAGGGGCAGGGACAGAAACATCTTCAACAAGAGTTTTTTCCTAATGTGGTTGATCCTGCACAATACTTGTGCTTTTTCTTCATTATCTGTGGTCAGGTATATCGAGGACACAATATTTTTCCATGGAAGGGGTTCTCCAAATAACTGTATTCTTGTACAGAAGTTAATTATGCATCCATTACAGACCATGTCTTAGACATTCCATGAATTATCATTCATTATTTACATCTTCTAGATTGATCATCAGACATTAAAGCCATTGATTTTAAAACTGGATAATTTTAAATTATTCTAATAAAGACTATTTCATAACAATGTGAGCCATCAAAGACTATTCTGTTTGTTGTTTGTTTGCTTGTTTATCTGGGTTTTGAAAGAAACAGGAATTTGATTGATAACATATGGGCTTGTTATCCTCTTACATGAGAAGGATTTGTTCTAACAAATACTCAGCTGTAGTTTTTGGCTGTTGAGATACACTTTGAAATGCACTGATAGCCAAAATATAAAAAAATAATGTAGACTCCTACAAAACAAGTTCTGGGCCATTCTCAAACAGGAAACGTATTTTATAATGAAATTGCTTTTGAAAAAGAACTACCATAAAACACAAAGTTTTGCTAAAATAGGTTGTAAATATATTTTGAGTGGATCAATGCATTATTGGAAGTTTGAATCTTAGCAAGGAGGAACGTATGAACTTCAGAAAAAAAAAATTATTGTAAAGGTCCCCTATGTAGAAATATACCTCTGACTCTGCATCTCTTTTTTTTCTTTGCACATGCTATGGTTGAACAAAATCCTTAAAATTAATGCATAGACACTTTGTCAATCTTCTGATAGACTACGTTTTATGGCACCTGGTTTTCCTCTTTACGTTCATACGATCTTCACCAAGAGTTCTGACCTGGTAGTCAGACATTGCCCTGCTTAGTTCTGAGTGCTGGATATCAAGTGCAACACCTAATTCATGTAGTTTCCTTAACTTTCTAAGAAGAATGGGCTACATGTCAGGCTTGGTATCATCCAGCAGTATCTGCTGTGTGGCACTGCAACAGGGATATGCACAAGGAACAGGGAATAGCATATTCTCCAAAGCTCATCCAAATGCTTGACATGTTTCAGCTCTAAGTGATGGTGCATTGAGTGGGCAGCACTTGCCCAAGTACACATCCCTAGCACAAGAAACATCCCCATGGACTGAAATTATCTTTTCCTTTAGACACTGGATTCTTTTTAGGCCTGCTCTGTTAAAAAGTACACCATATGGCAGGGAAGAGCATTGTCTCCTAACTGCTAAAATGCTTCTTGATACTCAGCCTAGGCTTTCCTTTGCTCATTTTCATAGGTAACGAGAGTGTGCTTCGGCTTTAAAGTATCAGAACATGTACCACACTATGAAAGGAAAATGGGGCAGACAGGGAGCATAAAATGCCACTTGTTAGTGGGTTTCTACATCACTGACATTAACTGGACTCAAGAGCCAGGCAAACATGAGGAATATATTCCTTAAACATCCATATCCTTCTTTATTAGCCAGGATTCTTTTTAATTCCAGATTCACTGTTAATTTTTAAATTATATATTCAGATTCAAGTAAACATCTTTTTCCTCTACTGAACCTAAAAATCTTTGTCAATGGCCATTGTTCTTGGATCACAGCTGTGGACATTATCTTACCTTAAGACTTTACCTTGAGTGGAAATAGAATCAAGTCCAGAAACCGGAACAGAATGAAATAGGCAATAACGACCATGAAGACAAAATGATATGATCTGGGGAACAGCTCCATCACATTAAAGCCAGAGCAGTTTCCACTTTCCACTCGATTTTATCATATTATCAATTGGTAATAACAATAATGGAACTTGGCCCAGTGCATTAGCGACAAAATCACATTGTAAATAGGCTAGACAAGCACACATATTCTTCAGTTTTCTCTTCTTGGTCCATTGGCTCTTGCATTCCTTTCTTTCTTCAGTTTCTTCCATAACTCATGCAGGACCTTAACTCAAGACTCTAGGCATTTCTTGGTGAATTTGCTAACAAGCAGCTTTGCCATTTAAGAGAGAGACAATGGCAGTGGCAATCTAATTTTTTTCCATTTATCCTATACATCACCTTTTTGATCAATAATTAGGAAATTTAGTTTGATTTAATTCAAGCCACATAATGAAAAATAATATTACATCTTCCCAGATGATGTTTTTCTAGCATGAGACTAGACTTAAATGTTGCTGTCTGTTGGAAAAAGACCTCAGACTGAACTGCACTGGGAACTGCATCCAGACTTTGTCGAAAGTGAGCTAGCTATTCTACTCTAAAAAATACCTTAACAAATAACTAACATTTATGAAATGCTGATAATCAAAATTGAATACAGCACTGATATTTTGGTATTTTGGAGGGAGATTACATGTACTATCCTTGCCTTGAGTAACCTTCCAAACAAGTTATGAATCTTTCACAGGAAAAGTTAAAAGAGAAGGGACAAGTAGCTACTATAGTAGTTCAGTGGCGTCTCTTAAAGACAAAACTCTATCCTGGTGCCATAGACTAGAGTATACAGCAAGGAGAAGGAAATTCAGTATTTCCCACAGGCAATATGACTGTCATAGACTTTGATTTTGTAGTAACTCTGCCTTTCTTTGGTGAATTGATAGAATAGCAGGAATCTCTATTGGTTGAGAGAAAAGTTGGCTCCCTTGATCTCCATCACAACGGATGGGGACCAAGGCTGGGAATCTGGCAGCTGCACAAATCATGAAAATCACCTAGAAAAACTCATTCTGTTAAGAGAGATGAAAACTTTATTTCAGCTCCAAGCATTACTCTTTGGCCAGGTCTCCAGGACATGATATAAAGCGTTGCTTTAGCTGCAGCTGGACTTTGCGTGGAGTAAATATAATCTGATAAACTCTTAAAGTCAGGAACCATCATATCTTTGAGGGCACATGTTACAGATTGCATACGGCATACTATTATATATTAAGAGAGTAAATAACATATATTATCCTTGCTTTTATATAAAACTGGACTTTATGTAAAGTTAACCACATTGTTTGCTTTGTATAGTGTGAGTGTCCACTATAACTTACTGTACATAATACAGACTGTAAGCATATTATCTGGGTCAAAGATACCAAGGTACCAGTGATACTCCTCGTTCTTGCAAAGACACCAAGGTACCAGTGATACTCCTCGTTTTTGCAATGTTACAGCGCAGGTGGATTATAGCTGCAAAATAAGCCCACAGACTCAGTAGATACCATAGATCAGCCAGGAATCAGTTACCAGCTGGTTGCACTTTGGTTTTTTGCTGGATTCCTTAGATCATTAATGATTCATCTGCTCCGGTCAACAAAGCTTGACCATGCGTGGAACTGTTGGCAATAGCTTTAATGGGCTTCAGTTATCCGACTCAGTTAGCCAGAAGCATTATTGAATGTTTGCAGACTACTCATCTATTCATAATAGGTAAAATATTTAACCTTTTCCCTTGTAAATACAAACAAATTATGAGGATGAAAGACATACCACTATCTGTCTTACAGCACTGCATAGGATTTTACTACCTATTCTCTATAGGTCTGCTTTTCTTCTAATTATGAAGTTGCAGAAATCATCCAGAATATTTCTGGAAACAGATGAGTGGCTAGGTGAATCTTAACCTAGCAAAGTACCATAAGAATTTATCCTGAATGAATCAGTCTGGAGAAAATTAACAAAAGAGAAAATTATATTCAAATGATTAGCAATGACTATAAAAGCACTGATTTTAAGACTGGAACTCCTGAACTGATCTGTTGAGGAAGCCATATAAATACTTCCAACACTAGGTCTGGAAAATATTTTGTGGTTCCACAAAATCCCTTTTGTGTAAACCAGGCATGTCACTTGGGACTTTGTGTACTTGTCTGTTCCTGAATTAGACTTAGCCTAATAGCCTACAACTTATGAACTCAAGACAAGACACGGAGCCTGAATTGAAACACATCAATTGTGTTTCAGCACGTTTTGTCTGAAAGATTACATGTCCAAATTTTTTTATCAGTTCTTGACTAAACAGCTTTATTATCTGCAGATGTAGAAATATAATTGCGAAATGTAGCATTTTCAGCTCTGACATACGTGTTTTCCTTAATGGCAGTCTTCAAAATGTGTAAAAAATAAAAGGTCATAAAAGCAGCACTCATAACCTGTGAGTGCAGATCAACTTTCAGACTAATCACCTATTTTATTTATTATTTGTAATGGCTGAGAAACTTCTATAAATAAAAGTACAGCTAGGAAATGTTTCCTTTAACAAGCTGCACTTTGAACAACTGTATCTGTTACAAGACTCTGAGAGAAAATCAGTATTTATTTTTCATCAAGAACATATATAACAGGAATGTAGGCTGTTTAGCTAGGCTTAGACACAGAATATTGAGGGACATTGTTCAGTTTACTTTGTCTCATGCAGCAGAACGTTTTCCTCCATTCAGAGAACCAGTCCCAGAAATAAGGATTATTCAAATTTATTTAAGCTTTATTTTGAAGATTTAATTTAGACTAAAATATACATTTTGCAGGTGTCTGTGCTGACTAAATTAAGCCTGATAAGCTTTATCTTATTTTTGTCAGCATACTCCCACCATTACTATAATGTTGAATTGACTTTCTCACTTTTTTCCCTGACTTTCTCCTTCTGCATTTCACCTGCTTGGTGTTCAAAGACACATCTGCAGTGGCCAGAAAGAAGGTCCGTCTCGGTGCTAGAGCTGTGAGGTGACCTATTTTCCACTCAAACCAACAAAGCCCAAAAATGAAAATGGCAATATCTTTTTGTTCCATATCCAAAGTACTGCTTTATGCTAAGGAAAAATGGCAGGAGGGAGATCTGCGGCAACACCAGCAAGTAAACACTAGTAATAGTGTAGTCAAAGGAGAATGGAATTTATCCGAGGTCAACCATATGCAGCTGAACATAAAGAGCAAAGTTGAGTCTTTGAGCTCACATTGAGCGATTCACTGAAAATGATTCAGGGTTAGCTATTTGTATGCTTCTCGCACAGTCTTCCTGAATAATGATCCCAGGACATTTTAGGCCTCATTAATACACAGTGGCTGCATTTGCTTAGTCAAAGTGGAACTGGGCCAGATTATAAATGTCAGTCTCAAAGGGAAACTCTTATTCCCTTGTGCAATCCCACCCAGGTCTCAAGGGAGGTACCAGTTACTGCTGGGAGCAGTGAACAGTCTGTCTAGGGCTGTACTCGGAATGCTTTCCTCATGTGGAGGGCCATCTGGGTGTAAAAAGTGTTTATTTTCAATTTAATTAGTTAAGAATTATTAGCAGTCCTTGGCTTGATTTCTTTGCCTTCAGTAATATTTTTTTTAATTATTTTATGAAATCAAAAGGAGTAGTTACTGAAAAGCATGCAAATAGTTATACCCTTGTTACATTGAAATATTAATTTCTTATGTTTTGTATTTACTTTCTTAAAGACACTTCAAAATACCACATTTCATAGGCTCAATATGTAGTAAATCTAAAAAGAAAGATCAATGAATGTAATTCCTCTTCTTTGAAGCTCAGTTTTTATTGTCATTCATGAACAGGTGGTCTATAAAACATGATATCATTAGTTAATTTTAAATTCCAAAAATTTCAGTCTAATGATTTGATATAGTAAATGATGTTTTCAACAGATTTAATGGAACGGAGACAATAATTAGAGAATGAGAAGGCCTCAGGTCATCTAGTTATGGGCCAAAGACTGATTTTTCCTGGCAGAATATGCTGGATGAACCAGGGAAAAGGGAGAGAGCAGGAAGATTCACACAGAGGAAGCGTAAGGATGTTTGCCAGTCAGAACTTTGTTCCTTGAGGTCATTATAATAACATATATACAGTCTGTAAAAAGTGTTTGCATACTATTTTTTTACAATGACCTAAAAAAAGCCTGCAACTTAAAGAAATTATAAAGTAGGAAATGGGAAAGCAGGTAAATAAAAGGTTGTGTTTTGTTCCTATGGAGGTTGACTAGATGATTGATGGCAAGAACAAAAGAAATTCCTCGTATTATTGACCTACTACATTGTATCCTGTGAGTTTACAGTATTTGTTTTATTGAGTAAATCAATTTTATGCAGCATTTCCTCACAATCCAAAAAAATGAAACAAGAATAAATTAAATATCACTTTTATTTAGTAAACTTCCTACAATACTGTTAAAATGAGGTTGGATTTAGAGGGAGAATTTAAAACATGTTTTATAAACTTGAGGGTTTGGATAACAACATGACTTTCCAAACTCATTTTTTTCTTATTAACAACAAGGAAAAAAAAATTAATAGAAGACAAATTCATTTTATTGAGCACAGATTATAATGTGAGCTTCCAAACTACATTCATACTCCAAAGTTACTTCGTTTACATGCTTTACACAAGTCTGATTGATATAATACATGAGGACTTCAGATTCTCCCCGTTTACTTGACTTACAATCTAGATGACATCTGGGGCACTGACTTTCTAAAAGATTACATTTTCCTGTCCAGTTCACACTTCTCATATTATTGTGCCAAATTATATCTTTAAATGTAGTGATTTCAGCAAGAGACATCTGAGTGGCTCAAGGGGTTTCCTTTCAAGCAAGCAAGTGCTTTTTTTCTTAAACCTTCCCCCATGAAATAAATAATTAAATAGAATAATTGACTCATACAACTACCTTTATAAATTTATATTTGGAGACAAATGTTTCTTCTAACATAAGTTATCGTGAAGCAATGATACAATGATTTTACTTTTGATAAATCCTTCAGCATAGCCCTTTCTTGAAACCAAGTGCTCTGCTGAGACATACACATTTCATAGCATTTGTCAGATCATGTTAGAACATGACATGAAAAAAGAAAAAAGAGCTGATAAATTCTAGTTCTAGTTCTAATCAGTCTCTGAAAGACATTAAAGTAAAATCTACACATTCACACAAAACCCCCCAACACCCTAGTGCCTCCATGTTTCCATTTACCAGCATTTCCCATTAGTTCAATCTTGTTTTTTCAGTAGGTGAACCAGAAAACAGAGTTCTTTTTCTCTAGCTAATGAAAATACACAGATGGGGAAAATACACAGTTGATGTATGCTCACCCAGTGTTTGAAATATGATGAAGTTCGTAACAGAAACCCTCAAGCTTCCATCAAATAAGCTAAGGTAATAGATACACCAACTGTGCCGATACTAAAATGGCTGAAACTCCATAATTCTTTTTATATGTCTCATGGCTTGAAGTCTACCAAAAGTAAACATCAAATCTCTCTTAAGCAGGTTGCCTCAGCTGCCTCCCTGTAAAAGAGGAGCCATTAGATCCTCCTTTAACGTTCGCAGAACATGAGAACATGTAACAGAATTCCCTCTTGTCTAACAACTGCCCTCCATGATTTCTCCAATTTCTTCAAGATTTTTTAATAGACTTTCTCTCTTCAGATGTTGAATGTGCTCACTGAGTTTGAAGGATCGACCTATTCACCCCTGGCCATTTCAGGTGTAAGAAAACTTCTGTAGGCCAAACCTATAAAAGGATCTGAAGCAAAGTAACAGTTAAATTTCTTTTGCAAACAAGACTTTGCTGAATATACTGGGCAAGAGGTGCTGGAATTTTTCTTTCCAGTGTATTTCAGATTCAGTTTATTAGAAAAAAAAGATAAAAGCAATAGGAAGACATCCACTTTTTTTTTTTTTTGTTTGTTTGCTTTCTTTGGCTCATTGGAGTGTGCATACACAGACTATATATATTGTGTATAAACAGCAAGATTTTGGTATTGGGACAGGGAAGAACTGCAAGGGCTGCAGTGTTGAAATGCTTGTCTTCCTTTTTTTCCTGTAGCTACATCAGTAATTAAATGTTGAAATTATGTTAATAGCAATAAATTAACTTAAATTCCACAAGCAGAGTCTGTTTGGCTTGTGACAGTAATTGGTGGGCGATTTCTCTGTCTTTATTTTCACCCGCAAGTTTTTTCTCTCTCGTTCTTTTTTTCTCCCCCAATCCACTGAGAGGGTGAAGTGAGTAAGTGACTGTGTGGGTGCTCAGCTGCTTGCTGGGGCCAGTTCACCGCAGTCTTTTAAGTTATTTGATTTTTTATCGTTTAATATCAATTTTATGTCTTCATTTCTATCAGCCAGCTTGCTTTGTCTCCCATATCATACAACAGCATTCTTATTGGACACAAAGACCAAAAGGTTATATTAGTAGATCTTATCGAAATTATTTTAAACTTTACCAATTCTGACTTTGAACTATGGTCTTTTTTGTTTATTTTCTGGCTCTTATTCAATATGACTAAAGAAACACTTGCCATTAGTTTCTCCTCCTCTGTAATGAATCGTTTCACTGCACTTTCTGATCTCTCATGTGTAGCATTCTTTACTGACTCCTAATATCCTTCCTGAGATGATTCATGGAGTTATGCCTGGAGCCTTCCTCTCAGTCCTGTCCACCTTGCTTGCAGCAGTAACACCAGACCGTTTGTGCATGTTTGATTTAGAGATATTACAAAACCTCTCCACACTCAAATCTTTGAGTGTCTTCACCCCATTTACATACCTTACTGTCTTCCTAGTTTATTAGAGCTTTAAATCTTATTTGAACATCTTACTTGATTTTTTTATTTTATTATTCTTTCCCTTACACTCAAGTTTGAATTACATCTGAAATACCTTATTAGTAAGTGACTGATTGATTATAAGATATTATAAGCTGAAATCAGTTTATTTTGTACATTATGTTTGTTTTTATTGTGAAAGAATCTCTTGCTTTATGGGAAAAAACCCCATAACCAGAGAATTAGTTGATGAAGAAAATTTAATGGCAAAATAAAGGAATACCAAGGAATACTTTGTTGGAGAAGAAAAAACATTTCTTCTCCAGCCCATTTCTTGAATTAAAGCAATTAAGCTTAAAGGAATTAAACAATTCCCTGTGGTACCAATTATCAATTGTTTTGAATAGGTCACTAACCAGGCCATACTAGCAGTCAGACCAGCATTCTCTTTCTCTAAAGAATCTACTTAAATACTGTGATTCAAATTCAATGATCCAAATATCCTAGTCAACATTGTACAATTTCACTTTTTTTTTGTTTTGTTCTCATTTCTCGTTTTTCTCTGTCTTCATACACTTGAAGTAAAATGTGTAGAAAGACTGGAAAAGGGCTTCAAGGTTTGGGAAGGGTGTTGCTCCACTATGTGAAGACAGCAGTTGTAAGATATCTTAGAAGTAAAAGAAGGTGGAATTGATCAGCTGTTTTCTTTTGGTAAAGTAACAACAAAAGTTTCACTTCTAGGAATTATTATGTTTCATTCAGAAAGTGAAGAGCAAGAAACCTGCATTTTATATGTGTCATCAGTAGAATTTCGATTCCCATACATATCAGATGTAGCCTTCCATCCAGTTTTGGGTGGTAATGCACTCAGACTGACTGATCTTTTATATCAGCCCACAGTATAGCTTAGTGCAGTGCAGTACTGAATGGCAAGTAGGACAATCATGTCATAGTCTATTTTCAGTGTATACATATACAATCTATGGTAGAATTAATGAGATATAGTGAATATATTAAATAGAATTTCTAGTCTTAGTATGAAAAAAAATGGTTAATTGCTGTAATTTGTCAACATTTAATGTAGGAATTATTGTCCTGCGAGAATTGTCTATTCTGTTTTAACACATCCGTGTCACATGAAAAGAAACGTACCCTACATCTGCAAAAAATAAAGGAGATGAATCAGTCACAGTCAGAATATGTCTAATATGGAGCTTGGCAGTAATGTGTATGAAAATCCAAAGGCTGATTTTAAACAAGTATTCACTGAAACTTAACAGATACAGTTTTCCAAAAGAATCATCAAAACTCCATAAACCGTACCACGTTTTCAATAAACATTTGGAATGTAATTATTCAACAATAAGTATCCTATTAAAGTCAGTTATATTTAATAACAGTTGCTGCATAGTTCATACAGGCTAAAACAAATGGCTAGTATAAACAGATTTGCCCAAGGAGATATGTATTTTATATATATATATATATATGAATTCGTATTTATATAGATATAATTACTTCATGTTATGCATATATAGGCTAAATATTTCCTCCATGCTTTCACATTTCAGTCATTATATATATAATTTCCTTTCTCATACATGCATACCTTTAGATCATGCAATGTTTCAATCAAATTTTTTACATTACATGTAAAAATACGTTACATTACAATATATTACATTACATTTAAAATAAAACTTCTATATTAATTTGCCTTTAAAATCCAAATTTAGTTCACTTTTAGGACATCACATCTTTAATACAGGTTTCACACTAAGACTGTTACATTAGAAACATAGGAAAAAATAATTTCCTTACAGTCTATAGAAGTTTACTATAAACTATAGACATTTGCAGTTAAATGAATGTAAATGCCTTCTTTTGGCCATAGTTTCCCTACAATATCTTTGCAATCTGTGATGAAAAATAGATAAATTTAGGGTGTTTCAGTTGAGCTGTCTTACTATTTAGCAGACTGTTTCCACAAACCTCCTGTTGAGCTCCACTGACTAGAAAAGGAGCCTAGAGTAATCAGGTCAGATGTAAATGCAGGCATTACGAGTCCATGACTTACATTCTTAACTCCTACAGTCAGGAAATCGTATATTTAATGTGCCTCTGTCTGCACTACTAATCTATTTTTAGACAGAAAGTAAGCTGAATTTCTGAGTTCTGTAGGAAAAAAAAAATAATTGCTTCTTACTGAAATATATAGCAAACTTTCTCTAAAACACATCCTGAAAACAGTGTATTTTGCATTGAGTTACAATATTTTTTATGATCTGAAAGATTTCATTCTGATTATGAATTTAAAGCACATAGCTATATAGCAAAATATAAAGTAAATGCCAGTTTTTTGGAAATAATGGCAAAATAAATTAAAATATAAACCACATCATTATTAACCTTATTTATTGCCCAAAGTATTTTTATCATCTGGACATGTCCAGATGAGAGATTTTTTATCAAATTGGTTTTTCCTCAAGAAAAAAATCCTGGAAAATTTCCAGCCAATGCTTTATCCAGAGTAAAATATTCCTTATTAATAAGGGGAAGATAGGTTAGACCTCATTTTGTGTTGCAAGGAATAATTTTATGATATTTCAAAAGTTTATGAGTCTAAAAACACAACGTTGATTTTATTAAATTTGTGCCGTAAATGCTATTTTTTAGCACTGGTGTGTTTCAGTCTTACTTGATATTAAACTTTATTGTCACAACAGCCTCACTATTTTTGCTGACATTGCACGCAATGAGGTGACAGTATCTGTTGGCTGGAAAACACTGGGAGATGGCTTCATGCAGAATATTTATGCAAGCACAGTGTGTTAGAAGTCTAGATGGACTACCCTGGCTGAGATATAATCATTTCCCTGAAGTGAACCCCAATCATAAATCTGTCAGACATACCAGTATCTTCTTACTCATCTCAAATTCCCAGCAGGACCTGCACTGAGTTTACCTGGCTCTGCAGCTTCAGCCTGGCATGAAGTACGCAGGGAAAGTTGGGAAGAATGTAAAAGCTGAATGTGATCTGACTGAATCAAGTTTAGAAGCGATTTATTGCCAGAGCACAACTTCAAAAAAAAAAAAAAAAAAAAAAAAAAAAAAAAAAAAGACACTAATGACTGAAATCTGCTGTACAGTAGGATCTACGTGGAAGACAATTTAAGCCTTGGATCTTGGGACAGTATTACTGGAGGACCAAGATTAAGGATCAATACAGGAACAAGATCAAGGGTGAAAAAAAACCCCAACAAATTAACAAAGAAACAATCCCCCTCCCCCCCCCCCCCCCCCCCACCCCCCCCCCCTTGCTCAGGAATAAAGGATTCTGATTCTTTTTTCCCCATATCAAATCCAAACATAGTTTCTCCTTAATTTTAACCCCTTCACCATCGCACAACTGCATACTTTTATGGGAAAAAATGTACAGAAATAAGTTAATATGAGACTATTTCACTTCTTTAGCAGCTGGGAGTTGTTCTGATAAGAAAAACCATGTTAGACCAAGTAAGTTTGTAAAGGCTCAACACAGACATCTTAAACAATCAGACTCCCCCAAACCCCATCACATTTACTACACATGAGAACCTTTAAAATCAGTTGAAAAATCTGACCATCTGACAAGCTTCAATCTGAGCTCTGGGTCAGGGACAGTACTGGTAACTCTCCAGATCCCACGGATTTTTTTAATGTGGATTGTAAGAGACTTTATACTAAAATGATAAAGGTGTGGCTTTATAAGGTAGTCTCTTTAAAGATTAATACATACAATACTGGTGGTGTGTTCTGTTGACTCCAAATAGATTGTCTCAGTGAATCACTGAGCTCTGCGGTATGATGCTACATACGGCAACAAGTGCATGTTTTTAGAGAGCTGTCTGGAAAAGGGGAAAGACCAGCTATACTGCATGAATCTCTAAATACATTATCTTTGGAAAACATAGTCATATTCCATTTCCAATCCTGAATTGTTTCTACAAGTCTACTTATGTTCAACGTTGTTGTGTAACCTTTTCAGTTTCTTTCAAACTAATTACGAAATTAAAGAAGTATGTAGAGGGTTATGGCCAGGTACCACTTGAAAGAATTCCCTCAGGTCTTGCCACGCAGTCTAAAGTAATTGTATCTTAATGAGTTACTCCTCATCAGCTGTGCAATAGGAGCTGACTCTGCACATTCTTCACTCACCTGAGGTTTGAAATAAAGTGTATTTAATCTAAATTATGCTCATTACTTGCTCAAGTTAATGTGTTTTACTTTACAGTTTGGAAAGCCTGTAAGCATAAACAGTCAATACATGAGACTATACTGCAACAATTTATGATGTCTAGCATCAAAAGATTTTATAAAAAGCCCAGAACTGCACAAAAAGGCTATGAAGGTTCAATTCATAAAGTTCATGTAAATTGTTCTTTTCTGAGTAATAACACAAAATGTGACCATGGTTAATTTATCTAAGTTTCAGTAAAATTGCCTTCTGCAATTCTACTTATATTTTTTCTGGAGAAGAAAAATAATTGGACACAAATGATAGTATATTAAGGTAAAATATTTGCCTTAAAATGGTTAAAAATTGACAGAGATGTATATTAAATTAAATCACTTTTACTAAAATAAAATTTCTGTATGCCTGAAGATTGACACAATCCTAATAACATGAAAAAATGAACAGAAAATATGACAAAATACTTTAATACTCAAATAGAGTAATATAGGAGCTAAGAACCTTAACTTTCAAGAAGTTGTGCAATATCAGAGTAGCTTTTCTACTTGAAAGTTTCACATACTGTATGTTTCTTTTTCTTATGGATAAACTATATCAAGAACTTCAAGAAATATCAAAGAAGCTGTTTTCTGTTACTAAGATAAAAATAATGAGTTCTTGTATATTCAAAGTTGTAATTTCTGTTCACTGTGACATGAATAATTGCATACACTATTTTCTAGCCTGATCATAAGAGTAAAGCTTAGATTTAATTAGGATCAATAATGATTCCCGTTTCTCTTAAAGCTTAAAAAAAGTGAATTATTGTGTCACATTGCAGCAAAAATTTGCAGATGTTTCAGTAGTTTTGCAGTCTTTGATATAAAAATACCGAAATGGGTTTAGATATCCATGTAATGTTGCCATTGCTGATTTTAGAATTCTGTTTCTGAGAAAATCCCACCGAAAAAATGTTTTTAAAAACCTTAATTACTTTTAAATTATTTTTTTAACCATCTCTACAACACATGAGCAAAATGAGATAAACTTGAGGTACTGTCTGATGATGTGTAAGGCCAGACTGTATACTTTCATAGCACCTATAAGGTTAAAGGGTGTTACACTTTCTGGAATTAGCATACTTCTAGGGAATTTTTGTGGCTTCAAAAAATTGATGTTTTTCAAATCCTAGTGTTACTCAACAGCCTTCTGATTTTGTAGAATAATTTTCCCTTTTGTTTGTGATAAAATCCTCCCATGCTACATAAAATTTGAGCTCTATTATAGACACAAAGATAGGTACTTGTAATATAATAAGTATTAGAAATTCTACTATTGTAGGAACTCACATACATCAGTATCAGGTCTTTCTGGAGGTTTGTTACCATCCAAATCTTCTAAAATTGAAACCTGAGCATGAAAAATCATTTCAGTCATAACCCAGGCATGACTGGCATAACCCTAGCAAGAACTGCTCTATTTTTCTTTCAGTTTGGCTTTTATTCAAAAACTCACTTGAAAAGTTTTTCAAAGCCAAAATAAGCAGTAAATATGGAAAGCAACCTGGTTTCCAGTTGCTTTGAAGGACTCTGTGGTTTTTCTTTTCTTCACTTATGCCAGCCTTTGCATAAATTATTTGATGTCTTGTGTCCAGAAGCTATAACTCTTTGATTGGCCGTGAAAATGATTTACCACTACGTAACAAGGCTTAATCTATACAACTTTAGCAGTCTCTGGTTTTTGTTTGTTTATTTGTTTGTTTCTGAGTTCTGTATGTGCATATCAGAATCAATAAGACAAAAACAGCCAATTATTCCAGGACTTCCGCTGACCAATTCTGATCATAGTCCCAGGTTAAAGATCCAAGAGCACGTTCAGCTCTAGAGACTCTGCATCTTCATCCTTCCTTTTTGTTTGTGACCCCCGGTTTATGACCCTCTTTAACTGTTCTTTGACACCTCCTAACTCACTTGCTTGTCTCTTGGCTTGCCATGCCAGTTGTCAATGGGCCATTGAGCCTGAGTCCAGTAAAGAGTGTGGTTAGTCTGCAATAAATGGAGAAAATCCAGTGGAGATTGACGAGAGCAGTAAGAATGAAAATTTTACTCAAGAAAAAGTTGAAAGAACAGAGAATTTTTTAGGCCAGAATAGCAAATAAGACAACCATCAGTAATTTCCTATGTCCATTTTGAGTAGGGCAAGAAATAACAACTTATATATAACAAGGAAGGATTACTCTGTATCTTAATGAAACTTCTTTTCTGGTAGAGAGATAGGTAAGCATAGAAAATACATGCTCTAGGAAGCTGTGGAATCCCTGTAATAGGAAGGGTTTAAGAAGTTAGACCAACCGGGGCGGTCTAGATGTATCAGATCTCAGGAAAGCGAGAGATGGCTTGCTATATTTCTAGGACTTTAGAGCAATGCAATTCATTCGTTTTACTAAATTCAGTGGAAGCCGACTTTCCTGAAGCTGGCATAAATGACAAAAGAATTATAATATTGTTTATGGTCAATGAGTTGATATTTGCATAAAATTAGACGGAAGAGATCATATATACCAATATCTGCTATGTTCAGTTTTCTCCACTTTTGACCTCGTCAAAGCACAGGATCCCTTAAGAAAACAAATTAAGTTTACACTTTTGATTTCCAATATATGTAAAATAATTGTTTATCATTTATATATAAGTGTTCCTAATACGGATTTGATATACTTTGATAGATGATGTGTGTATCATCCACATTGTTAGATTCCATATCTACTAATTCAGGTGGTTTAAAGTTGACATCAGAATGACAAAATCCATGTAAAAAAGCAAAGTGGTATGCGTTATTTAGTTCTTGTAGGGAATTGAGAGCATGATGAATTCCCTTCCTATGTAGTCTGTTTTAAGAACTGTTGATAATGCAGATAGCAAATGTAATAACTTTGGGAAAGTGGAAAATGGAGAGGAGAAAGACAGAAAAGCAAAATGTTTTTTTCTTAAAGTGCTTTAGATGGTGCTTTTGTTCAAGCATGAGAGCATTTACACTCCTTTCAAAGAAGTCAATCTACTTTCAGACTTCAGCATATGGTTTGGTGGATCCTGGGTCCATGATACATTCTGTTCAATTGACTTAAACTATTAAAAAAGTAGGGTGACATGAGACTTCTTAGACTGGTATTTTTATAAATCAATATTCTTCCAATAGTATGATCTAGTGACACTTATGTAGAAGGAAATCACTGTTCAGTTGACCTGAAGGTATCAAGGTGTCACCTCTAAGGAAAAATGGTGGTAACTAGTTTGAGATCAGCCACTTATGTCAGGGCTTTTCAGTCAGACTAAACCCAAAGCCTGACCACTTCTGAATACTCACTACACAGAGATATGTAAATATTCTTGTAAAAGCACATTTTGCCACTATGTATTTGTTGGGAGTTTTTCCCACTTCAGTTTCAATAGTTTGCTCTTTCTTTCTAGTCCAGTCTTCCTATTCAATCTCCTAATCCTTCTGGACCCAGTCACGCACAATCTCTCTCCCTTACTGGTAAATTTTCATTCCCATCCCACCCCTTTGGTCAGCTTAATATTCCCCTTGCACACTTGTCCTCTGCTTGCCTTAGGTCCTCGTTTGGTTTTTTTTTTTTGTTCCAGGCTTCAGTTCTTTGCTGTGCATGATGTGGAAGGAAGAACATTGCATTTCTCAACAATTTATCATTGTTCTAGACCACAGCAGGAACCTTGGTGCCTCCACATTATCCTCTGTGTGGGATGTCCTTCATGGGTTGTGCCTGGGCTCTGATGTAACTTCTATGTCTCGTTTAGCACTACTGTGATTAAGATTATACTAGTGACTATCTAATGGGCCTTAAAGGGCCCTTGAGTTTTATGGAAAAAGCTCAATATGAAATCATGGCGTACACAGATGACTCAAAAATGTGATTCATTTATGATCTATAAAATATTTATATCTGTGTTTATACTCTACTTCTTGTGTCAATAGATTTCCAGATAAAATTTTTTCAGGTCAGTATTTGATCTATGAATCTGCATACTGAAGCAATCAGAAAATGTTTCTTTTAAAACTTCATATACCTGTTTATAATCACAAACAGCTGAAAATGCTAGTGACAAAAATGATCTTTTGGTCCACAGTGAAACATTGCAGAGCCAAATGGCCATGGAAAAATGAGTCATATTTTGTTTTAGCTCCCACATCATCAATGGATCTGCTGCAGGACCATATTCTGCCTTTGGTTTTATACTCTGTTTAGAGAAGTTTAAACTAGAGCAGAAATTGAAGACAAGAAGGAGTTCCCAGTAGACTTGGTTCGACAGCCTTTAATACTTGCGTTAATGTATAAGTCAGAAAGAAATCAAAGCAAGTCTCATAGTTTCCAGGACTTACACTTAGGAAATACCTAAGAAAACTTTCCTTGCAGTTCCTGAGAGACAATAAATACTGAGCCTCATAACGCAGATTTTACAGAGCCATTTTCTGAGTAGAAGCATGCTGGGGTTTTGCCTTCATAGCAGGGCAGGGATCACTTTAGTTGTCAGTAGTTTACTTTCCAGCAATACAGTTAAACAATTCATGAATTTTAAAAACAAAAACAAAAACAAAACCAAAAAACTAACCCCAAAACCCCACCAACATTCGGATGGACTCTCTTTTTTTTTTTTTTTTTTTTTTTTTATTTTTGGTCAAGAGGAGCAAAACACTTTAGCAGTTATCTATTCCTCAATAAGAGTTCTAGGTTCTAGTACTGTCATATTGAAGCAGTATGTCACCTAGCTATGATGTTGGAGGTGCATACTCTTTTCTTAGTTTAACAAAAGTCATATCCATTTATCTTCCACTCTGCAGGAAAAAATCTTCAACCTCCACATGATAGGCTACCTCAGAGAAAGACAGGATGCTCCGCACACAAATATCTTAATCGCTGAGCAAGGAAATCAGTCCTTTCTGATTTTGGTTTAAAATATAGAAGTAATTACTTTATATGTATATATTCAAAAAGGAGATTTTCTATCTTATAGATATTGACACCATTATGTTTTTGGCAAGCAAAGGAAATACACTCTGATGTATTCAGATGTAAATTAAACTGTCAATAGCTGTTCAACTATGTGATGCAACAGTGGCAAAAAGGATTCGTTGCATTTTCATAGTGTCTGGAGAATGTCTGTGTAATATCTTCTTCCAGAGACAAGAACTGAATTTTAGTTTTCCACACACTCTGCAACTGGTCTGCTGGGGAAGCAGGAAAAGGACAATCACAGTCCCACTGTTTTCCCACTGTTTTTTGTGAATAATAGGAAATTCTCTACTTTCCTAACTACTGTTTTTTTTCTTTTTTCTTTTTTTCTTTCTTTCTCCACCCCCACCCCGGAGGAAAGAAGCATTTAATTGAATGAAAACAAAATAAATATTTGGTTTCATATTTTATTATACTGGTTGGGTTTGACCTGTTTTTCAGCTCAGAGTTTGAATGTGTTAAGCAATCTGGAAAATGACTAATTATTTATGAGATATAAGGTATACCAAGATAGAATCTGGTTTACAGAGGTCAAGGAACTAACAAGATAAGGTAAAACAAAACAATCAGAGTGCCCTTGGTGTGTAGATTAGTCTTCTGTCCCAGGACAAAGAAGTTAATTTAGAAACACATTCAGTGTAAAACATTCTTTGCAATTTAAGTGTCTATATATTATGTGACAAACCCTATGGTTCCTATGCTAAACCTATGCTTTATATACCAAGTATACAAAATTACATCTATTTAGTGAACAAAGAATGTATCTTGTAGCTGCAACGTGTTTTTATTTATCTGTAAAGGTAACTGCAGGGAAACAGAAAGCAGAACTACAGTATGTACTTCAGAAAGTTTTTTTCCTTCCATGAAATCCAGCTTAGTAGATTTTCTATACCTCAATTCCCTGAAATGATTGAAAAACTCGCTTTCACAGAAGTATTATGTGTGTTACAGAACTTGTTTAAAATAACATCTTTTTCAAGTCACCATGTGTAGGATGAGCAAAAATTATTTACTGGCTAGACATCAGACTTTATCAAAACATTCTGTGAATGCAGATGTTTGGAATAAAAAATACCTTCTAAAGATGAGCTGCATGTAAATATAAACACCATCTGAGATGACACCTGGGATTGAATCATGGTCCTTCACAGGTGGACACTGAGCAATTACAGTTCGCAATAAGCCTTGTTAATAGGTATTGCAGCGTACTTATATGCAGATCAGGCACAGAGCAAGCAGTGTGGCAGTGTGGCATATTCACATGTATATGCGTGTAGTACGGTCTTTCAGTCTTATCATAGAATCATAGAAGAGTTTCGTTGGAAGGGACCTTTAAAGGTCATCTTATCCAACCCTCCTGCAGTGAGCTGGGACGTATTCAACTAGATCAGGTTGCTCAGAGCCCTGTTCAACCTGGCCTTGAATGTTTCCTGTTCCAGTGTTTCACCACTCTCATGGTAAAAAATGTCTTCCTTATATTGCATTTAAACATACTGTCTTTTAGTTTAAAACCATTACCCCTTGTCCCATGGCAATAGACCCTTCTAAAAAGTTTGTCCCCATCTTTCTAATAAGATACCTTTAGGTACTGGAAGGCTGCAATAAGGTCTCCCCGGAGCCTTCTCTTCTCCAGGCTGAACAGCCCCAGCTCTCTCAGCCTGTCTTCATAGGAGAGGTGCTCCAGCCCCCTGATCATTTTTGTCATCATCCTCTGGACCCACTACAACATGTCCATATCTTCTTATGCTGGGGGACCCAGAGCTGGACGCAGCACTGAAGGGGGGCTCTTACCAGAGCAAAGGGGCACAGTCACCTCCCTTGACCTGCTGGCCGCGCTTCTTGTGATGTGGCCCAGGATACAGTTGGCTTTCTGGGCTGTGAGCGCACATTGCCAGCTCGTTTTGAGCTTTTTGTTTTTCTGACCTGCACATGGATGTCATAGTAATGAAATCACTGCCTCCCAACAATTAACATTCTGCTATGTATTGTTAAAATATTTTTCAAGTAGAGTTGGAATATTCTTCATATGCATATTACTGCTTATTTTGCTTTGTCCTACTATGATCTCAGCCATAGTGTACACAGCTGTAACATGGCATTACCTGAAATTCAGTATTTCTTCTCCCAGGCTGAACTACGTTGATGCATTTTTTTTTTTAAATAACATGCTCTAATGCAGTTAATTAATTATCAGGTAAATATATTCAAATTAACTTTACATCTCAGTTGACCCCAAATGATCAGCTAATAACTGGAAGAACAACTTTAACCCATAATTGGATTAAATAATATTTCTAGCTCCTTTAATGACTCCATACAATAGCCCAGGTACTTTTGGTCTTCAAGCTACCCTTAGTGCTAGTCAAGAAGTGGAGGATATCCAAGAGCATTAATTTGGAAAGAAAACACAGTGATCCTATTATGGGGGGAGAACGTGCTGCTAGATTGTCTGGACTCTACTTTTTTCTCCATCTCACAATGTGAATAGAATAAATAAGACTAGATGAAGAATTCACTCAAACCTACATAAAAGCAATTTCCACATAATTTTTTGTAGGGACATATTTCTTTCTTTTTTCAAACAATGACAATGATGAATTTTCAAGATAGGCTTTTAAACCTGTGCTTTCTTCCTTTTTCTCACCTGTACTTCTTCTACTGACTTAATAAACCCATCAAACTTAATGCAGTGCCAAATGATTTATCTTACAAAAATCTCAAGAATTACCTTAATGATCAGCTGATGAACAGCCACTTAAGTGAAATAGTGACATTTCCGTTTAAAATCCTCCTACTCCTCAAAGATTGTACAGTACACAAAAGAAGTAAATCACCAATTATTTCTTTGGGCATGCTGTTCCTTAAGGACAAAACTTTCTTATTTGACCATTTTATACACAGAATAAGAGAAGTTCCATTTTGAAGTGTATAAAGATTAAATAAGAGATACTACAACCCATTAAAGAATACAAAAAAGGTAGAAACTGGAGATGAAAAAGGGCATTAGATCACAATTCTTATTTATTTATTTTATGAATATGAGATTTTTATTTATGGATACAAAACATTAGAAAGAAGGAGACATTCAGTGGAATCTGAAGTATTTTCAGCTTGATAAATGTCAATACTTGTCACAATAGAAAGTGTGTAGTGAAATGTTATTTTTCTAGTTGCATGTTGATTCTCAGACAAAAATCAGCTATTTAATAGTCAGTTAAGATATGCAGACAGTGAAAACCACCACAGACAACAGTTTCAGACTTCCCAACATAATTATTACTCACTCATATAAAAACCATCCAGAAGAAATTTTGTGGAAGCTGTACAAGGTACTTCTAATAACAGCTGAAGAAGTGTAGCAATGCAATAACTGCATTTAGTCAGAAAACATATGTGCCAGTGTACATTTGAATGTTACTGGCACCTATATGAAAACACTGAACTATCATAAAACATTTCTTGTTTGCAGTTTTGATACACTTTCAGATATATGGCAGCACATGGATTTCCGGATATTAATCATGCCTTTTATAATCTATATTTGACTAAAAGCTCAAGACCTTTGGTGGTTTTCAAATGTGGATCTTGAAGCCACTTAGTTCGTTTGAGACTGAACTATTGTAATGCAGTAAATATGATATTGCCTCTTACACCATTCTGTCAGTATTATGCATTATTGGAGTTGTAGTGACTTCTAAATTATAGATGTGTGATATCATGGCAGATATATCATTAATAAGTCATTAAGAACAATAAACCCATAATGGTTCAGGTCTCAGGTGCTTGCAGAGGTGGGTTTTGTTATTTGCTTGTCTGGTTTTAATTCTATGAGTGCATTAGAACAAGAGCTGTTGACCTTAGGATTATTCTGACCATTTTGTGCTCTGCCAAGCCTTCCCAAGAATAGGGATAGCAGAGAATAAATACAGAGAGGATAAACCAGTTTTGATAAGTTATTGGCAGCATTTTGTTTTGGACATTAGTTAAGTCCAGCAGTTTTACATTGCTATTACAATTGCATCCATGTTTCCAGATTTCCAGATGGAGCTGCCTCTCCTCCTCCCGTTGCCATGGAGTTCTGCCTGTTTTACTCCATTGTTTGCAAAAGGGAAATCAGGCCTCAGAGTTCTAAAAATCTTCAAGAGATTTCTGACACATAGGAAAGTGCTTTCATACCTCTATAAGAACTCATATTTTCACAGAAAGTAAAACACATTGCCAGCAAGTAAACATACATTTTGGCAAGTCTGATTAGGACAGTAAATATTCAGTGCTCACAAACCAGCCAAATCCCAAACTTATAAGGATTGAACAGGCTAGAGAATATTTATGGCAAGTTACACAGTCCAGTTTGAAATAATACAAGTCATTACTTCCACTATGATCCCATTCAAATATATATATATATATATCACCACCAGGCAAAAATGACAAATTACATTAGTTTTCTTATGACTGAGAATCTTGGTGCATCTTTTCTGAACATTTTTTTCTCAACCTATAATCCAGAAGCTAACAAGAAACTTCAGCTCTTTAAAATAACCATGTCCATTGCATTCAGCCTCCAAAAATTGTCTTTCATTATTTCTGAAGGTATTCAGAAGACTGGTCTGGTTTCTAGGTTAGACCTTAGTTGTTTCTGGCTAGATTAATCTGGCAGCAAACATCCTGATCTCCTTCCAGCTGACACAATAGCTTTTTATCACAGCCACTATAGGCTAAGTTCATACCTATATATTGGAAATTAGGTCTTCTACCCCTTTATGCTTCTGTGACTATTACAGTATAACCTGTATATACGCCATGTTACTTACCTCTTTACATCTGTTAAAACAGATATTTTTTTCTCTTAAAATGGAAATTAATTCTTTCACATTTTTCAAAATAATTTGCTGTTGTGAGATACTTAATAAGACCAGACTTTCAAGCTATGACCACTACACAAAACTTACATGTAGTGGCATATCTTTAAGTTCAGAAAGATTTTAAAGTACCCTTAGAAAACAAAAACTTTGCATGTTGGACATGGTCTTTAGACTGTAATTCTAAAGACCTCTGCGCTGGACAGCTGAGGCATCAACAGATTGCTACATGATCCTGGGAGTTTTAGAAAGGTAACATTTTCATAAAATACAATCAAATAGATCAGCTTTTAATGAAGGTAGCAACAGGCATCTTGGTGTCAAACAGGTATTAGCTGGAAGTTACTCTAGAAGAATATTCTGAGTATTGATAAGCACAGTTTTATGAGCAGGGCAGGTGAGGTGGGCCAGGGCAGCAATGTGATGATGATGATCTTTGAGGAGTTATTTATTTTACAACTATAGTGCATGAAAGCATCAGGACTGAAGTTATAAAACTGATTGCCAAGACCTGTCAAAAACATACCTAGAAGATAATGCAGCAAATTAGATTCTGCCTCCTTTTCCCATGTAGTTAATAACATTATTTTTCCAAAGGCTGGCGTAGTAGAACAAAGGGCCGCACAAAGTAGAAGAACCTGTAGGCATCTGGGTTACCAGGTACCAGCATGGAAGGCAGGTAAATATCTTACAATCTGAAAATGTGCACATTTTAAGTTAGGGTTTTCTTCTAAATATGTGATATTTAACTTAAAGGAAGCTGTGTGACCGAAGGCAGCAGACTGAACAACTTGAAATTAAGCGAGATCTGTTCAGAAAATGATCTTTGGTACCATGACCCAGCTTTAGCAAAGAATTGTGTGATACTGTACAAGGCCAAGTAGTACCTAATAGCCAGAAACTTGAGAGGGGTGCAATCAAGGAAGTAAGGAAAGGTCATAGGTGTGCAATTTACCCAGTAACTGAGAGTTCAGGCACTGAAGCAGAAGTAAAAACATGAGCTTTTTGTGTTAAATCCTGTTCTGAGAGCTGTGACACTATCATAGGCTTTTTATTTTGTCACAAAAGATGGAAATCAAGCATATAAAACTGTATTATGCAACGAGATAGAAGTGTCCCTGGGTTTTTGTTTTTGTTTTGTTTTTTGTTTTGTTCTGTTTTTTGCTTTGTTTTGTTTCTTAACCCAGAAAATTGTGTCTGGAGCTCCTCTTTATTAAAAAGTCTATTCTGAACTAAAAATAAGGAAAATATTTTTTAATGGTGAAGGCAATTACCCACTGACAGTGTGTATTCTCGGATTTTGAAGATTCTCCATCACCTTCACATTTAGGATTAAAACAGGATGTCTTTCTAATAGATAGCTCAGACTGCAGTTATAGATCGTGTACAAAAGTATTAGTTGAGTTTTCTCAGACCTGATGATCTGAAGGCACCCCCTGCCTTCAAACTGCATGAATCTTTTAAAGAGAGCTGTATTGATATTGATATACTGATGTTCTTTAAAATTAATTGAACAAACTCTTACAGTTAGGGTAATGCATAAAAAGGTAGCTGGCTGATGTATGTGACAGGTTTTCTTTCTAAAGCTCTTTTTTATTTGCTGGGGTATGTGGATGACAAGAACAGATTTGGGTGATGTGGAGTCATAACTGACTGGAAGGTTGTCTAATTAAAAAAAATGGAGGAATCAATTAAAGTTTCAGCTATTTAGCACAGCAGTCAATACATAATTCTTGGGAAAAAAAGCACTGCTGGCTGCAAAGTGTTTCTAAGGCATGACAGTTTGCTCCCATTGCTTGTAAAGAGGAATGACTTCTGTCATTTAGTCTTGTAATAACAAACTTCATTGTTCTGGAAAACTCTGAGCACACATAAACTTACTGTAACTACTTGATACATAACCTTGTTCCACTGAGTTTCATGGTTAATTATACATTTATTTAGGCACAATCATTGCTCAAATGATTAACAATGACCCTTCATCAACCAGGATACTGCAATTTGCAGTGTTTAGGTTTTGAAGGTGGGACAGATCTTCACACAGAATGGTCTCCCCTCAGCTGGAACGTCATGGCTTTTCCATTTTATTTCTGAGGCAATGGTAATGTCACTCTTTTGTGTGGCTCTCCCAAAACCAAAATCAGAGAATCTGTACATCAGGAGCACTCAAAGCTGCAAAAATATTTTGATTTGCTGGGACTACAGCAGGACTTTTAGACTTTGCTGTCATAGACTATAACAGGGTAATATTCAATTACAATACATGACAGGTAGACACATGTATACAAGTATAGACAGAAATTTAGACAGATATGTACTGGGTTTATACAGGGCATGCTGGCCATTGATCACAGGGTTCAGCTCAAGTAATTGGTTTCAATCAGTTAACTTTAAAGAAGTTGCTCCCAATTGTAGGTGTAACTGAGAGAAGAATCTGGTTTACTGATTGCTATTTTTAAGGCCTCATTAGTAATACAAAATATTGAAGTTAAATAAATTGGGAATTCCTATATAACTTGGCAGGGTTCCTGCCTGCTGTCTCGTCATTGTTCCCCACCTCCCCCCAAAAAAATTGTAGGCCAGTCCAGGATGTGTAAAAGATTGGCACATACTACTCTCTGGGTTTTACAAATATTTCCATGCTGAAAGTAGAGGCTAAAAAACATAAACAATGTGAGACACAGTGCACATACATATCACATAAAGATATTTTGCTGAATGTACTTACTGCACTTTAAATCCTTCCATAGAAGCTCCAAGAGAAATAAAATTCTGTGAAAATACAGAAAATATTTTAAGGTCCCACAGTAGCATCTGTTTCATTGCTTTTCATTGGAGACATCTCTTGAGTGAGGATGACCTTGCTGAGATGCTGAATACACAGGTATGCCCTAATGGTCCTCTGACAGAATGAATAATGAAGAGTATTGCTTGCACAGCAGATTTGGAAAAGATCAGCAACACGGTTTATGATTAAAGATCAAGAAATAGGTTTCTAGCCTTTCCTATAATCATTAAAATATACCAGCTTTTCCCTGAGAAAACGGGCATGTAGCTGTACTTTCAGTCATGAAGCTCATAGAAGTGTATGGAGTAATATGTCCACATGTTCTGCCTCATCCAGATCACTATGAATTCCAGGAGAAATTCCAAGAAATCTGGAAACTCTATAGGGCCACTGTAAAGCAAGGATTTTAGGTGCCAAGAAGCTTCAATCTTGTCCAGATCCATACCACACCCTACATATGGGTTGTGTCTAAATAATACAATGTAAGCCTAAATATACTTAAGGAGTTGCATGTGTCTTTTGGAACAGAACATTCTATTATCTATTCCTTGATCCCTGCCGTGCTGACCAATAGTTGTTGATGGTATGAAGAAAGAAATTAAGAATAAATTCAAAGAAATCTATATGCTTACAATCAAATCAAGAAAGTTGTCACATCTTGCTAAGTAACAAAGAAAAAAAAGTGTTCACATATTTCTACTTCAAACTGTACTCATTATTCATTTTAATTCAAACCATCAGCAATATCTCATTAGTTTAGCATCATGACTTTTCTTTTTCAGAATTGTCCCATATGGCTTATTCTACACTGTATAATATCATGCAGATTCTGATACTACCAACAATGCAAGAAACAGCACTCTGATAGTTTACTGTAGAAAAGGGACATGAAGGGTGGATCTATTATTCTCATTTTAATCAGAATCAGTAGCATATTTTTGAAGAAAGCTCCTGGCTGTCTCAATTACAGTGCTGTGGCTGGCAACATAGAGTGGCCTCAGAGCATGAAAACTGGATTCCTTTCAGAGCAAGTGAATACAGCAGAGAAACTCCTTAAAGATGCCTGATGTGCTCCAATCAGTGTGTTGTGTGCATGAGGCCAGACAAGAGGTATTCTGAAATATAACCCTTGAAATGAGTGTGGTGTGGACACTGCATCTTCAGCACCACCAACACCCTGTAAAACCATTGTACTGAACTGCTCTACTCACTAATGTAGGCATAGCCACATGGACAAAAATAATTTCCATGATTTAAGTGTTATCTAAATTGCGTGGGAGATGGAAAGCAGGACTTGACATACTGCTCATCTGATTGTCCAGAACAGGGAATGGGCCACCTGACTACATGAATCCTTTCTTCCAGTGTCCATATTCCTATGAAGTCATTCTACAGAGGTCTTCCCAGTCTCATCCAGAAGACTACTCCATAAAACACTAGAAAAGCATCCTCTGGAGAAAAGCAGTTCACAGTGGAATAGATGCAGAAGGGACTACTAGCTTGAAATGGAGATACGGTTCTACCACCTAAAGTTGGAACATTTTATTCGCCCTTTAAAATCAAATGCTGGGTGAAGACATGATATATGAAAGGACAAGGAGTATAATTCAGTAAAACCTGCCTGTAAATAAATTTAGCTAGGTAGCAGAAGACAAGGTCTATATGTCAGAAGTATGTGCCCTGGGAGCATTCTTTTTACAGTGAACAAATTAATAAGTTCATCCTGAAGTTTGGTATTATTTTATACATGCAATTATATGATAGTATCAATAAGATCAGTATTGAGAGCCCACATTCCCAGCTTCTATGTACCCAAATATGTTTGTATCATCATTTCATATTTAAGGACCACCACAGTAACCCTATGTAGGCTGGCATATAATTCTTCAAAACATCAATTTGTTTAATCATAGTAGAATCTCACAGCACAACTCCAGCTATGTTATCACTTCTTATGTGGCAATTCTTTTCTTTATAATGCTTATTCTATTCCATCAGAGGTATTCTTCTCCTATTTCATCAGAAAGATTAACAATTGCTTGTTTTCTGATTTAGAAGAATAAAATGGCCTATGTGATGACAGCATAGTGTCTATTATCTATTTATTAAATGCAAACAATCCCAATACATTTCTAGAATCTGACCATTTATATCACATTCAAAAGTGATTTTGTCTATTCTTATTTTTATATCTTCAATATTTCCATGTGTTTCACGTCATGTATATGTTGCTTTTGAAACTAAGCATATATACTATTAGCAAGAACAAGACCCAAATTGTTTTTAAGACCAAGATCTGATGTAAATCAACATAACTAAAGTGGTTTCAGTGTAAAACTTAGCCAAGACTATTATTGCTTGAACAGAAAGTGATTTCTTTCAGTTCTACAACTTTTCTAGTAATCTAACTAAGCTTGTTTGAAATAAGCAAAAAAAAAAAAAAATCAATCCAGTTTCTATAAATAAACAGTATGCAAACAGAAAGCATGGAATTATTTCCATATTTTCAAAAAATGTGTTATTTCATGGAAAAAAAGCCGTTATAGAACCGGATGATTTCATGACAAATTCATGCAAATCTTAATATCTTTTCTTTGTTAATGTCTAAAATGTGTTTTAAACTCCATTTTATACAGAAGAAATCAATCACAGTAAGTGCGCATGAAAAAAGTAGTCCCATATTTTATTTCTGACTGTAGATCTTTGCTTGAAAACTGGGAAATGGCCCTTCTGAAGCTAATTCTTTTCTACTTCACTTAGTCAACAAACAGTGGAATTATATAAAAAAGTTCAAATTTATAGAAAGTCATGCCTCATAAAAACTTCTGGGGCCTTTACTGTTCCAATTTATACCCCATGCAACCTCACTGAAGTCAAGCGCCCGTGTACCTTTAAAACATTTTTATTTATCATGATGAGGCATATATACATCCAAAATGTACTGGCAATGTGGTTTAAAATCTGTGTTGCATTAGGAAGGATCTAAATGGTTTACATTACATATCACACTTGCATCCTATTAATAGGCACTATAGCTTCAAATGTATTTTTAGATTAAGACTTTCTGGCACAGAGTTCATCAGTGAAAAGCACTCATTGCATCTGAAATTAATTCCCAATATAATGTGAACAAGGATAAGAAAATGCTGCTGTCTTGTGGCTGCTTAGGCCCAACTTTTGTTGAATGATATGCACGTCTTTACTCAATATGAATGCTTTAAGACACCAAATTACTAAATATACAACATTATTTGCTATTATATCAAATATAATGTACTCTTGGGTGTTCTGTCCTTTTATATTTATTTGCTTGAATATTTCTTTCTTGCCTTTTTTAGAGCTACTATAACCAGCTGAAAGGTTAATATAAAATTTAGTAGCATTTATAAAATGTCATGAATTAATTCTCACTGAAAAGATGCCTAAAACAAAATAGGAACTTCACATTGCCAGGATTTCTTCTGCCTGGAGTTAATACAAGCAGATATAAACTAAGTCAGTGACCTGGTCCTAGTGGCAGGTGTCCCTGCTCATGGCAGGGGGAATATGAACTAGATGATCTTCCAGGTCCCTTCTGATCCAAACTATTCTATGATTCTTTTAAGTATTTTTTTTAAAAATCTCCCCTGTTAATGAAAAAGAAGTTTGATAAAAGATCTCCTGAAACATACTGTGACATATAAATATAAAAAAGCAAAGAAAGTCCAACAAACTTTAAACACAGCTGAAAGTGAGAGTAAGTTTGTAATTTAAAATATTCCACCAGTTTTATATATTCATAAGTGTCAATCAGAACTAGAACAACATCTTGTTCAGAAGTATTTTAAAAATATTTTCTCTGAAATGAAAGCTCCATTTCTGGCTTTTTTTGTGTGCTTGTATTGTGGTAGCACTCAAGTGTAAACAGCTTTCTGCACAAGTAGAAAAACTGGGAAGACTCACGGTAGTGTCTAGATGTCAAGATAGAAACCTGGGGAACTACTCATGATCCTAGCAAAAGGAAAAGACTAAAAGAAGTATAGGAAAAAAATATGCTAAAACAATCACATTCTGAGTTCTGAGCGTAAATACTATTTTGGGACCCATGATCTGGTCACTCTGATTTTTCATAAATGTCATAGAATATTTTATTTCATAATTCAGACAGTGTTTCCCACTTCACTTACCATTATCATGCTATTGAGATCCATCATGTTTTGGTAAGATCTTCTGGAATAAGTACGAAAAGATTTTTTGAGGCATGGGAGAAAGTGTGAGAAAGCATGTTTCTCATCCAAATTGTTTGAATTTTCTTAATTCCAACCAGAAATATTGTTTAGCTGGCACTGATCCTATGTATACGTTTATCTCTGAAACCCAAGGCACTTCCCAAACACATCAACTCACCTTCAGACTTCTCATGTAAGCAGACTAGGCCCACAGACTCCATCATTCTTTGTAGGACATGGTGTTAAAGTTCAGGTAGGACAGACTTTCACCCAGTCTTATGGTTTTGCTTTTAAGGGTACAATAAACCTGTGAAAGATTTAAAGCCAACCAAACAGTGCCAAAGCTCACCCACAAGTAAAGCAAATCCTTGAGCATATTCTGAATAGAATAGGAGAATGTATATCATGTGACATGCATTGTCTTTAGAATAGAGTCCAAGTTCAAAGCCATCCAACAGTTAAATAGCATGGAATCAGTAGAAAATGTGGTCTTTAAGGTTCCCTGACACTTGTTCTGCACAAATGTAGACAGAATCAAACTTTTGCAACTCAACATATATAAAATAATTTTATGTATCAAGGAATGGAATATTTTTTCTGGTCAAAAGGAAATTAGTCAAACTTGAATGGCTATATAACCCTTAGTGGGTTATAAAAAGGGAAATAAAGGAAGATTATTGACAGTAATAACAGTAATCACAACAACAATGATAATTGTAGTGATAATGATAGCACAAATTTAAAGAAAATTGGAGACAGACACAGTGAGTACTATCAATACTAGTACTCATAGTACTCATACTATCACTACTTGTACTAGTGGATGAGGGAAAGGCTGTAGATGTTGTCTACCTGGATCTTAGTAAAGTCTTTGACACCATCTCCCACAGCATTCTTCTGGAGAAACTGGATGCTCATGGCTTGGATGAGTGTACTCAATGTTGTATTAAAAGCTGGCTGGGCAGCCAAGCCCAGAAAGTGGTAGTAAATGGAGTTACATCCAGCTGGTGACCAGTCACAAGTGGTGTTCCCCAGGGCTCAGTGTCGGGGCCAGCCCTACTAATACCTTTATCGATGATCTACATGAAGGGATCGAGTGCATGATCAGTAAGTTTGTAGATGGCAGCAAGTGGTTGGTGGTGGGGTGTTGATATGCTTGAGGGTGGGAAGGCTCTATGGAGGGATCTGGACAGGCTGGACCAATGGGCTAAAGCTAACATTATGAAGTTCAACCAGGCTCAGTGCCGGGTCCAGCCCCTGGGTCACACCAGCCCCACGCAGCGCTACGGGCTGGGGCAGGGGGCTGGGAACTGCCTGGGGGGAAGGGCCTGGGGGGGCTGGGTGACACCCTGGGCATAAGCCAGCAGTGTGCACAGGGGGGGCAGAAGGCCAGCAGCGTCCTGGCTGGTATCTGAAACAGTGTGGCCAGCAGGGCAATAGCAGTGATTTTCCCCCTCTGTACTGGGCACCGGTGAGGCCGCACCTTGGACACGGGGTTCAGCTTTGGGCCCCTCACTTCAGGAGGGACGTTGAGGTGCTGGAGCATGTCCAGAGAGGGGCAACGCAGCTGGTGAAGGGTCTGGTGAGGAGGAGCTGAGGGAACTGGGGCTGTTCAGCCTGGAGAGGAGGAAACTCAGGCGACCTTATCGCTCTCTACAACTCCCTGACAGGAGGCTGTAGGCAGGTGGGGGTCGGTCTCTTCTCCCAGGTAACAAGAGACAGGACAAGAGGAAACAGCCTTAAGCTGTGCCAGGGCACATTTAGACTGGATATTAGGAAAAATTCCTTCACCGAAGGGGTAGTGAAGCACTGGAACAGGCTTCCCAGGGAGGTGGTAGAATCACCATCCCTGGAGGTGTTTAAAAAACATGTAGACGCAGCACTCAGAGACATGGTTCAGAGGTGGACTTGACAGTGCTAGGTTAATGGTTTGACTTGATGATCTCAAAGGTCTTTTCCAACCTAAATGATTTTATGATTCTTTTGTGAATTCCTCTGAAGATTGTAAATCTGGCATACATCCTGGCACAAGTTTTTATTCATGTCCTTTTTGTGTCTTTGTTATAAGCATTATTCAGGAGCATGTATCAATGGAAAGGAAACTATTTTGAAACAGAAAGCAGATTACATGTCAAACAGAAATGTGCCATTCTGCAAATAAATACAGAGAGAAGTCCAACAGGTGCCATGACTCAAAATCTTTTGATGTTTCTCATCTGCATAAATGATACAGACAGGAAAACCAGCTGCAAATATGTTAAGTTTACTGAAACATAATACTAGAGGGAGTACTAAATACCAGGCAGTTATCAAGGATACAGAAGAGGGATTTTGGATGATCTTTGTAGAGTAATTACACAACACATGTTAAATCAACATATGGTTCAAACAGGGCCTGGGATAAAGAAAAGGTTTTAAAAGCAGGCTTAGGAAAAGAGAATGTAACTTAAATATGTCAAAACTTTATACAGGGTAAAGAGAAAAAAAAACACAAAAAGAAACAAAGAGAAAAAATGTGAAATTACTGGATCCAGAAGTAGATTATGGTGTCCTAGAAATTACAATAGTGGTTAGAGAGCCTTTGTTCACATTCATTCCTATAACTATACTATGGACATGAGAGTGGGAGAATTTTGTTATTTGCAAAATAGAATACTGTGGACCTTTTGTAGAACCTGTTTAAGGAATCTGAATTTGCAGGTCACTGAAAGGCTCACTAGATTATTGAATTTATTATTCTTTCCTCACATTGTTACAGATAAAAGATAAAAAATGTAAACCAAGAATTTTTTATTAACCAGTAGGTGCTGATAACAATAGATTCTGTGCCAGTAACTTCAGTGGGAGATTTTAGCTGAATTAATCTTTCCAATTTTCAATACACTTTTGTAAATCCCATTGAAAAATAATAATGGAGTTTCTTGCCCCAAAAGAAAAACACATGCTCACATGCACACACACACACACACACACAAAGGAATTTGTGGGTTTATTCTGCTTAAATCTATATTCACAGCATGTAACAGTAACTAGCTATAGTAATTTCTCATTTCTATTTTATAAGTATGAAGCACATACTTTTTATGTTGAAATAATTTCATGTTATAATTATTAGACTTTCCATCTGTATGAGAACATGGTTTTAATAATTTTTAAAAGTTGAAGAGGAAAATAATTGTAGATAATGTTCCAACCATAATGTGAAGACAAAGTGTGTGTTGTATTCTCTTTATAACTTACCCTCAGAGAAAGGGTAACAGTCTATTGCCATGGTTTGTAAATTCAGTTATTCATTTTTAAAAAATGACCGTAGGCTGTTCTTTGTTATGGAAAAAGTAATGCTCAGACTTTACTAATGCCATTTATTGAGGAGGCGGGAGCTACAATAGAAAAAAATAAAATTCAATCATAAGAAAGCACTTTAATTTTTATTGCAAACTGCAAAAATATGATTGTAATGATACCCACTTGTAGTAAATGGAACTGATTAGTGACACATTAAAGAAAAATTGAACTAAATCATAATCACAAAGAAATCCATCTTAGAACATATTTCTGTAGGACATCTGGTCCAAACTTACATCTCCCCCTCAAAACAGTACCAGCTTCAAAGTTGGATCCATCTTCAAAGTTAGATCAGGTTGCTCAGGGTCCTATACAATTGAGTTTTGAATTCTATTATATCCACAAGGATGGAAATTTTCACAGCTGCTCTGGGCAACCTGTTCCCATGTTTGAGCAGCCTTATTGAGAAATTCTCCTAATAGCTAGTCAGATCATCTCTTACTGCAGCTTGTGCCCATTTCCCTTTGTTGTCTGAAGTAAAAATATCAAGGATCCTTCTCTGCTTAAAAGGAAAAAAAGCCCACCAAATCACCAACAAACCCCACAAAAATAATAAAAAAAAAATTACTCCACCCTAAAACCAAACAAAAAGCTTTCTTTCTATATATATTTTTAGAAAGAGACACTATACTAAGTCATAGTATTTTCCCTTACTGAAGATTTCTTACCAAAAGGTGGCATAATACATACAGAACATGTCCTTGCCACAAAAAAGGCATGCATCTGCCACAAACTGGAAAATCTTAAATATTCTTGGCAGGCAGTTTCCAAGGAAGACAGAACATGACAAGCTCAAAACTAACTGCAGTAAGCTTACGTCTACATTCAAGATGATATCTTAGGGAAAGAAGATACCAAAACTTCAGTAATACTGAATGAAGAGAATAAAGACTTAGCAGGGAGAGGAAATCTTGTAACTCTTCACACCAATGCTTTGAGTTTGGTTAAGATCCCATTTGTAGGGAGATGAATGGCATAAGGCATGAAGACAAGCAGTCCTAAATAGTTTTATAATTAAAAATATTCTAGCAGCAAATCACTGATCATCCCTATCATTCAGAGGTTCAAATATGTTAATCTTCCAAATGTTCATACAGTTCACACTATTATTACAGGTAACTGATATTTTCTTCCTTAGAAAACTTCATCTTTTCTATGAAGAACCAAAAAGGGAAATAATCTCTGTTATTTACGTGGAGCTCACTACCAAAAGGTCAGATTTGTACTAAGAGTGCAAACCTGTTGGGTGAACAATTTTTAACCAGACTTGTCAGCACTGCTGCTATCGTCTATGTTCTTTGACTACATACATCTTGAACTGGACAGGAAGCCAGGCTCATTTCTTGTTTAGCAGTTAATTCTTTCCTAATGTCACTGTATTTTATTGCTATTGCCCCTTAGTTACTCTCTTTAGATCTTTGGATATAGTATTTTAATATGCAGAATGTGAAGTATTTTGGATCAGACATTATTTACAGTTATAATGGTCAGAAACTCCAGATGTTCATAAACAACAAAAATGAATTTAGTTAGTTGTCTCTTTCATTCCCTGTTATAACTAAGAAATGATTAAACTAATCCAGATGTGTCTATGCCTTTAATTCCATCTGTGTCACAGACAGTAAGGCTGTGGTTGTCAATGAATTATTGCATATTAATCTCCAGAGCCTTTGATGTTACAGCTAGTATGATGCTCTCTCAAAATGTACATTTTTTCTCAATCCTTGGAGTAAGTCCTGAGAATTTAACTAAGTATTTCTTGAACATTCATTAGTAGTATGAGGTTTTTTCCTCCTGTTATCTATGTTGCTGCAGGAGGGTTAATTATAGGAAAACATTCCAAAAATTGAAATGAAGAAGCTATGAATTTCAGCCCCAAAGGCATCATAGTAAAATAAATAAATAAATTATTTTAAAGGCTTTCAGACTTGAAATATATCTTTTTTTTCTACTCCTTTTTGCTAGGAATGTATGGAGATGGTCTATTGTTGTCTTTATAATCTATAATTTTAAAGACCCCAAGCATCTCTGGTGATCTGTAAATTAGGTTTTGTTTTTTCTTTTGGTTTTTTTTTTTTTTCCTCTGAATTTTTTTTTCTTAAAAGAAAAATCTATTAGTGTTTGGTTTACTTCATTTATTTTGAATTGCCATTTATTATGTCAATGTGTTTTGTATTCACTACAGTAAGATCTGTTACGTGCATGCAGTGCATGAACTGTATGTACACTGTGGTTACCTACAGCTGTTTAGATTTCACTGGAATAACATCTAGTGAGAGAGGAGCAAGCAGAATTAATTACTTATTTTTATTCTTTCTGGATCAGTCAGAGAAATGGCCAAGGACTTAGGAGAACTTGTTTGTGCACTAACATTAGTCAGTACTCAGCACAGCCTAATCAAAATGCTCTCCAACTAGTGCAGATGGAAACTGCAAGAAATGGGTAAATTTATAGGTCATTCCCATGAGCATGTTTGAAGCAGTGCCACTTCTTGCTATGAGATGAATCCTTAGGTCAAATTTTTTCCACAGTTGAATGAGCAAATCTTCAAAGAGGGTAATATTGCACAACAGTTTATAATTCTATACCTTTCCGAATAGTAAAAGTTACTTATTTAAAACAACATAGTCTTCTATAAGGTTAATAAGGAGTGATGGAACTTTGGTAGCTCAGATTGATTCAGAGATGCTAGAGGTTCTCCATGCTCCCACTGCTCCTTATGCCCAGCAAAATCTGGGGACTTCAGCTTTTGCATCTGATTTATGTAGGGAAACCACCAAGTTTTTGAAATGTTAGCTATATTTGCATTCCTTCCCTGGGAGCCAAATCTCAATGAATCTAGAAGGCTTTTATGTTCCAGTGCCCTGAGATCTGTGCTGGAATATATTTAAACTACTGACTTGGACTGGTTAAAGAACATGGACCAAAAGGACAATAAACTCATATTCCATCTTGGAGGGACCGAGTCCAATAATATGTCCTCACAGAAAATATATATTAAATAAATAAAGTTAGCCAGCATAACAGTAAAATACATCCAAGAAAATGAGGACCATCATCTGGGAAAAATTCAGATTCAGTTAATAGTTTCTGATGACGAAAACATGAATCAATATGAATGTTGCCTGTTAGTATACATGTTAGCTAACCAAATATTCTCTTGCTTGAAACCAAATGATTTTTCCAGTTCCACTTCCCAACATGTGTAACGATACACTGATCATTTCTGTGACATCATTAAAAGTGTGGTAGCCAAAATCTGGCACTAAGAATATGAAGGGACACATGCATTAGGTGATGAAATATACTTTTACAAATTTATAAATACACAAATTAAGAAACTGTTAAATATTAGAGAGCAGCAAATTAAGTGTTTGTCAGTAGACTTAATACTTGCAGTAAGAACCTGTGTGATAACCCTATGTGCTGAAGTTAAGTTTTCTTCCTGTATTTGTGTGTAGCACAAATCATCTACTTTAAATATGGAGGTAGTGAAAGAATGTATGTTTTTCATGGACAGCAAAGAGTAATAAAGCTGTAGACATGGCTTCCAGAGAACTGACAATTATACTCACTGTTAGTTTTGATCCTTGGTCTCTGCCATGGCATGTCAACTAGAAAACCAATTAATGCACTGTGAAGTAGTTTTCTGTGATATGTGCACATGTACACTAGAAAGTAGAAACTTCCTTTGATAACACCTTATTGGGTCACCAGCTATCCGTAAAATAAGAAATCTATTTCTTGTGATCCAGTGAAACTTCCCGTTGCTCCATTCAAAAACCATACTGCCATTCCCTTCTACTGACGCTTTGTACCTTTCTTTGCTGAAGCATCTCTTTCCTCTCCTTGCTCTAACCAGGACATGGAATCCTGAATCAACTAATAAACTGATTAATTTTATATGATTACTGGTTAATAAGCTATCAGTCTGAGGTAAGGTCATTACAGAACTAAAAGACTTCCCAGAAAACATTGAGCCAAAAGATCCGGCATGTGTTATAATGTACCATAATACTTTCTTGTCACCAGGTTAAAAAACCCCATAAAAATACATTTTCCATTGTCAAATGCAAGCAAACTTTATTGGTCTCACTGCATGAGACCACTGACAAAAGGTAAATTTTGCAAACCAGGGATTTCTTGATACCTTGAAATATTCTTAACAAGAGAAACAAAATTCTTGTGTAGTTCAGTCCTTATTTCTGTAGACAGCATATATTAAGTGCAGTCCAAATATATCAGGAAAATAAAATTTTCTTAGGCCAGATCAAGTCAGGCACAAGGCTATTGTAGGTAACCAAGTTTCATGTTGTTCTTCCCAGCTACGCCCATCTAAAACTCTTTATGGTCCGTTCAGATAAATGCACTCAGAAGTTGTCTTCAGGGTAAGGCAGGTTATGAAAACAGACAGAGTAAAGACTCGGAAAATTTTTTCTTGGTTCTTCAAGGCACCTGAGGATGAAAATGTTCTATTTAGCACATGAAATACATTTAAAAAAAAAACAATTCCATAACCTTCCTCATCCTTATGGCTGCTAATTGTCTTGCTGAGCTGATGACTCCCATGACCAGCTAATTCCCTTGATCTATAGCTGCAGAGACAACTACCTCACTTGACTTGCCCATGGAAAACCTCTGGAACATGAAGAGTTACCTGTGGCCAAGAAAACTTGGACCTTCCACTAACGCTGACAGCTGAATTCCTGCTTCCTAGATTTGTGGTGTTGACAAGTATTCCTTCCTTCTTGTTCTCCTAGCACAAACATTTAAGCAGATTGGATGAATTGATGTAGCTCCTTGATATATAGCCCTATCCATTCCTCCTCCTTTCACAAGAAATCTAGGTTTCATGGCAACTGTCCCAGATTTTCCACATGCTGAAATTCTCACATGCCAACTTCTTTCTGGTCAGGCTCCTGGAAGGTGGGTAAGATCCTTCATCTCAAGACTCATGTCAGTGGCTTTGTCACATGATTATGCAATGATGCTATGCAAAAAAACTGAGTAAGTGTGCTGGACTGAAATTTGAGGCTATCTATATCTTCCTTTTTCTCCCCTTATGCAGTCAAAATCCAAGAGCTGCATCCAGCTCTGTCCTGGAATCCCTTTTGTAATTGCCTCAAGATAAGATAATGCTGAAACAAACTTACCAATGCTCTTTATCTTCTCCTCAGGTGACACTGGTGACAATACTGTAAAAGATATTTGATCACCTCTGGGAAGTGAACAAGTCTTGGTTGTGTTCCTGTTTGGTTTGGGGAAACAAAAGGAGGATTGTTGTTGAGATGGCCATTCACTCCCAGAGCTGATCATAACTGTTAGTATCTTCACATGGCCATAAGCTGGTGCTATGGCAAAAAGACTCACAGCCATGTGGATATCCCAAAATTTTATCATAATTTTCTGCATATTTTGACATTCTGACATTTCCTCTTTCTACTCCTAAGTATGAACATACATGATAGGCACTTAGCCAAGGACCTTCTGGATATTGGATGCTTATGGGAGGAGTTTCCTCTTCCTGTCCTTTTTCCCCAAATTGACTTGATATATCTTTCAGGTTCTTCCATTACTGGCATTCAGTCTATTATGGACCTGTTGATCCACTTGTTTATTTGCCTTCACAGCAATAAGGTTCTGGTGGCATAAGACTTTTCAGATCTGTAGATACCAGTGTATTCCTTCCACACACAGAAAAGCAGCTTTCCTTCCTCCGTAATCTCTTCCTTACCTGGTGACAGCCCACAGGTGTGTCTTGCAATACAAGCAGACTCAGGCTGTTGCAGGCAAGGATGTTTGGAGCACTGTGTATGGGGTCCATAACAGAAAAGTTCCTATGTTTTGCCCTTTAGCTTCTTTTCCTCCATTGAGCACAGTAAGAACTACGCAATGTTGCTGGTCAGAATTTGGTCTTGACGCTTCTGGCAATGTCAAAGTAGTATAAACAGAACAAGACTGCCCAGGAATAGACTTGGAACATTCAACAGAGTCTTCTGTGTGTTTTGTTTTTGTTTTGTTTTGTTCTTTGGGTTGGTTTTTTTTCTTTTGTTTTTGTTTTTTGGGGTTTTTTTTGTTTGTTTGTTTGTTTTTTTTTTTTTTTTAATTAACAGCACCGTAACTTTGGACTGTAAAAGAACTGTCTCTTTAGATTTAGAATCTGACCTCAGCCATGTCTTTTTCCAGTAACAAACTGTTCCAGCAGTAAATAAAAGACTTTCGTAAGACAGGAACAAATCTCATTTTAGGCAGGGATGTTTATCTAAAGTAACCTTCATCTGCCAGAGCAATGATCTGTAGTATACTTAGGGCATCACAGTGTTTGATTTCTTGCTTGAGAAATCATTTCTCATAGCACCTTGTTTGCAGCAAGGGGTGATCTGCTTCCTGGCTTGTTGTGCTAAGAAAATGGTTCAATCTCACAAATAAATTGAACATTACCTTGTTTTAAATATATGGCTTTAGAATAGTTTGAAAATATGATAATTATAAAGCACAACTAGGACCTGCCAACTTCCTATGTTCAAATCAGTCTTTTAAATCCTTCCTTTCAGAGACTACCACATTTAAGCTACTTTTATAGAACACCACATTATAAAACCAAGAAAAATTCTAAAATGCATTCATGTAAAATCATAAAGACCTATAAAATCAACAGATATTAGCCTGGCAACAGGAGAGCAATTTTCTGTCTCCTCTAGTATTGTTGATCTTTTGCATTGCTGCACTTCTTTTTCCTTCAACTGTAAAACAGAGATAATGAGGCACAATTTGTAGTCCATTAAACAAAATTAACTCTATTTCAATAGTACTGCAAGATGAAAAAGGGGCTTTTTTTCTGTTGGTTTTTTTTTAGCTTAACCTTTATTCATTAAATACACTTGCCAGCCAAAGGCAAATATGATCAAGAAAAAAATGTTGATGTTGTTAGAACTTGCTCAAAATCCACTAATGTTATTGTCCAGGCTTCTTTTAAATTGAACAGTGCAAAATTAATCTCTTAAAAGATCAGTCCAAAGCAAATAACTCAAGTATGTCTTTATTTTGCTTTCTATCTTGTTAGCTAAATCTGGAAAAACAAAACAAAACAACCTATTTAACAATCAGACCATCCATCATTTTGTCTAAACATCTAACAAGTTATGCTCCATTGCCTTACTAAAGTAAGTGACGTATATGACTCACAAATAACATCAAGAATGAGATTTTTCTTTGAGTTGCATGCTTGATTCATCCCGTGCTTTAGAAGCAAAGAAAACGAAATCAAGAGAAAAAAAAAAAAATTGGCAGTGCCGATACATTTTGAGAAATATGAGTTTATGTGTGTAATATTGGCATTTTGAAAAGCAATTGGCTTTTTTATTATTATTATTTTTTATTTTAAATTAGCTTTGTCAGAAATCCAGAACTCTAACAGAGAGGAAGTAGAATGTAGTGGAGTAGAAAGAATGCACTTATCACTTGTGGTTTTCTATACTTGATCTTGCTGAGAATATTGCCACTCTTGTAGCTCTTTATGAACTACTTTCAGGCTGATTGCTTTCAGAGCTATTAACTTTTCCACTAGTAGTTTTATAGTACAGTATCCATTAGCAGGAGGTATAATACAGTAGGATACTGCAAAGGTTTTTATAGCCAGTAGGATACAGTTTGCTTTTAAAATACACTTTTAAAAATATCTAGTGAACAGTTCAACTGATGAGCTCATCTAGCACTGATTTGCAAAGACCTTAATTCTCCTCTAAATATTGATATTTATATTTAGCTATGGGACTCCTATCTCACATCACATTAAACCTGAAAGCGCTGAGGAAGGGCAAAATTAATGTTTATTCTTAAATATTGTTACACAGAAATCTCTAAAGGGAAGGGATGTCATTTTGTTTCATCTGTTTTTCATGTGTTAAACAGGAATTAAATGGAAAAGTTCACGTTAGCTTCAGTGGTCCTTAAATCTAATTACATAAACACCCATTTAGAATTTTTCTCCATTCTTGGCCATTCACACATTTTCCTTTTCTCACCAGCAGCTTTCAAAAGATAACTTTTCTCCACCCATAAGAATTAATAAGATTCGGCTGTCCCCAGAAAAACTGTGCTCTCATAGCTGAAAGTAGTGTGTTGCAGTCACCTAAACCCACACCCTTATAAAAGGTCCCTGAACTACCATTCAGTTGCTGTTAAGGAGAAAATACGGTTGTCATTACATTAGAAGCTAAAACGCAGAATTAATTAGTATCAGTTGCTCCAGAAACAACCATAGTCTAGTTAGATTTCATTGTCAGTTTAAATAGTCATCACTGTTAAGAAATAATTCCTCTAATTTCATTCAGCTCAGTTAATAAAACTTCCAGGTAGCTCCTAATATATGAAAAGATATCCGTATTCTTTTGTTCAGACTCTCATAACAAAAATGTAAGCTTCAATTACCCAATAAAGTTTTTTAAAGTTTAATAAAAAGAGTGACATGAAGAAACACTTCAAGGGTTTTCATACTTAGTGGCTTTACTTTGATCAAGAAATAACAATATTTCCATGTTACTATATTCAGTGTATAATGAAGAACACAAATTTAGATATTACCTCCACAGGCTTGAGCTTGATCCTCTGTCATTTTGAAAGCTTCAAACAGATTAAGTGTATAAGATCTCCCTGCTACTCTGAGAAGAGGTACTGCTCACGTGTTTGTGTGTACGCATGTGACAAAGGAAGAGAAAAAAAATGTGAACAGGTAAGATTCCAATGCGTATCCTCTGGTCAAGTCCACTACTATATCTAAAAGCAGAGCTGCAAGCAGAGTTTATTCATTTCCATAATGATGTTACTGTAGATGCGTAAGAGTAGAATCAATAAAAGTAGAATCAATAAGAGTCGAATCAGTTCATTTATGGGCAAAAGCATATAATCTGCAAAAACTGTCAATAATAAAAACAAAAAACAAACCTGTTTTCCCCTCCCCCTCCCATTCTAACCACATTATATAACATCCACATAAGGACACCTTGGAAAAATTAAATCACAGACAGAAACCTGTCAGCATGCCCTTCACTGTCACTATTCACCCATCCCAGGCTTCGTACATGTGTGAGTTTCACTGTGGCACTTGTTTGTTAGGTTACAATCTATATCTCAAACCAAAAGGTTCTTTCCTAACTTTCATGCCCCCTGTCTATAACTTTGTGTTTGCCATATTAATATTCACTGTCTGTCTTATTTTATTTGTATATGTTTAGCGTCCAGTTTTAATTGTCCTCAATTACACTTTTAAACATAAGTGCCTACAGTTCCACACAAAAAATTTGGTAGGCTGGTTTCCAGATCTTTTTCAAAAAAAGATTAACGTCAGCATCAGCTGACATCTGTGAAGACTGTTAGAGCTCAGCACCTACAAAATCTGGGCTCCCCATTGCAGTGCTGACCATTAACTGTAGAAATGCAAACAAGCCTGTAAAAAGTTTTCAACTAGAGCTTTAAGAAATGGAAAGGGGCTGTATGTCCTTCCACTAGATAATAAAGTTAGCAAGTGCTGGCAAATTCAAAATGGTAAAAGGATTCAAGATGCTGATTTCAAGTGTTAACAGATGACTCATTTAATGTGGAAAAAAAAGTATTTTGGAATTGTCAGTTAGAGGAATTGCTCAGTTTTATGCCAGGAAATATAAACTTGATATTATGACAAGATGACAAGAGGCCTGTATGAGAACTTGAGTTCAAGGAGTTCAGATTTTGAAGGGTGAACTAAGGACACAGGACTGTTTAATACTGCTCAGCTTGGAGAGAAACAGCAGTTTTCTATTAAAACTGAAAACTAAATAAAAGCAACTTCTGCAGAGAGCAGAATGAAAGAGATGCACCTTGCTTCTCTAGGTTTTTTTTCCTGGTCTTATAATTTGGAAATCACTGCGTTTGAGAAGTAAACAGCCAGAAAGTTGTCTTGCTGAAAAATGTTTTGTTTCACTTATGGAATCTAGTATAATATTTCCATTTGCTTAATGACTGATTATTTTCCTGATATATTATGAAATAGTTGGTTTTGTTATTATTGTTGTTTTGTTTTGATGCAGTGGGTCTGAGTTTTTAAAGGCTTCTTTCTGGTTGAATATACTGCTTATTATATTGATATATACTACCCAACGTACTACCCAGTCCCTTGTCATATACTGAGAAGGTTAAGGCTAACACAAGTCAAAGAAAACTATCACAAACTCTGCCCTAAATGATTAGCTCTTAAAATAGTCCATAAGGTCGTATTGAGGGGTCCCGCTAACTCTGAAATTGGCTAAGACCCTCAGAGCTTAGACTGACCACAGCCAGAGAATCAAATTTAGTTTGCTAATTATTTGGAAATATCTGCAACAAACGTAGGGCTAAGACAAAGAAATAGTGAATCTTCAGCAGTCCCAAACATCAACACCACCTTTACTGGGTTTAGAGAGAGAGAGAGATAGGAAAGTTAATTCACGGTTCTTTGTACCTGGACTTCACATTCAATCTAAGAAGTTTTCTCTTTGTGTTTCCCAGCTAACAAGCTACCAGGAAGATTAATGTTATTCTGCCAGGGAACAATTGCTGAGGCAAGCCCTCCTTACTCCTATACTGTCCCAGAAGAGATCCGAGCCTACTAAAGACTTATATATGCAAATCTGTCTGGGGGCTTTATTCAGACATGTGTTTCCATCCTATTCCTTGCCTAACAGTGGAAGTCATGATGTACTTTTTAACTTTTACTTAACCTCTTCCACCTCAGTTTAGACCAGGGTAGAGGTAACCACCAACTTCCAGAAATAGTGAGGTAGAAGTCTGTTCTCATGCCTAGAAAACTATAACCGTTTTGTGGGTTTCTTTCTATCTTATTTTCAGGAAAATATTTTTTTCTTAAGTAAGCGGCATTCGGTCTTTACAGCTTCTTCATCTGCCAACACCACTGTTTAATATATTTTATATATATCAATACCCAGTGTTTATTAAAATATTATAATAATTTATAAAAAAGGTAAGAAACACAGATGTAGTTCACTGCTAATGCTTAGCTGAAACAATAAAAGATTAACTTTATCCTTTCAAGTGACTGATTACATGGGATACAGCCTTTATACAAGGCTTTGAAAAATATTGGATGAAATGGGTTCAGCTGGTAAGAATTAAATTCTAAAAGCAGGAACTGTTACCCTTCAGCTGGATGGGTGTGCATGACCTTTAGGACATATTTTTTTAAATATTAATTTATATGTTATAATACATAGTGTCTTCATGAAAACATTTTAACTTAAGTGTATTTCTCTGATTGTATGATGTCCTTCAAAACGAAAATTATGGAGCTCAATGAAAAGCTGTTTGCTGAGAACAAACTGAAGGCAACAATGACAGTATTAAATACTTTGAAGTGCTGATCCATAACAACAATGTGCTATAACGGTGCTTCAAATCGGCAATGCCAGTCCTTCAGTCATGTCACGCTCACCTGTCTGCATGAGTACCACTTCTACTGCGTGCAATAAAAAGTTTCAGCTTTGACTGTAAATGGTCTCCCCTTGCATTTGCCAAACAGAAGTACTGGTGTTGAGACATAGATGTACAACATATGAGCAGACAAACATGGATAGCTACATAAAAATAAAGGAGTGTTGGTTAGATAAATTGCACTGTAGTCTTTGTTTTTTATTAAAAACAAGATGTGAAGGAAATGGCAAAACTGTGTAGATTTCACCAGTGTATTTTAACAGATTCAATGATAATTAAATATATGTGCATATATATTAGTATATAAAATTTCTTCCAAAAAAATCTTGAAAAACACTGCTCTTTTTTTCTTTGTCTAGTAGTAGTCAAAGTTATAATCCAAATACCAAGTGAATGTTCTAGGTAATTCACATTATCACTCTATTAATGTTTGTTTGGTTTTGGTTTTTTGTGGTTTTTTATGTTGGCACACTGTGGATCAGATTTGCTTTAAGAGTATCTCCATGAGTTTAAAAAATTGAGTGTGAAATGGAAGTTTTTTGGAATGCATGCATCATCACACCCCTGCCCTGCCATATGTTTCTAGTCAGCAATGATTCAGTTTAAACTTTGACCTGCTATTCTCAGACAGCCTTAATTTCTCTAAAGGAACTTAAAGTCACTTTTGCACAATCACATTTGTTTTTCAGTTGATTCATCATTAAATGATACATCTTTGGAACAAAGTGCATTGTAAAGTGATGATCTAGCTGGTGTTATAAAAAAAAGTATGAGACAGGGAGGATAGATGTCCTGCTTACGTGAATCAAACTGTAGCAAAACGATAGGCTTCCGGTCCCTTTCTATACTAAACATTTCAAGTACTTTTCATTAAACAAACGGGTATGTATCATCAGTTTGGTTTTTCTGCAGCTCTAATCTCCCTTTGACAAAATAAGAATACTGAAAACATATCTCCTTTTGTTTACCTGGCCTGATGTAAAATACTAAGTGGCGCCATATGATCCATTGCTTTACTTACAGCAGCTCAAATATTAAGATTTCCGTACAGAGTCTGCTTGCTTATAGCATGTGTGACCCAAGCCAACCTGGTAGAGTTGAATCTGTGTGGTCTGCAGTCTTTTACTACCAGGACAGAAAGCAGTAATTTCTATCTGTTCAATAAAAGGGAATGGAACCTTTCACGTAACCATTACGATCACATATAGGAAGGATAATTATATCATATTGCAGCAATGAAATAGAAGAGTTAATTTTTTAACACACTTCTGTGCCTTAGAATTCAGCTTTACAAAAAAAGTTTTCCTTCTTTTACATAGCACCTTGCTACAAAAATTCACCTCATCACTACAATACAGGACATTTTCAAACACACTTTGATTCTGTATTACTCTTTACCAACAGAATGTTTTCAGAGGAATTCCTGTTCACAAAAAATATTACTATTTTATAGAAGAAATATAGCCTCAATTAATGTATACGAATATTGTAGTATACTTTCATGATTCAACTTGCACAGATGAAATGTATCTATTGTTCCCTTAAAGAGTCTGGAAATATATTTATTGTATTACTTTGACTTCATTTGAGATTAAATAAATCTGGGGTTATTAATCTCTTTCCAAGAGTCAGCATCAGTCTCATAGTCATCTAACAACACCATTTTGATATATGACTGCATTATCAGCCTAACATGTTTGTAAAGCTTAGCTGTAAGTACAGCTCATGAAACTGAAAATAATGTAGTATCTGAACAGTATTGCATTTATTTTATCACCTAGAGAAAAAAATTAAAACTTCCTATTCTTTATTCGATTTCCATTATCAGGAAATGTGACTTTTAAGTTTTATTTACTGCTATTATATGAATAAATCAAAATTATAACATCTCTGGTTTTCAGTTTGAACAATTCAATCGTAAAAGAGTATAAACACATATCAAAGCATCATAACACAGGTCTTTTGCTTCTTGGACTTTATATCTCAGTAAGTAAAACTGTGAGAGCCTTGAACATTGATCCCAAATGATTAGCCCAGTCCCTAAAGAATTGATTCTAGGGTTTTTTTGGTAGTTTTTTCCTTTTTTTTGTTCTTCTCCTCTCCAGTTTAGGTATTCTAAGCTTGGATTAAATCAGTACTAGCAATGACGGCATCTGGAAGGCATTTTAGTAACAGAAACTCAGCCAAAATATCAGAGGAATGCAACATGCGGACAAAGCGTGCTGACTTCTTTTATGCAGCTAGGCATTTATATGCTTTATAACATTTAAACTATTAAAGCTTCAAGCTATCCTTTGATGTACAGTAGTAGGATTCTGATACAAAGCCTGTTCACAACTGAATTTGTTTTATTATTATTACATAGTAATTAGTGTTTAGTATAACTTGATTCTACTGTAAGGAAGGCTGATAAACTCGAAAGTAAAAAAAATATTGTAAATTTGCGTTTTTACTTCTGGATAAAATACAAGCTAGCTTTGATACATAATTTGGAAATCTAAGATTCTTCTTTTATTTATATCAAACTGTTTTCTTTTACAGAAATTAAATCTTCACTTTTTTTTTTTTTGAGTCATAAAAAGGTATATTTTACCAGCTTGCTTACTTTTACTCAGAACAGATACAGGAAATAAAAAAAAGCAATGAGACATGCATTTATCAAAGTTACAGTCTCATAAATACATATATTGCTATGATAAGCTCAGGAATACTTGACTCAGAAATCCAGTTTATTCCTTTTGTTCCATTTTCCTTATGCTTTGAGCTTATTCTGAGTACAGAATACATTACAGTTGCTGCTGACCAGCAGAAAGGAGACAACACATGCATTACCCCACCTGTGTGCCTATATAAATCCTGTTGTGACTCACCCCAGAACCATCTGTAGCCATTCATCAATTAGGTTACAGAAAGTGATTAGTAGCAGTTGTGCTGAACTGGATAATTAATTTGAACTTTCAGATACCCTGTCACTGATTCATATAGAAACTGAAAGTCACAAGGCTCTGCCTTAACTAAGTAGGAGTAAGGAAGTTATTTTTTAAAAAAGAGCACATACAAGGATCTATTCAGAAGGTACTATTATTATTAGTTGTGGAAAATAATTAAATGCTGTCCTGTTGAGCACACCATGGGTTTTTGGTTTTCTACAACTTTTAATCTTGATTAATTATTTAGCTTTCATGTCTGAATATGTAGGGAGGAGGAGGGGGACTGAAACAGATGAGTACTGAGCCTTTAGCAAGCAAACTTCAAAGGATTCAGGAACCTGATTCATAAATGCAATAGTGGAAGGTGGCAAAGGAAATGTAATACTGACAAATGTGAAGTGATTTCTATTAAAAAGAAGAAGAAGAACCATAGGCACCCAACACACTGAACTAGAAGAGGATTCTGAGCTTCTGTCACAGAATTAGATTAATTTACTCAAAAAATTCTAAAATTAAACAAAGAAAAAATTAAAGACAACTTACCATATATCATCTGCTTTGCTTCATTTTGTACTGATACAAAAAGTCAGTGATCTCAGTTATATAAAAAACTGATCGATATGTGTCAGAATTCATAATTTCATTCTTTCTAAATCAGCATTTTAGTTAGAAAATTAAAAGAAAAGAATATTAAAATTCTTGAAGCTTAGTTTTCTTCAAAGGAGGTTCAGGGCAAAATATTTTAACACTTTGCCTAAATTCAGATAGATACAGAATATAGGAACTCAGAGACCACCGACCACATCAGCCACCTCCTCCTTCTGGGCCACACACTAATATGAATGAGTAGGTATTGCATATCTGTCTAGCTTCTGCATTATTCACAGATGGGGCACAAACCTGAATTCCTCCACAGAGGTTTCAATAGGGTCTGGTATGAGGCTAAGCAACACAGAGAACACTTGATTAATAGTAGTTCAAAATTAAGCCCATTGGTGCTCTGAATCACAGAAAAGGGTTACATCTTTGCAATCAGAGCACACTGGAAAGTTACCATAGATGATGTTCATCTTTTATGTTGAAGGCAAGGTTAAATATAGGGTTCCCAGGACCAGGGCAATACAAAGAGGAGACAGGACTTTTCCAGTTCACTGGGATGAGATGGGGAAAAAAGGCTAAGACAGTTTTTGTTGTGTATCTTTCCAGTCCATGAGAATAGCCTAGGTGCGTGACCATAAAGGATGTAGAAAACCTTGGGGATACAATGCCTGTTAATCATCTCCTTGTGAAATGGAAGAGCTGGAGAAAAAAAAGAAAGGTGTACATCAGAGAGACAGCAATTACAATCCTGCAGTGCTAGGCCTCTTCTCCCAGTGGTGGAAAGCATGGTTTTGAGCTCTTAATCTAATGGCTGGGTAAATATTTAATCCAGAGACTGTTCCTTATACAGAAATATAAATGTGTACTGACATGAAGATGGGAACTGAAGTTTTTGCATCTAGTAGAGTAAAACACCTGGGTTCTTTCTATGTGACTTAGTGAACCTTGGGCTGCTCCACGTGAGACAGAAGAGGATCAAAAGGACACGTGGAAATATAGGCCTAAATATCTTTCTTTGGCCATACCTTATGTAGAGAACATCTGCAGGATCAAGAACAAGCATTTGGTTAGCAACACATCCAAAAAGTTGTGGACTCTTGTGAGGTTACAGTGTGAAGAAAGAAAAATACGGGCAGGGCCCCAGCATAACCTTCTTGCCTGGATCCCCTCAGGACCTGAGGAGGTACCCTGTAGCTAGCAGGGTGCCCAGCAAGAGCAGAACACATGGTTGCTCACCTTGAAGAAAGCTAAAACCCTCAGTGAGGACCACCCCGCCACTCAGGGGAAGACGTTTCCAGCTAAAGCTTTTGGGTTTCACTTCAGCTATAGCCCCCACTGTGTCACCATGGTGCTCCCCCCTGGCCTGGTCTGACCTCACTCCATTCCCATCCCCACAACCCTGCCTGGCCTTCCCAGGATGGGCCTGATAGTGGTTCCCCTCACTGGGCTTGATCTGGACCTGGCTCATGGCCCAACATCCTGTCCCTTTTTCCGCTGGGGAAGTGTCTGATGCCCAGGGCTGGGGCGGCCCCTCGGCCTGCCCTGCCTGGCTGCGAGGGACTGGCCCTGTCTGGCAGGCCCTGCCCTGCTGCCCTGGGGAGCCCCTGAACTGCCCCAGCCCTCGCAGTGCCCCATTGCACCCCTGGACACCAGGTCAGGCTGTGGCTCCTCCGAGTGCCAGTGGCCGTTCACCAAAGATCATGAATTGGCATCTGGAGCTCCAGAGGAAAATTAGACAGAACTTTTTTGCCATAGGGCCCTAGTATTACATCTCACATTTATGGAGGTTAAATATAGCTGAACAGAATCACGAAAGGGGAGGGAGGGGCAAAAGGGAAAAAAAACCAAAACAACCAACCAAAACCCGCAGGCATATCTGAAGAGCTGAATAAATTCAAAAACCTTCAGCTTGGTCAGTTACCTTGTATTCTCTGTGGTCCTCCAAGATTCTACATTCTCAAATTAAGGGACTGGTGAATAATATTTGGTGATAATGTTTGCAGATCTTTTTACAGGGGTGTATTGGTTCTCAACTTGAAAGTACACATAGAGTTCTCATGACTTAATGTAATTTGTCATTCTTTTTTACCATTTAACTGCAAAGGTAACCCTATTACATACATAATTAAATACTGAAAGGCATATATTGAATCTATTCATTATGATTTCACTAAGCTGGATATCTTTAAATTCTTACATTTTTTCTATTGAATACTCATTGCATCTACTCCTCTTAAATCTCTAATTGAATTATAATCCCGCACTTATGACAGAATATGTACTATTTTGTGTCTTGTGCCACAGCATCAACAGTTTTTTGCTTGTCTCATATAACATTCTGAGTATAATGCTACATAAGGAAAAAAATCAGTCCCTGTGCTTTGACTCAGTGTCTGTGCGATTCTATTAGCAAGCAATGCAGAGTGGGCTGGAATGTACCGCTGTCATCACTCCACCTCGGCTACAAAGATAAACGAATGCTTTCTTCCACCACCAGATTATTATGTGAGAGATGGCCTAAATCTCTGAGGAGGGTTAGGCGGTAATTATTTATAATACTCCATGCAAACTATTATTTTATGTCAAAATGAGCTTTGGTATCTCCCTTATCCTCTTCACTACTAGTTTTTTACTTTTGTTTTGATCAATTTGCATTTCAAGTTCACATCAGTATGTGTCCCTCGTGAAGAAAATGGTTACCTTTACTTTAAAGGAAATATCGAACTAACTGTTCCATTACACTGTATTTTTTCATGGCTAGTTGACCTGACTACTCAGTTCTGAACATTATGCCATTTATGCTGTTCTCTGGATCCTACTCAGTGCATCAATATAGAATTTTCAAGTTATTCATTGCATCTCCATTGCCATCATCAGCATATTTTCCACTAAAACCTTACCTGTTAAAGTTGCCATGATGTAAAGATATTTAGAATTCCCTGAACTGTAAGTGAACAATTCCACTCTGTGGATGCTTACTGATTTTACTACCCTGAGAATTAAGCACTAAATTTTCACACTTATTTTCTCCAGATAATTTTGCTCCTGTCTAAATCAGATTTCCCCTTCCCCCCCCCCCCCCTTCAAATTTCTAGCCATTATAAAGATATCTATTTCTTCTCTACTGTCAATAAACATTCCATTTTAAACTGGCTTAGTGTTTTCTGGGTATTTGAGTAGCAAGTTGCATAGCAGATTATTATGGATGATCACTAAGCTAAGGTTTGCAACCTGCAGGAGTTTGCAGGACACCTCTATTTGCTGCTTCAGCAAATTTTCAGGCCACATGGCATTGACCAGCTAGAAGGTAGTTTAACGGATTATTTTGGAGAAGATCTTGCAAGGATAATGTGATAACTAATGCAACAGATGAACTAGTGAAGAGGGCTTTAAACTAAAGTTACTAGGAGAGGGGAACCTCAATTCACCCCACTCCTATCATTTATATGCCAGCGCTAGCAATAGATGCCTAGAGGCTGGAGAGGGAGACATGGAACACAAGGAGAGCATATGAAGAGCAGCACAAAGCAATTCCAACCACTCCAGCCAGCAAGTCAGTTTCTTCAGGGGCCTAACTTAAATCCTTCCATGTAAATGCAAATGTCATGGAGAATAAACAAGAGGAGTTAGAGACATGCACATGCCTGCAGGGCTGTGATCTTAGTGACATCATGGAGATGTGGTGGGATTGCTCCTGTGACAGGAGTGTTGGAATGGAAGGACAGGTAAGGGAGAGGAGGAGGGGGTGTTGCCCTCTATGTTAATGACCAGCTGGAGTGCATGGAGCTCCACCTGTGGATGGTTGAGGAACGGACTAAGAGCTCATGGGTCCTATATAAAGGGAAGGCGATGCACAGCTAGATCACTACTCTGGTCTTCTGAAGAGCTGACTTTTGCCTCTTCAGTGATTTTCTTGGTAGAGTACTATGGGATAGAGCTCTGGAGCAAAGAGGCACCCACGATGTCTGGTTAATATTCAAGCATCACCTCCTCCAAGCTCAGTCACTATGTGTCCCATTGAAGAGTAAGTCAGGAAGAAACACCAGGAGGTGTTCATGGATGAACAATGAGCTCCTGGACAAATTCAAACATGAAAAGGAAGCCTACAGAAGGTAGAAATAAGGACATTAGTACTGTCCCAGATGACATCCCTGACTCTAAACTGGAGAGATGTGGATTTGATGGATGGACCACTTGGTGGATAAGGAATTGGCTGGATCATCATGCTGAAAGAGTCCTGGTCAATGGCTCAATATCCAAGTGGAGACCACTGGTAAGCAGCATTCCTCAGGGTTTGATATTGGGATAGATGCTGTTTAATATCTTTTCAGAGTCATGAATAGTAGGATTGAATGCACCCTCAGCAAGTCTGCCAACAGCACCAAGCTGTGTGATGCAGTTGACGCACTGGAGGGAAGGGAAGCTATCCAGAGGGACTTTGATAGTCTTGAGAGGTGAGCCTGTGAGAACCTCATGAAGCTCAATGAGGCCAAGTGCAAGATCTTGCACCTGTCAGGGCAATCCCAAAGGCAAATACAGGTTTGGCAAAGAATGGATTGGAAACAGCCCTGACAAGAAGGACTTGGAGGTGTTGGTTGACACGATGCTCAGCTTGACTTGGAAATGTGTGGTTGCAGCCCAGAAGGCAAACTGTATCCTGGGCTGCATCACAAGCATGATGGCCAGCAGGCTGAGGGAAGTAATCTTCTCCCCTACTACACTCTCTTGAGACCCCATCTGCAGTAATGCATCCAGCTCTGGGGACCCCAACATAAGAATGACATGGACCTTTTCAAGCAGGTCCAGAGAAGGGCCTCAAAAAGGATCAGGGGCCTGGAACATGTCTCCTATGAAGGCAGACTGAGAGAGTTATGATTGTTCAGCCTGGAGAAGAGAAGGCTCCAGGGAAACCTTATTGCAGCCTACCAGTACCTACCTGGAGAGGGCCTACAAGAAAGCTGCAGAGGGACTTTTTACAAGGGACTGTAGTGATAAGACAAGGGGTAATGACTTCAAATATTCAGGATAATTTTTTTACTGTGAGGGTGGTGCGGCACTGGCACAGGCTGCCCAGAGAAGCTGTGGCTGCCCCATCCCTGGCAGTGTTCAAGGTCAGACTGGATGAGGCTTTGAGTAGATGGGTCTAGTGGAAGGTGTCTGTGCCCATGGCAGAGGGATTGGAAGTAGATGATCTTTAAGGTTCCTTCCAACCCAAGTCATTCTAAAATCCCATGATTTTATGAACTGTAGTCCAATTATCTTGCACCATCTGCAGTATTTTTCACACATCAAATAAGTGTTGAAATAATCTCTATTAGGTTTAATAAAAGAGGTTATTCAAGGCAGATGAATTATTTCCTTAGATGGAAAGATGCAATCATTCAGAAAGAACTATCGGGACATCATGGATTATGTAGGTGAATCAATAATATATTGCAGAGTGAGCTTCAAGTTTGCCAACAGACCAAAGAGCAGTGAGGACCAAAGAAGATAGCAGAGAAAGGAAACTGATGCTACAGTCCCAGCATTTGTCACAAATAGAACTAGAACTATAAAAGCAAGACACAAGAATCTTAATAATGTGAGGGAGAGAAGCAGTCTCAATTTCAGTAGGAGTGAGGAAGCAATACCCAGCATTTGGAAACTATAATAAGGGAATATTTATACTTTGCTGGCTTATGTGGTGAAATGTCTTCCCCAGGAAATGAGGATGCGCTTTTTCTGTATTGATTAAGGCCCTAGATCCACCTCAGCTGCCGCAGGTTAATTTGTAGGGCATCTCAGAGTACAGGTAATTTCCAGTGTGGCAGTGTAATATGGCTTCAGTGGGGAAAGACTGAAGTGTTCTATTCATCAGCCCATTCCTTCCTTCTTGTTTTAATCTGGCTGTAATACAAGACTTGTTTTTTCTGTATGTTGTGGTTTAGCACCAGCTGGCAGCTAAGTACCACACAGCCACTCGCTTACTCGCCCCTGCCCCACCCTGAGGGCTGGGGAGGAGAATCAGAAAAAAGGTGAAACTGGATAGTTGAGGCAAGAAAAAATTAATAATTGAAATAAAATAGAATAATAACAGTAACAATAGTAATAATGAGAAGGAGAGAGAGGAATAAAATCTGGAAGGAAAAAAATCCCCAAGTGATGCACAATATAATTGCTCACCACCTGCTGACTGATGCCCAGCCAGTCTCTGAGCAGCGATCCCCGGGCCCTGACCAGCTCCCCCCAGTTTATACACTGAGCATGACATCCCATGGTATGGAATATCACTTTGACTAGTTAAGGTCAGCTGTCCTGGCTGTGTGCCCCACCAGCCTTCTTACTGGCAGGGCCTGAGAAAGCTAAAAGTCCTTGACTTAGTATAACCATTACTTAGCCATAACGGAAACCATCAGTGGGCTAACAACAATATTCTCACACTAAATCCAAAACACAGCATTGTACCAGCTACTGAGAAGAAAATTAACTCTCTCCCAGGCAAAACCAGGACACTGTAAATGATAAATAAACAAAATTATTCTTTTGGATAATACACATATCATGCAATGAACCTAGCAATCTCATATCCTCCTTCTCAACCTTACAGCACTATTTGTGTTCAGGCTGCTGGTACAAATAGCCAATGCAGCCACAGCTTGCTCTTAATTCTTAGTCATTTCATTGCTATGTCTTTTCTGTGGGGTCATGCACTGGTAAGAAATGCATACACAACAGATCTTTGCATTGGCAAATAGGACATCTTTAATAAAAATTGTTGGCTGAATGTTTAGGATCCGGTTTTAAGTTCTCACTGTCAGCATTCTTGTAAGGGCTGATTTCCAAACAATGGATGCCCAGGCTTATCCCACTACCAAGTTATTTTTGAGATGTTTCCTTACTGGATATCAGAATGTACTTAAAATCAGTCACAACTTAAAAAAAAATATATATATTAAGATAACAGGTTCATTTTGATTTAATGTGAAAATGTAACATTTTCCCCAAAAAATTGTAAGATGGATTGATGAGCTGTGATATGACAAAGTTTTGTGCAAAACCCCACAGTTTTGTTTATTTCATTATAATTCCTTTAAAACTGAGGTTTATAATGGAAATAGTGACTCTTCTAAGTACAGCCCTGGGAACTGAATTACACTCATAAAATTTCACTGAAGCTTTGTTGAAATCTCTCCTTTATTCCATAGAATGCTTTTTAATGAAGTTGGAGACTGTGGTAGAGTCATTGTCACTTAACTAAGGTTATTACTGCCTACTCCTTCCTTCAGTTCTTATTTTGGACTCTGTTTGCTCCGCTACATTTCAAAAGAGCTTTCTCTCTCACAGCTTTTCAGTAGAACTGCTTAAGGATATCAGTGTACTGTAGCTGCATGTTACAATGTGTGGCATAATAGGAATAGTAAAGCTCCTTGAATAAATTGCTGGAAGTTAGACATATTCAGTCTCTGTTAGACTTTTAGTAAATCCATATAGCAGAAAGATAAGAAGCTTTTCATTAGCTCTCTAACAATCTATTCCCCTGAATTATGAATACTGATGAATAAATCTCTGCAAGCCTAATGTACTTTATCTGAAGCATTTAAGATCATTTGCTTTAGTTATTCAATTTACATCATGAGCGCAGATATACCCATGAGGACTCCATTTTTAAGACAGACCAAAATGAATAATATTTAACCACTACATCTTCTATGACTCTATTAGAATGAATCAATATTGCTAAGCACTAGTAATTATCTTACAGTTATAATGCTTCCTAGAATTAAAGAGGGAAAATGGTATTACTAGTTACATTTTCAAGAGGAAAAAAAAATATTCTGCATGTCTATGGTGATGAGGGATCCCCCAGCATTACCGCAAAGGTAGATGGTGAATACTTTTTGCAAAAATATGGGAAGTTCAGTGTACTGGGAGGGCTTTGTATATAATGTGGAATGTTCCACTGGACTTTTGAATTTAAACTAATCAGAATAGATTTTTAAGTTCCTTTCCTTAATAGTTTGATTTAGAGTTATATAAAGTTTGAAAAAAAAAAGTCTGACTATTCAATGAAATTATTCAGTCGCTTCCAACCCACCCCACCCCCCCACCCCCACCCCAACTACTGGCTTTTGTTCCCTTTGTTTCAAGCTTTTAAGAAGAACCTTGATCTTTCACCTCTATGCTTCTTCCATTTCTCCAAGCCTTTTTTTAGAGATCAAAATTTATGAAGGCAACAATTATTTTAATGCCTTCAGAAGAAAAAAAATCTTTGTATTTTGTTCATCAATATATTTATATTATGAATGTATACTAATTATTTAACATTGTTAAAGAAACATTTGACATTATCACAATAATTTTCTTTAGCTAGCATCATTTGAATAAAAAATAAAAATTACATGAGCTAGCAAAAACTTGTGGAAAACGTATTCCTTATTGTAGTTTTTAGTTGGTTTTACAGCTAAAGAAAATAAAAGGATTTTGTCATTTTGCCATTTTAACCAGCTGGTATTAAAGCATATTATCATTTTGTGACTTTTGGTAGGTAAAGCCATGTTCAATAATTTATAACAATACAAGAGGGAAACAATTTTATTTCTAGGATATGAAATGACTCTGTGTGTGTGCATGGCTGGTTAGCCCTTCTGATTTCTATTTCTCTGTGTCGCACAGCCCCACTGAGATTTACAAATAACTTTCTTGCCATGCAGTGTCTTTCTCTTTTGTGTAATCTAGTCCTTGGTACTGTTACTTGGAGCTTTTCTGATAGCAAAGAAAGATTCCTAGCATGACTCCCACTTTCTCCTAGACAGCTGAAGATCCTTTGAATTTTTATATTTGCCTATTGCAGGGATATGGCTCTTACTTGTTATCCAGGAAAGTAAAAAAAATTATCAGTACGTAATCTTGCATCTTCAACACAGAATTAACAAGTTTACAAGCCCTGTACTCAATTATAACTTATACTGATCTTGGCTGTATTTAACCTTAGATAAATCAAAACCAGAGCTAGGAGATACCTCGATAAGTCATCTAGTCTGATTTTAGCAAAGCTATATCAAAGGGCATTGCTCTTCTCCAGTCTTAAATAGTTCAGTAACAGAAGTTCAGCAACCTTCCTAGGTAAATTATTCCAATATTTAACTATTTTTTATAATAGAAAATAGTTTATTAATGTTTAATCTGAGTCTCCTTGCATATGTCCTTATACCTGACTGCTTTTTGCCTGTCCTCGGTGAGCATGGAGAACAGCTGATTTCTATTCTTTTGCTGACTAAACTTCATTTAGTTGAAGCTGTTTGTGGTATCTCCTTCAATCCACCTTTTCATTACACTAAACAGTTCTTTCAAAAGTTACTCACAGGTGTTGTGTGGGCTGGTATCTGTGATCAATAAAACTGCATCTCAGCTTATGACTTGTGCAACAAAAAAGCTACTTGAACATGCAAAACTATTACAGAGAGCAAAGATGAAACAAATCTGCTTTGAAAACCTACCAAATGATCTCTCCAGACACTTTCTCTGCTATCTTGTAATATTTTAATTTTAAATGCACAAGCTGTTTATCATGCTTTGAACTGGTTTTTTTCAGCCCAGCTATTGTTTTCTCACTGTTTTATTGATGGCAGACAGTTGCTGTATTGCTGCAATTGCTATTCCCTATGTTAATATTTCCACCCCAGGAATCTCCTTGAGACACAGGACCAGTGTCAGGCTGCTGCTTTGTAAACAACTTTAGTTTTCCAAGTTCTCATTTCTTTGCTTAAAACATAAGCAGTCGAGACCTCTGGATTTAGTTGTGTAATGTAGATGTTAATGGCAGTGAGTCATCTTGGGGTAGGTACCTCAGTGACACTCCATTAGCAGCACAATTACACAGATATCCCAGATTGTATCTGCTTTTAATCCTGGTTGAGTTTTTGACAGCTGTTAAATTTTGTAAATGAAGTCTGCATTGCCTTTTGCAGTGGACCCCGCCCCATGAAAAAATTTGCATCCAGAAAGGTTAGTGGCTTTCAGAGGAAGCCAACACGATTTGCAACCAGAAAGGTTAGTGGCTTTCAGAGGAAGCCAACACGGTTTCTCATATTAGGTGTGGTTGTTTTCCTGACTGAAATGGAGTGTCCAAAGCACTGAATTCCTTCATATTATTATTTATTTTGGACTGTTATGTGCTCTGAATGAAGTTAGTTAACGTGATGCATTTTATAGAAAACTTTCCAAACATGGGCTTATGCCACTAGGATACTATTAACACTTTTTCTTTTTTTCAAGCCAGCTTCTATTAAACAAACAAATATTGAACTTGATTCATGTATTATAAATCCCCACTGGGTTATGCTGTTTTCGTGACTAATTTCTCTCACTAACCACAGCTTTACAGCCTATGACCTTACAATAGCAAGCAAGCTGTAAGAAAACATGGGCTTGTTGTGATGGTTATGCCTTTGCTCATGTTCCAGGTCTCCTGTGGCTTGTTAACTCTCCGCACAAATACTACTTCAATTGCCTTCAGGGCAACTGTAGTTCTTGAATTGCCAGGGATCATGAAAGTAACGTGTCTCCACTGGACACTCCAGATTAAAAATAAAAGAAGTCATTCTAATTTATGTTAAAATCAATATAGTTCTTCTCAATTACTCTTTATGAAGCAGAATTCTCTAAAGGAAAGTAAAACATTATTTTCAGTCTTTTGTAATCTTATATGTAATCTTTACTGCAACTTATATTCCTTTGATATTAAGTTATACTAATGACAGGCAATAGATGGCACGATGAGAGACCTGATTGAAAAGAACATTTCACAAGCCATTAACACTTCGCCAACTAAAAGTTGCTAAATATGTATTCACATTCAATTATAACAGAACTGCTTTTGCACTGGAAACTGTTAATTATATTGTCAAAACTTGTAGGTCTATCCAATCACATGAGTTACCTGACTTCCTTTAAAGGAAAATGTCAGGTTACCATTCAAACACAAACAATAACATGTTTGATAGAGTTCCTTCTAAATGCAATTTTGACTTCCTTATCCTGCATAATAACTGAAATACAAGTCATAACTTTCTATTAACCTAGAAGCACCTGATATGAAAGAGGTAAGTATGGGAGAATAGTTGAACGGTGGAGGGGAGCTCCTGTGGAATATCTTCTGCCAATACATATGCATACATATGTCTATATGGATTTGTACCGTATGTAATCTGTGTTTTACTGCACTGCTGTATAGAATGGAATAGATATTCTGAACTCTCAGATGATGAGACATGAGTTTTCTAAATAGATCACTTACTATAATAACACAATTTCAAGTTAAGTATTTCTTAGATTGGTGTATTTCTGGAAAGAAGATCTAAATCATGAGTAAGGAGCACGAGCAATTTCGTAGCTGAAGCCTTCTTTGTGAACTGATACTGCATGTATGACCTGCAATGGTGTTGGGGCATGACATACTACGAATAAGTCATTAAAACAAAGTCAGGCACCTTTGATCATTAAAAAATCTCATTACACTGCTTGCAAGAGTGCATGAGATGATAAACTCGGCTTCCAGACAAGTTTTAAATTGGACAGTTTGAATCTGGGTAATTCAGGTGGGGAAATATTCTTTGTTATTTTTGTATCTACAGGTTCATTTAAGGAGATCTTTCTTCACTTCTCTCCTGAACTGTAATGTGAAGTATTGCTGGCAAGAACTAGACATTTTCTCCCATATTCCCACAATATATTAGAAACATACATATTTTGACTCAATTTATAAGGAAGGACTTTGATATGAGATTAAAACCCTACTTTTATGTATTCCACAAAATTTTACATTAATTTTATAAGAACATTGGTAAGATGCATTGAAGAAAACTGCTTAATTAAGAACAAAATTCAGATTCAGGTAGCCTATTTTAGGTGTCCAAATAATTATTTCATCTTGGTTGGATTAATCCGGACATAAAATGTATTCACTATGGATTTCTCTTCTCTCTGTTGGCTGTGTAAAGTGATTCAAGATGCTTATATCTTATTTTGACTGCTTTCTGAGTTTAAGGTTGTCACTAAGGAAATTTCAGGAGAATAATGCTTCAGTTATAATGAAACATTTAAAAAAACAAAATACATGGTAATGGGTCTGGGTTGTCCTATTTATAACTTTGAGTACCTGAATTAGACCTTTATAACCTGACCCTTCCTTCATAATTCAGATTTACTCTGAGGTCTTTTCTTAACTGTGAACTGTGAAGAGAAGTATCTCTTTCCAGATCAGCTGACAATGGAGGTACCAACATTTGCATTCTGGAAATGGGAAGATTTCTTCTATACTGTTGCCATTTTGAGAATCTGGAAAGGTACAGCTGCCGCCCAGTTCCCTAGGCAGTTGTTCTGTTCCAAGTATAAACATGCCAATACCTCCTTTTCAAAGCTGGTGATGTTGGGCCATTGTCGTGAAGTCAATATTGTTGTTGACAGAGAAAAGTAAGCAGAGAAAAGACCAGTTCTATGGCTGAATGAAGCAAGTTACCCCACTGGGAAGCCGAGGTTCTAGGTCTTTTGTTTCTGCTCCAGGAACCCAGTCTGTCAAAGAATTAATAACTGGAACCACATCTAAGGCTCGCCCCACACAGTGGTCGTGCCTCTGCCAGGGGGAAACAGAATTGTGTATCAAAATGAGAGTATTAGGCCTTAGTTACCATTAGAAGTGCAAAGTGTACCTTCTATGTTTTCGACACTTCCATTCTCTGTAAAGTTCCAACAGACATGGAATCTAGGGGGTCTGAATCTTTCTGTTTCTGATTTTCTGAGAAGTGATAGACTTAAATATTTTCTCTGCCATTGCAGCATATGCTAAAAAGCAATGCGTGTCACACCACATCAGTTAATGCATATTTAAAGAAATAAACATTCTTAATGAGAATCCTATAGTTTCGCTTTGCACACTTATCCAAAATGAAAGGCATATTTTTGACATACTTGGCTATGTAATACAAATGACTGATGACTGAAAAGAAAGGTACAGTTTAAATCCAGAACTATTTTTGTATTCATCAGCCCATGATAAGTGAAGCAATTTTTAAGATTTTCAGCTAACCAGCAGAATGTTAATTGTGTCACTCAGACACTAAGTGACTTGTTACAAGCATCTGTATTGAATTAGAGAAATGTACTGAGTTTGAAAACTATGAATATTGTATGTTGTCCTCCACGCCAATGAAATACTGCACTTTTCCATTTAGAACTCAAGCAATGCTTTGCTAAATTTCATTGCAGGAAGCTATTCTTTAATCACTCATCAAGACAGGACTTTCTAATGTTTGGATACTAATTTTAGGTGAAACTGTAGTTTTAGCTTTTGTAATCCATACTTGGCTTTATTTCTTAAATGCAATAAGTGTAACTTATTACATTTAAGGAACATTGTTAACACTATACCACAAAAAATATTTTTTGTTGATGACAGAAAGTACATAGTATAAATCTAATTGATGCAGCTAGTGATATTATCAGAAAGCCATGCTTAACAACATTGCAATGAGTCCCTAATTTCAATGTTCTGAACAACAGAGTAGGCTTGCCAGAAGGAATATTTTTTAATCCTTCTCTTTTCTTTATTTTTCTTCTTTTTCTTTGTTTTTCTTAATACAGAGATCATGAAGCTTTGCTGTAACTGATCCTGAAAACAAATTCCAGTTGGCTACAGCTGTTATGATACAGAATAAACCATGAGTTACAGGAAGAGAAGGTAGAGATAGAATATGACTGGCAGGTAGATATGGGAAAATTGAGGAAAGGAAGCACTAAGATTGGTGATTCAATTGGGGGCTTGAAGTAAAAGATTAAAACTATGAATTGAAAAATGTAAAAAAATGTGAAATTTGTGACAGTGCTTAGGGCTGTGTAAAATGTTTCCTAAGCAAGTAATAATGCCTCAGGTGTTTTGGTCGTTCATCACTAACTGGGACAAAAATGTAAGGAAGATTGTCATCAGAAATAATACTTCCTGGCACAGATGTGCATTGAATCATCTGATAGGTCTTGTCTGTGTCTTTTTCCTGTGGTTTAAATCCTCCTGTGCTACAGCTACTGTTCACATGTTGACTTTTTTGTGAAGTTTATTGCAAATTACTCTAATACTTGGATCTTTCAAAAATAATATCTCTGAATACAATTGCTGGAGTTGAGATACTTAGAAATAATATTCTGTCATAATTAAGCACTACATTTACACTGAAGATATTCAGAATTCATTCATAAAATAAATTTATCCCACAGAAATTCAACATTAAAATTATAAGTGCATTGTTTCAGGTTTGTTTTGGTTGGTTTCATTTCCTGGGAAATGATTCAAATGTAATTTTCATTTTAACAACTTAAAATATTTTGGGGCTTTTTGGAAAAATCTTGAATGAACAGCATTCTTGTTTACATTTGAGAAAGTTATAATAAGCCTGTGAACGATCTTCAAGAAGAAAATAAAGCTTAATTTACTGCATAGATCCTTTCTTTGGAAGCGTTTCTTTTAATCCATTTTCTAGGTTTGTGTTTCATTCAGGCGTAGATTGTCTCTTTTGATACTGCTGGTGCAGTATTGCCATAAAGATTAATATTAAAGGATATACCTCATTTTAAGACAACAGTAAGACTTCCTGTGATCTGGGTTTTACTTTTTGCAGTGGATTCAGATATTGTAAAGATACAAGACCTTTAGGGCATTATCTAATACCTATGGTGATTTGTCTAGTACCTATGGTGTCTAGTAATCTCTTTGTCACACCATATCACACTGTTATTCAAAAAATAAAAGGATATTTCTATAGACCTCTGCTTAGTGTGATTAAAAAACAAACAAGTTGTAAATTGTTTTAGAAAGAGGAAAGTCAAGACAACAGAAAAGTCTATTGTCTCTATATAAACAGATGGATCTACACCAAGATATGTCATTCAGATTCACCCACAAGAACAAGAGGCTGGGGGAAGATACTGCTAAACAAGAACTAGTTCAGAGAATAGTACAAGACTGGTCAAGTATATGGTATACTCCTCTGAGGACTGTCATTTAATAATCTTATTTTTTCTAATACATAAAAGCTGAGTAAGGAAAACATATGAGAAAAGTGAAGGAAATGACTAATTGAGAGAATCAGTTATGCCGATCTATAACCACGCACATATATAAAACCTAATGTCAAATTAAACCAAATAAACCCTTTCCTCTTACAGCAATTAGTTCTAGTCAAAACTAAGCTATTAGAGTGGATTTATTCTACTTTTTATTTGGACTAGTAATTCCTATATTTCATTGATCTGAGTAAGAAAAATAAAAAATACTCCTCCTCAGTCATAGCTTATTGTCCTGAAAGATGTAATAATACATGTTGGAAATGTAGTAATTGTGTGCATTCCATATCATTTATTTCCAGTTTTCTTAACTAGAAAAAAAGCCTTCTGAACTGGTAGCAAAGTGGGCTGGATTCAGATATAAAGTTGGTACTGAAAAAGCATTGTCTGGATTTTCCAGAAACCTAGAAATAATCATAATATACATTCTGTTCCTGGTGAGTTGGTTTTCTCCATTTAATTCCAGTGGCTTAATAAACATTTTTAGTAGCATAAAAAGAAGAAAAGACCAAAAAAAAAGAGCCCTAACAAAGACACAAACAGAGCAGTGTACAATACCTAATTGTTATGCATAACTTATGTCATTTCACAGTCGTCTTTGATGAGGCAACTGCTAAGACAGCTGGTTCCTTCCCCCTTCTTATGATAATACCTCACTCACACTTTGGGGCTGTCAAATCTTTGCAGATAGGAGACCCAATTTAAGCTGTTCTGCTCCTGTTAACCACTCCTTATCACTCCTCTCACTGCTCCTAATGCTAGGGCCTGCCCTGTCCAGCTATTTTAGCTTTGTTAACAGGTTTTGCTCCTTCAGTTCTTAGTAAAAACGTGTACAACACTCTAAGGCTAATTCAGTAACCTGCAACTTATGAGAGACTAACAAACAGCCTTTCCTGTTCTCCATCTGCAGAAATCACTAAAACAAAGTAATCTGCCTTCTGTACTGTTCTTTGCTCTTCATTTTTTCCTATCAATGCTAGGAACTATTGCTCAGTTCGTGTTGGCCACCACCCAGGCACACTCTATACAGTTGGTTTAAACTCCCATGTGTTATTACACATAAAAATGTTCTTAGTTCTATGATAAGACCATTTTAATAAAAAAAATGCTTTCCCACACTACAAAAATACATGTAAAATAAACATGTTTCAGGGCTCCCCATTTGCCCCTTCATTTGCCTCCCTGATTTTGAATTTGAGATATACTTCAGAATTTTAATTATCTATATGTGCCATTATCCAGTTTCTGTCAATGTGTGTATGTGTTACTAAAATGGCACAATAGCTGTGACTTGACCAAGGAAATATTTTGAAATTGTCATTTACCATATTAAACCCCGCTACATGTTGTCAGTTTCACTGCCACCAACAACACAGCCTGAATGAATAACCATATTCCAGGGGTTTTCTGGCTTGCAGTCCCATAGTCAGAAGTTAAACTCAAATTATGCTTACAAAAATATAATATTTATATATATGTATTTGTTAGATGGCGAATATAGCACTTAGATTTCTTTTTGAGACATATGTCCATTAGATCAGCACAGCTATTCTATTTCTCCACTCTGATCCATTTTAGTTTTCATGTTCTGTTAACAAAATTTGGAAATATAACCACACAAAATCTTAGAAACAAGCTTCAAAGAAAAAGGAAGACTGCTAACAGTGAGTTTTAAAATGTTACAAGCATCTGGATTTTCGTATTATGGAAACAGGCGGGAAATTTATCAGTGTTTTTTTTCGGAATGAGCAGCACCTGCATCCTACAGGGGATAATATACTTCAGCTCCTATGGGAAATACACTGTAGACTGTTACCATCCTTAAGATGTAATTATAACCCTTTGTATCAATGAAAAGGCTGATTTTATACATTTAGTACATGTCTAAAATCCATCTTGAAAATTATTCCAGCCACAGATGGGCCTGATCCAGCATCAGTAGAAATCAATCAGAAGACTTTCAGTGATTTCAGTAAGCTTTTTATTAACTGTAATTAGAATATGCAGATGTGCATCTTTTCATGAAGCAAGTCAGTAGTACAATGAAAGGGTGGAAAGTTAATAATACACTTGAAATCGCAGCATGTAGATGAATACTAAATACTGTTTAGATGGGCTAAGCTACTTAGAGTGTTGCACCCTCAGCAAAATCCTGAAATGCTTCACCTTAATGAATTATTTTTCCTCTGTGTTTTTTCAATTCTTTTGCTGAAATCATTTAGTATTTTGTGTTCAAATATTTTCCAGTTTGAAAGAACACTATAGTAAACTACCCCATATATAAATATAAACATAGGAATAGTCAGTGGTATTTTTAGTCTGCTATAAGTAGCCCTTGTTTGTGATTATGATGCTATTTATTTGTACAATTGCCTATTTTATCTAACTATAATTTTGTGAGATGTGTTTATGAGACATATCATGTGTATGAGACATATCACGCCAGCAGGTAAGCCACGTATAAAAATCTAACAATATCTTCCTGTCTGTCTGGAGTAAATTATAGGGCAGTAACAATGAATACTGTATGTTATCGCTTTTGAAATTTGAATCTCTGGCACTACCTTTTATATTCTGTCCAGAGCATTCGTGGAAGAATGCAAATACCATCCTTAGTGCATGGTTTATAGATTACTTCAGCAAGCTATTTCACATGGCAAAAATGGCAAGATATAAAGTGAACTCAATAAAAATGCATTCAATATTGCATCATTGAACAGAATACATGGTTTTAAAATGTTATGTTTAAACAAATGGGAAAAGATAAGTGGAACAGTCATGTGTGTGATGCAGACACTGCAGGCACTTGGTGCTGTAGAGAAAGGGAAGTAATCAAAGCTGAGGGGACCTAGTTCAAGCCTGAGTAAAAGCAATTGCAGAATGACTCACTCACTTACAAACTGATCATGAATTCAGAAAAGCCTCTAATCATACTTTAACCTAAGAAGTCCTTCCATTTTTGCTTCTGCATGGCAGGAAAGGCTTGTCCATCCAGGAGTTCAAGTAATGACAAGCTGAGTGCCAAGGTGTGTTTTTCAGGGTATCACAATGTATATAAGGGGTCAGAAGAGAGCAGCTATGTGCTTCGGCTTGCTTCTCAGAAGGCTGGCCAGCTGTCTCCCAGCATAATGTATGCATTGAGACAGCTGGACAAAGTATTTCAGAAACATGTGGGAACAACATATGTGTTGTTACAGGTCACTTGGTTACTCATACTGTGGAACGCTTTGTAATTCCTGCACATGGACTCGTGCCCTGGAGACGAGTCCATAGTAGCTTGCACCATGGGAAATTAACTGATAGGCAAGGGTTCAGCTATGCCTTAATTCAATATTTACCAATATGCTGAGGAAGTGGATAAGTCTGGCAGAAAAAGTTATCAAACAAAAGAACTGGGTGCCAGGTGTAATACGAGACGGATGAATAGCTTTGATTACTGAGTTGGACTTCTGGAAAAGAAACCGAATGTAAAGTCTTTTTGCTTTCTTTTTTAACACTGAAGTTTTACTTAGTTTGGAAATTCTTATACGCATTTGTTCAACTGGTATTTTAGAAAATACTACAGCAAAATAAATTGCTGTAAGTATATTATTTTAAAATACTAATTTGATGTTCTGGCCAAATGGCATGAACACAGTTTTCATATGTTCTTTTCATAAAGTGTGCTGCTAATTTTACTCTAACAATCTATTACTCACCGTACAAATGTGATACCTTCTAATGGTGTTGTGGCATTTTTAGACAAATATTTGCAACAGAATGAGTTGTTCACAGAGGCAAATGAATACCATAAATCATAATTGTCTGATTCATGCTCTTCATTCTGTCTTCTTTCAGGAAGCCTCTGAAACAGGTTGAGAAACAGTGTGAAATCAGTATCCCACTCACACACAAAAAATGCATGGAAGATTACAATTGCACACTTTATGAATAATCAGATGCACATGAGTTATTTTATTTCGTGTAATTAAAAAAATACTGAACATATAACTCTGAAAAGGAATGGGGATGCCAGTGTAAGAAAAGTAAAATATGAGAGATCATAAATTGTCATTACCTTTAGATATGGACTTTCTCCAACTAAAGTGCACAAAGCAAAATATTTGTTACATTATTTTCTAATACATTTTTTTTTAGTGTATTTCCATTTATTGACACCTCTTCAGACCTTTCCCAGACATTTTTCCCAGACTTTGTCTGGCCTATGCCCGTACTGAGTAGATCGCAAAATCCTTTTCTCCCTAGAGAGTATTTAATTTATAATAATTGGTTTTGTTTGGTTTCTTGTTTCATCCAATTTTTTGTTTCTTGCCTCTGTCAGTTCTTTAGCTGCACTCAGCTATGATATGACATTATGCATTTCTAATCTCAGAAGTGCTTTTCAATTTGATTCCATTAGTGTACTGTAAGATTTTTTAACTAAAATTACCAGCGGCCTCTCTTAATATACAGCACAGATTCAAATAAAACTGTTCCCAACTCTGTAACTGCTCACCCATACATTCTCTTTTGCATGTGTAAGTAGTCACAGTAAGCTCAGTAATATTATTCATAAACTTAATGAAATACCTGCGTACCTGAAAGATTAGAACCTTACCCAGAATTACTTATGTGGAACAAAGTTGAGTGCAACTGTTTTCTTTGGGAAGAAGGAGTTTCCATAATGTTTCATTTGGCTGAAGAAGACAGAAAGGAATTCAAAGAATAATCAAAAAGGAATGAACACAATAAGGTAACATCTCCACAGAGATGGAGTGTATTTCAGGCATTATGACCACATGTGTAAGTTCATAAAATAGGTATCTATAAAAGGCTGACAGGAGATGAGACCTTTTTATGTTGGTGCTTGTAAATTGAGGCTATCTCTTCTTGCCTGCTCTCCCACAGAGGAACTGTGCTTCCTGCCCTACCTCTGGTCTCTTTTTTTTAGGCTGTCGATAATGGAAGCCCTATGGGTTGCTAATATAATACCCTAGCACACTGAGAACATTGTGTTATCTAGTGACAACCAATATGAGTGTAATAACTTTTTAATGGCTAAACACACATGCAAACAGCAGGTTCCCTGGTCTTGGGTAATTATTTTTCACAGTTAGATCTAGGTCCTGGCTCCTTTTTCCAGGCTTCCACCTCACTGAATGAGTGGCTTTCAGTAGTCCATTCAGTCTGAGGAACTTTAGGAAAGAAAAGAGACTTGAAAAAATGTTTACAGAACTTTTTATATGACTAGCATCAGGCATGCAGTTGTCAGTGATATATGTTTGCTTGTTTTACCCTTTCACAAAAATCTCTTGAAAATAAAAATTGCAACCTCTGGTTTAAAAATGTGATGAAAAAATTAAGAAGATAATTAAGAGAACAGCTAAAGCAGTGTTCAAATGATGAAATGTTTAAACTCTTTAGTTAAAACTAGGACATATTCTTGGGAGCTTTTTTCACTGGTTGTGGATCAAGACTGGATCAGTACATCCTCCCTTTAAAGTCAGAAATTCTGCACCACGTCCAAGTTTTTCATCTTTAGTTTTAATCCATTATAGATAATAGTGAGGCCATAAACTTTTTTGAAATAAGGAGCCAAACAATTGGATTTTTCTTCTGTCTTTTCAATGAGTTCTGGAATGTTGCCTTCACCATCTATTTGAAAAGTCTTCTAACATAACACATAAATATTCCTGCTTCTTTTTAAATGCCTTAATTTGTTTTGTTGTTGTTGTTCTCAACGTTATTTCTAAGCATATACACTCAGAATTTGTATCTTCAACATACACATATGTGGCCTTGTTTTTCCAGGGTAAATTAAGAAATCTGCAACTCATTGCAAGAGACAGCACAGTTTTTTGAGACTCTGCTATGGCTTCCAGTCAAACAAATTCCATATCCATTTAAAGTTACATCTTCTTTTAATATAAGTTCAAAGATACTATCACTTTGCCAAGAGGGAAAAAAAAACCCAAACAACTCACCCAAAACAAAAACAACAAAACAATAACAAAAAGAAGTAAAAAAGCTACCATTAAGAAAAGAATAAAAAGATCTTTCTGCTCAAATATGCTATGAATATTATCTCCAGTTGTACATTCATCTTAAAAAGAGAATGCTAAGGAATAATGAGCTCTGTATTCACCTGGCTGCTATTGGTTTGACAGTAAAGTATCTGCACTTATTTTTCATTATGTTGAGCCAAATCCAAAGCCCGTGAAAACAAGTAGGAATCTTCCTCTGTGTTAAGTTTGCTTTGAACCAGCTCCTATGCCAATGTAATTAAAGAGGCAAAAAATCCGATACCTCACAGACAATAATTTCTTTGTTAAACTTCATTAAAGGTATCTCCACCATGCATTTACCTCCTCCTCCCAAAGTTCAGGTGCCTAGTCTGAAGGAAGGTCATGAAATTTCTTCTAAGGTAAATAGTAATTATTAGTTAGTTCATGTCTGCACAATAGTTGACATATTTTCAGTAACTTTCAATTACAAGATTAGATGAACCTCATATTGCTCATATTCTTTTTTGTTTTTTAACTTTCCTGAGCATTCTAAGAGAGTTTTGCTGAATTCTTCAAACATTTATGTTAATGTTGATTCTCTCTCCAGAATTTCTGAAAAAAATTGGCAAAGTAATATTGGTGAAACCTGTATTTTTCTAACACATAAAGTAAGTTTGAAAAGACCAGTAAGAAGAAAGAAGGAGCATGGTTAAGTATTATCTTCATGGTCTTGTTGTCCCAGAATGTGGGAAACATTTATTTTAATAAATGGAATTTTGTGTCTCATTTCTTGTCAGCAGTGAGCAGTGAGTGTTCCCATAAAACCCAAAAGTAATTTGGGTTTCCTGAAACCATTAAAGCATTTGCATTTAAACTTCCATTGGTGTGTGCATGATGGATTAGTCATGCGACTCAGAAACAGTAACTGTTGTGAATTTATTCCATTGCACATGGTGTAGGAACACATACCCTTTGAGGATGAAGTACCATATGTTTGGTTTGTTTTTTACCTTAAAAGAAACCCAACATGAAAAAAAAAATGAAATAATGAAAAACTTAAATGGATTTTGAAATATGGACAGTGAACTGCAGTGTTCCCTCAACCACCATGCTAGCTGCTAGAAGGCTACAAAGTCATATAATAGATATAGGCAAAATTACCTCCATAATTCTGTCACTATTCAGCTCACAAATAGTAGTTATTTTAACTGTTCCAGATACTTGTTCTCTATATGTATCTTTAGTTAAAGGAAGTGCCTCTTTTGGATGAATAGAAGTACATATTTTATGGATCTTCTGGGGAAAACCACATAGAACTGAATGGAAGTTTTGACAATCCTTACATGTTAACTCTCTCCACTCACATTTTCCTAAGGTCCTTATTTTTTAGCTGAGTGTTTAAGCAGTGTACACGGGGTTATATGGAGCACACGTACCTGTGCCCCTTTGTCTACAAGATCTCTATGCAAAAAATGTGGAGTATAAAGATGGCAGAGAGGTCAGAAAATATCTGGTATATTTATTTTTCTTTTAAATACCACTCTGCAACTTTTGATACCATGTTTTCTTGCTCTCATGTCAGGGCAGCAAAACTACAGGCCCCAAAAGAAATCCAATTTGTTCTTATATTTCTGATGCCAGTTGCAAATGGTATTGTAGTGCTAACAGATACAGTGAGTTTTATGTCAGAAACACTATTCTGATAATAATCCACAATCAATGGCAAATAATTCAGTTTTTGTACCAGCTGATTTAGTAAACAGGGAACCAAGCCTGAAAATCACTGAATTATGAGTGAAATTTTACTCAATTATAAGTGAAAAATGAATGATTTTGGTTTTCTCACTCAATTATGAATGAAAAAAATATGAGTGAAAATGAACTGTAATTACAACTGCTTTTCTATATTTTTTAAATTCTGAGGTATTTGGTCTACTTTCAATTTCACAAAGAAATAGGAAAACATGACATGATGTGTGATAGGAATCTTTTTTAGTCAGTACATTGAGATACTAGAAGAAAATATACTCTAAATGCTATTGAAATTCTCAAAGGGTATTGCAATGCAAAAGAAAATAGTTCAAAAGCGATTTTACTTCAAAGAATAATCTGTAGGTTTATTTTTGTTTATGTGACACATAGTTTTCTACCACAACTGAGAGCTTTTCTGAGCATTTCACTGGACTATGTTAAGAACAAAGAACTAACATGCTGATGTGAAAAAGGTTGGTTGTTAAGGCTCACTAAAATTTACAGGGAGTTGTATATACAGACCCAGAGAGATGTTCAACTCCCATAAAAAAAATATTTCTATTATAAAATCTGTCTTCCTTTTTTTGCTAACTAAAGCACCATGTGCACTAGCATACAGCTAAGTAATTATTTGTGCTTTGTGTTTTCCTGCTGTCATGTGTGATGGAAGCCTATTGATGTTATCTACAGTACCCTTTTCTGAATCGATGAGTATGAAGAATACAGATGTGCTAGGTCTTCCCTATTCTTCAGAGGCTATTAGATACAGAAAAGCAGCTCTGAAATATTCCCTGTACTTCTAGAAGCATTGTAGCTGTCTGAATAAAAATGTTTCTTGAACTTCTGTTACAGGCATTCTTAGTGCACTGCTGAGTGTCCAAATCACAAAGCATAGCTCCCTCTGTTTGACACTACAACCTTAGATTTGGTACAAGATTAGGAACTTTAGGTGTCTACACATTACCCAGTTATCTAAATTAATATTATAGTGAAGAACCGATGGCTTGATTCATTTGCCTAAATATAAACCATCTGAAGTGCTTAATATAATCAAAATAGACATACAAGGAGCTGGCAGGTATGACACAGGAGCTATGGAAGAACCATGTCCTTCTGGGTCAAGGGCTGGAGGTCTGACAGGTTATCCCTGGGTATCTCAGATGTTACTGGAGGTTTATATTTAAGAAATTGAATTGAAAATGTGATCAAAACAAAATCAATACAAGCTTAGTGATCTATTAAGGTGACACTGAAATAAATGGTCCAGGAATTTAATGAGGTAAGTCAACCCAAAGTTTAGGTATGCATATGTTCTTGTTTTCAGATTAATTGTACACTGGATTTCCTTTTCTAGACATAAATATCTGGTGTCATTTAAGCTGCCCTAGATAAATCTGCATTGCTGCTACTCCAGAAGGTAATTGATTCTCTTAGTTCTGCCCTGCACTTGCTAGCAGCACCTGAATTCTCCAATTCCACAGTTTCCCATTATAGACCACCAACACCTGCAGTGGGATGTGATTGTATATGTGCCTAGTACAATTGGAATGCCCAAGAGGCCACATTATTCTCTAGCAAGAAGGGCAAGTGTCTTCTATAGGCTAGGTAGTTTACCTGCCAAAGCTATAGAGATACCTTGGCTATCCTACAGCACCTTGCACAGCACTAAAAGCCTTTGTTTTACATACTCAATCATACCACCGGGTCGTTTTAGTTGCTTCCTGACTACATTGTATGTTCCTAATTTTAGGTGTCTTAATCTAGAGCTGAATCCCCCTCTACTTTGACTAACTCTTCCTTTTCTGTCAAGGGCTTGCTCTCACTTTTATTTCTTTTAAACATGCCTTGGGTTAGTATCCTTTCCATTTGCCATTTCATCAGAAACTTATTCATTGTAGCCATTAAATGCTTGCGATCTGAAAGAAAGAAGTATATATGACAGATCTTTAGGTACTTACTGTAATTAAGTGGTATTTCTGCTGTACAATCACAGTAGTGTAATTGCAACATGAATCCCTACAACCATGAAGGGATAACTCCCCATGTGGACACCCTTTCCAAACAGTGACTTCTTTTTTTTTCTTTAAATAATTACACTGCATCCAAAGAAATAATTACACTGCAGGAGAGACATTACTGTATTAAGGCAATGTTTATGTTGAAACATAAGAGAGTTCACGGGGGAGTTATACCAGTATAACAGCAACAGTGTAGTTGTGCTGCCATAATTCTCCTGGATGATGTCCCTTAGCAGACAAGTCTGGGAATCTGGCATTTATCCCTTCTTTTCAATAGGATAGTGCTGTTGGTAGGGATCCAGCTTACTGAGTTATTGGGCTGGTGATTTCCTTTTTCTCCGTACCTTGGTCAGATACATCAGACATCTGGAAAGAAAATTTCATGGCTAGAAAATTGAATTGTTCAAGGAAATAGTAGCTTCATTGGATGAAGATAAATTATTCCTTTCAAGGAATAATACATTCATGAATACTGATTTAAAAGTGTTTTTCCTTTGCCTCTATACATGAAGAAGTTGAGTGGGCATCAGTATAATGTGCAGGTCATTTGCAGGCATTAGAAAGGTCATCTTTTTTTCTGTCAGCTGGTCCACTAGAAAACCAAGCTGTCATTACAAACCTTCCTATATACTTGAGTTCAAGAAGAACAATGAAATTAATGACATGAAATAACTAAAGTAGCAGAGGTACATATGGGCATAAAATATGAATATCATTATGAATTAAATATAAATATTAAGATAAATAGTATGAATATAAACACACACATCACATTTATCTTCACAATGCTAATTTTGAAATAATGATAAGTATTGATCTAATGAGGGTGATAGAGAGTCACAAAATCACAGAGTGGTTGAGGTTGGAAGTGACCTCTGGAGAGCATCTGCTTCAGCCCCCCTGCTCGATCAGGGCCACCTAGATCAGGTTTCCCAGGACTGTGTCCAAGCAGCTTCTAAATATCTCCAAGCATGAAGGCTGCACAATCTCCCCAGGCAACCTGTGTGAGCACTCAGTCACCCTCACAGTAAAAAAGTATTACCTGATGTCCAGACAGCACCTCCTGTGTTTCAGTTTGTGCCCATTGACTCTGGTCCCATCCTGTTCCTGGGCACCACTGAAAAGAGCCCGGGTCCACCTTCTTTGTGCCCTCCCTCTCTCTGAGCCTTCTCTTCTCTAAGCTAAACAGTCCCAGTTGTCTTAGTGTGTCCTCATAGGAGAGATGCTCCAGTCCATTTTGTGGCCTTTGTTGGACTCTCTCTGGTATGTCCATGTCTTTCCTGTGCTGGGGAGCCCAGAGCTGGACACAGTACTCTAGATGTGTCTCACCAGTGCAGAGCAGAGGGGAAGGATCAGTACTTGTTGCTTGTCATCCTATAGGAGATAAACTATTTCTTTTAAAATTTGTATTTAAATTATTACTTTTAGGACCAGACATGCACAACAGTCTCAAATCTGCACAGCATTATATGTTATGTGGGAAGTTTTGCATACTGCAAAGAACCGGTAAAGCCAATAGCACCTTATTTAGGATTTTCATTGTAAACACATATGGCTAGTTATAATGGAATGCACTATTATTTTTCTTTTTATTATTCAGTGAATGTTAATCAGTTAGCCAATGACTGTTCTGATTTGTTCCATTTGCAATACTGCAGATTTCATGACACATATAAAGATCATGTTACAGTAAAAGAAGCAAAAAAGATGTGAAGCCCCCCAGCCCCCATAGATTTAACAAGTTAGACTATTTCTCAAACATACCACTTTGAAATATAAATGTTGTTTGATCTCCATGGCGAGTTTAAATGAAATTCAGTGCATTTGAGATTTTATCTTTTTGCACGTGTGAAACATTAACTCAAAAGGCACTGGAATGACCACAGTTCATTGAACTAAAAATCACCTGTAGGATCAGAAAAATAATCATGCTGGTTGAGTCATAAATTAAGAAAATATGTCTTTTTATTTGTCTTATTTTTATTTCCTTTATCAAGGTGAATTGATAGCACATTAAAAAATAAGAAAATATTCAATCTACTGAATTCAGATACCAGTAATAATAAATGAAAGAAAAGGACATCAGAAGCAAGTATTTACACAAAAAAAATGTTTGCATCCTTTGCTCTGATGCAACTTTTTTGGCACATAGACCAGTATAATTTTACCTGATAGGTTTTACACAGAAGCAAGAACCTACTTAGCGAGTTTCAAAACACTGAATGTCATAACTAAGCTAAATAAAAATCAGCTTCTGCTACTAGCTCTCCAACCTTATTAAATTAATTAAACTTACTATCCATCACCTTTCTACTCTAACATTATTGGATATGAGGCATAAAGATATCAAAAGCTTAAGATAAATTAAACCAAAATAAACTAAAATAAAATTTTCAAAAAACCTCCATAAAGATGTATTTAAACACATACCAAGACTTGGGGATTTTAGTGGGTGAGAAGCTCAACATGACCTGGCAATATGCACTTACACGCCAGAAAGGCAACCGTACCCTGGGCTGCATCACGAGCATGGTGGCCAGCAGGCTGAGGGCAGTGATCTTAGCCCCTGCTCCACTCTCTTGAGACCCCATTTGCAGCAATGCGTCCAGCTCTGGGGACCCCAACATAAGAATGACATGGACCTTTTCAAGCAGGTCCAGAGAAGGGCCTCAAAAAGGATCAGAGGGCTGGAACACGTCTCCTGTGAAGACAGACTGAGAGAGTTGGGATTGTTCAGCCTGGAGAAGAGGGTAAGCAGGACAGGCTTATAGGGGAGACCTTACTGCAGCCTTCCAGTACCTAAAAAAGGCCTACAAGAAAGCTGCAGAGGGACATTTTACAAGGGCCTGTAGTGATAAGACAAGGGGTAATGACCTCAAATATTCAGGATAAATTCTTTACTGTGAGGGTGATGAGGCACTGGCACAGGCTGCCCAGAGAAGCTGTGACTGCCCCATCCCTGGAAGTGTTCAAGGTCAGACTGGATGAGGCTTTGAGCAGCCAGGTCTAGTGGAAGGTGTCTGTGCCCATGCAGGAGGATTGGAAGTAGATGATTTTTAAGGTTACTGCCAACCCAAACCATCGTGTGATTCTGTGATTCCATGTACCTAAAGATACGTTAGTCCTCCATCTGCACATTATTGTTCCTTAAAGCTATGTAAAGCACAGCAGTTTTTCTATCTGCATTGGCTGCATTTAACAGAAACAAGTACTAGCTCTTGTTCAAGACACAGATAGATGAACAAAATACCCTTTTCCCTCAGTCTTGATTTTTCAAAACAAAAATCAGTAATGCAGAGAACTACATTACATTTGCACTGAGTTTCATGACATCCAGTTTAATGACTATTAAATTCCTTTTTTAGAATGAACTTGATTCCATAAATGAACCTACTGAAATTCTGTCAGCTTGGAATTTGGCTGTTTAAGTGTAGGGGATTAGTTGAAATTCCACCATCTGCCCTTAAATTAGAAAGATACAGTGTATTAACTAAAGGAAGTGGATTTCTACTGGAAATTAAACCCATTATAGCAACATCAACTTTCTGAGTTTGCTTAATGAGATTGTAAAATATGAGGCAAATAGTCCAATAATAAGTAGTATTTTAAGCTAGCACAATATTGGTAGTATATGCAAAGTTGAGAAGGAGTGAGGTGGCACTGGAGAAAATTATGATCACCTCCTTAGCTATTCACACTGTGTTATTCAGCAGCAGATTGTAGTTCTTCCTTGTAGGCACAAAGCTTAACTGCAATGCCACAAACCATACACTCAAAAGATGAATCAATGTGTACAGTATCAAACTTAACTATACTTGGAAGACTGGAAGACTGAACTATTAGAAGGATTTTTTTCTGATAATTTACCTAACTAAAGACTCTTTTAGTAGCCCATTCTTAAAGCTACATTCATTAGTTCTGATAGAAAGAATGTAAATTAACCTTTAGTTCGTAAAATTCACATATCAACATATAAAAAGATCTATTTTAAGGTATTTTTCCCTGAAATCCTTCAAAATAGGTTTTACATTTGATCTCTCCTAAACCAGTGAAATAATAATGATTCCTTTACAGAACCCATGATTTGTTCTATCATCATTACTACATGTGCCAGCCCTTACACATGTTTCTGGGTAAATCCAGTTCTTCTAAGGAAAAAACCCCAAATGATAGACTTTGGTAGTGAAATGATAGGAATAGGGTTATCTCTCTCAACCAAGAACTCCCAGATCTTCTTTCACCATGCTCATCTGCACTGATTTATGAGCTCTGTGTAGAACTCATGTCAAACACAGTTACAGTAACACAGTGAACTCCCAAGAGGTAGCACTGTTGAACCCTGCAGACCTTCACAAGAAGTGTTTTCTAAGGTTCTGTACAGTTGGTGTCAGATTGAATACATCTGGGATAGATTTAAACCAAGCTTATTTCCAGCAGAGCTGTCCAGCTGTTCAACACTTATTGAAAATCAGTCTTATCCTTGAGATAACTGGGATCTATTTATCATTTTCTAATATATAGAGATCCATGAAAGAGATTATGATTCTTGTGACAATTAGGAAAGAAAAAATAAACGGAAATCCTCAAAGTGACTGTTGAACTGAGAATGTAAACTAAAAACCTGTTTATAAGTATCCTCTAAGGGCTTTTCACTGTTTTCCATACACATATAATTTGTTGGAGATGTCATTAGCTTCAATAAAATGAAAAAAATCAAGAAGACTCTGATGTGCTATATTCCTTACAAGCTAAGGAGGAAATCTGTCTGCCATTCTCCCTGAGAGCAGATGGCAGCATAGAATAACACAGAAGTTCAAAGGAGAGAATCAGCTGTATTTGATATAAGCCTGTAGTACTGTCCTTTGAACACTGAACAATACCACAAATTTTTGCATTATCAAGACCTGTCTTTATTCCTTCTGAAGTATTCCTTACTACAATGAGTGAGCAGTTTGTACAATTTAATCTGTATTGTATAACTTTTTACTCCTGCTGTATTTCCATGCTTTATTCATTGACTTATTAATGGAAAGAGGAGAAAATGAACGTGCCAAATATAGTTACTATAGTCAAGTTTATAGTTACATAAAGTCAAGGCAAAAATAGATGAATCTAGTATGTGGGAAAGAAATACGAAGAGTTAGTAGATTTTGTTTTATCTCAATAATTGTACATTCATTTAGTGAGTAATTCAGTCCTAAGTTAATACTTCAGAGCTCTGAAGCAGTTGATGTCCTTGAGTTAATGTTGAGTTAGTGTTTTGGTCTGGCTTGTTTCATTTTGAGGTGTGTGGGGGTTTGGTTTGGTTTGGTTTGTTTGGTTTTTGTTTGGGTTTTTTTGTGTGTGTGTGTGTATGTTTAGTTTTGTTTGTTTTAATTCCCTTCAAAAATGTTCAGTTTAAAAGATATGAAAGTTCACCTGCAAGATAAGCAAAGTACAATATAAAGGGAGATGTGTAAGCACTAGAAGATGTTTCAGTTTGAGTTTTGTTTAAACAGTCTTTGAGTTAGAGGTACTCCCTGAAAAGTTGGTATTGAGTGTCTGGAAGAGAAAATAACCTAAAGAAAAGTGTGCCTGCTATGCTTTTTCATCTCTTTTTCCATGGCAGGTGTAAACTCAAATAAAACTGGCTTATACTTGAAGTAAAACCAGACTTCATATCTATGATATTTCCTTCACTGTAAAAAGCAGTTTATGAGAGCTCCAAGTGCTTACTGCAGCTCAGCAGAAAGGAAAAACTATTAGGACATTGATATCTGAAGAATAATAAAAGACAGAAAACTTGTATAATGTAGCACTTTAAAACGTTATCTTTTTCCAGGTTTGGTATGCATTCTTGCCTGTCCCTTCTCAATTGGTCCTCCTTGTCTTCTGAAAACAGTTAGTTCTCTTCACACAGGACTCCTTCAGGCTTCACCTCTCCAGCCTGTTTTCTGCCTACCTTTTAGCTGCACGAGGGCCATTTTGCTCACCTGTCACTCAGTTTACGGGCTAGCTGTCTTTCACAGTAATCCACCCCAATATGCACAGTACTCACCTCCCAGTGTCCCTTTCAGCCTTCGTTATTCTGCAAGTCCAGAATACAGGGAAAATTTGAATTCTATTCTTCTGGAAAAAGGCTGTTAACAGCAGGATTCTGGTGTGTGAAATACTGACAGCAAATGTATAGTGGCTTATGAGTACTTCATTACAGTGTTTTGAATCCTTTTTTGTTTTGGATTGTTTCATAGTGAAACAATATAGAGAGGCATAGCATAGTTTTAACAGGAATAGGAAGGTTTGAGTGTTAAAATCAGTATGAAGAAGGAACTTGAAACAAAGGAAGTTAGAAGTGTTGAAAGCCCCACAATGCTGTGGGACTTTGATTTGCCTTTTTTCACTGTAAAATACTTTCCTTCATGTTAGCTAAAAGACAGTGCTTTGCCTTCCATAAAATACAAATAGCCAGCAAAGGTGTGTTCTAAATATATTTCTCATACTTGAAGGTTCTCTTACATTACAGAGTTGGAGGGCCTTTAGCAGTGAACTCGAGCAACACTGAAAGACTGGCAAGTCTGAGATGAATGACGCCCAGAGAGTTAAATAATTTTGATGGGAAGTTCCTGGAAAACTGACAGTTTTTAATTAAAACTAATTTAATATATCAGGGGCATTTTACAGATAGCAATGTTCATTCAGAGTTTTGTCTGTTCTTTCTGCTAATAATACATGGTTTCAAAGGCAATTAATTATGACTATATGCCTTTAAACTATTTTGCCCATAAAGCTTTCAGAGACTTTTACATCATTCTGGGACACTATTCATCATTTTAATGCCTACTGAACATGATATTTTAATGTGTTAACATAACTATCTTGACATCCAGAATTTGGCACAAATCTGTAATTCTTTTGTAGTCTGTAAAGCTCGTGCTTATTAAAAGCCTTAATTTGGCCTGCAGGAAAGAGAAGTCTGGAGCCACATAAGAAGATGCTTTCTGAGGTTGTTGTGGTCAATGGTAGCTCTTGGACCATGTACTGCTCCTTCCTGCTATATTTTATTAACATTATTTAAGACTTCAGATTTTTACTTATCAGTTTAACTGAATGTTTTTTTAAAATGAAAAATACTATCTTGAATAGATAGACTGTTAAATGCCCTTTAAAATATTTCTTATTCAAAAAAATTTTTTTAAAATTAATTATTTCCTTTTAGAACTGTTGAATTAAATGTGCGTTTCCTGTTTACCTCAATTTCATATTAAAAATGAAAATATTCCTGTATTTCAGTGAGATATTGGAAAATAAATCTATGCCTATTATTGATGGGAAAATTGTAGAAACGGTTATGTTCACTTTATTAGAAAACAGTATAGAAAATAAAATTTTATTTACATCTACATAATCTCCTTTCAGATTGTTTATATTCTGTGAAGTTTAAAGAATAAAAGAGTAATGGAAATTAAGACTTTGACATGACTTCTGGACAGAAAAGTCAAGTCTAATTATCTGTTGGTTACAGCAGCCATCTATCTACCTGTAAAACACAGATTTAAATCAGCTGCTTGTAGCTGGAGAGAGAAGAGAGGAGAATGGGAGAATTTCTTCCTTGCAGAATTTCTCATGTCAGAAAAGCCATACATCCAGCCAAGGCACAAACATCTTCAAAAACAGAAAACACTTCAAACTGGTCTGCCTACCCTTCTGCTATAAGCATTACCTTCTGGACTATTGAGTTATATGAAACTATTACAAAATCTTTGGTGGAAACAAAAAAAAAAAAAAAAAAAGATGTAAAAAACCCACAACAATTTCATAGACTCATAGAATCATTTGGGTTAGAAAAGACCCTTAAGATCATCTAGCCCAGCTGTAAACCTAACACTGCCAAGTCGACCACTAAACCATGTCCCAAAATGCCACATCTATATATATGTCTTTTAAATACCTCCAGAGATGGTGACTCAGCAGCTTCCCTGAGTAGTCTGATCCAATGCTTGACAACACTTTTGGTGAAGAAATTTTTCCTAATATCCAATCTAAACCTTCCCTGGTGCAACCTGAGGCAATTGCCTCTTGTCCCATCACTTGTTACTTGGGAAAAGAGACTGACATCCATGTCACTGCAACCTCCTCTTGGGCAGTTGTAGAGAGCAATAAAGTCTCCCTTCCTTTTCTCCAGGCTAAACAACGCCAGTTCCCTCAGTCTTTCCTTGTAAGACTTGATGTCTAGACCCTTCACCAGCTTTATTGCTCTTCTTTGGACACACTCTAGCACCTCATGTCTGCCTTATAGTCTTATTTCAGTCTTGTTGTGTTGTTATGACTATTAAAAAATCAGAGGAACATGTATTAGAGATTATGTTAATATTCCTTGGTAGGGAGTTTCAAGCAGAACAACTTCCTGTCTGTCCTTTATGTGACAAACATGATTTACGAGCCCTCAGATTTCTATTTTTATTTTTCTATTTTTAAACTCGTATTCTCATGCATCCTGGAAAATCATTTTGATTTTTATTAGCTACACTACTACAAAGAGATGTCCTTTTAAATACTTGTAGTGATTTAAAAGTTAACAACAATAAGAACAAGTCATTAGAAACAGATTGAGAATAGAGGGTAAAGATGGGAGACAGCCAGAAATGAAAGTCCCTGACCTGATACACAGCTGATCACAGTCAGCAGTTCTGGAGCTAGTCATACAAATATTAATCCAAAAGATTTTTACTGTGTATTAAATTACATCAGAAATCAGTAGACTTCATTTAATGTAGCACGGTTGTTTTTAATTCTAATACAGCTCAGCTATGAAAACATCACCTGTTTCTTTTTAAAACTAGGGATGGCCTGAACCTCAGGGTGGAACATACAAAATCATGTGCTGACAGGCAGGAGAACAGATAGACGAAATGTTGAATCCAGCATTTTGATTGAGACTGTTAATATCCATAAGCATGGAGGTAAATTCAAGTGTCCCAAAAACTAATTAGAACAGGAAGATATTCGGATACAGGGGGAATATGAATTCAGAGAGGTGGGAAAGAGAGGTTGCTTCCCATCATTTTTAATAAAAGCTTTGAAATTGTGAAGTTGTTCTCCTTTGAGTGTAAAACACACATAAAATATACCCTTGTTTTGTCTGGTGCAGTCTATACCACTTTGCACCATGGTCCAGGATCCCCAGTTTTCTGTGTTTTTGGAAATTGTTTCAGAAGTATCACAAGAAATCATCTAATCAAAGGTGGGCATCTGAGTGTAGTGTCCCACGTCACTTTTTGGTGACATTCAATTGGTACTGTTGACAACCGTTAAGTAAATATACTGTCCCCTGAAAGTGCCAATTTCTGTGCAACAGCTACAGAAAGTGACAACCAAGTTAAAATGTTAATGTGGTGTAGACATCTCAGGCTAAGTCACAGTAGCAGTTCTGTGCAGATTACTATTTATTTCTGCAGTGCAGTGGCAATATGCAAAAAGTGTTATTATTTGTACTGACAAAAAATTAGCTACATATATATATACACACACATGCATTCTTATGGTGCAATTATTCTATAGAAGATCTGCATTGGTTACAGGAGGCATGGCTGTGGTCTGGACAGAAAGGACAGGCCACATCTTTAAATCATTATAGAGTTTTACTTTGTAAATGTTCCTTGAACTATCAAAAGATCATCTGGAGGACCACACAAGGTCTGGTCTTTAGAAGATTTGGGAGATTATAATAGAATGGGGTTTCTAACTGCTCCAAGCTTTGAAGATTTTTAGTGGTGTCTGGCAATTAATCCCATCATACTTATTATGAAGCACAGTACTTTACAAGACTGAATTTAAATTTAATTACTCTTTTTAAGAAGAAAATGTAGGTGCAGGTAGCCAAATGTGTTATGTACCTGAATTTAAAACAATGTTTCTAGTGAACATTTTAAAGCATCAAAAACTTTACCTGATTTTTAAATTTTTAAATGTTCTTACACAGTATGGGCTCAGATGTTTGGCTTCACAGGGAGGCTTTTTTTCAGTGCACAGCAGACTGTAGATTTTCTTAGTGCATGCTGGGTTGCAGCATGAATATTTTTAGTATGAGCAAAGGGTAATTATTAGTGTCAGTCCAGAGGAGAAAGTTCTTTCCTTAATTTCTAGGGTCAGCTGTTGCGCTTGGTCACTCCCAGACAACCTCTGGAGGCAGCAGCATGAGCACATTTGAGCCAGCGAGCCCCTTGCTCCCAGCGCTGTGAGCTCACTGAGGGCCCCATCCCGCCTTCCAGCAGCAGCGCATAAAACTGGGAGTGCAGACAAATTGTTCAGCGTGGCATCTGCAAGACTGAAACTCAGCTATGTTCTCAAGCCTTAAGGAAAGGGAGAAATTTAACAAAACCTGCCAGCAGATCATCCCATCCTAAGCATTTGGAGCGGCATTCCATTTCACCTGCAAGGCAGTGCCAGTTCCTGACCTTTGGGTCCTACTTTCATGAAAAAAAAAGAAGAAAAAAAAAGGCAGCAATAAGCAGGACTTGGTTTCCATTTGTTCTTTTCAGTTATTTACTCATTAATTACTGTTAGAGGTACACCAAATCCTGCCTGCTGGCCCTGGAAGGGAACGTGGGATGTCATGAATGTGATGCTGGGCTGGGAGCAAGCGACGAGGCAGGGCAAAGGCTGTGTTCACCTTTGGTCTCAAACAAAGCCCAGTGCCCAGGTCCCCTGTGGGCAGGCTCTTACAGCCTCGTCCTGCTGGTGAGACACCCTGGGAGGCATGAGATCAAATCCCACTTCTGACACTGGTTTCTGCTAGAGGCCAGACAGAGCAGTGGCATCGCTGCTGGCCAGGCAAGGTTGTGCAGGACATCATGTCAGCTCCTGCTTGCAGCCTTCTTTCTGTCCCCTTGGCCAGGGAGCAGCGGGAGCCGGGCTGGTCCCAATGGGAAGGTGAGCAGGGAGCCATGGGGTCACAGAGCTGGCAGGGCAGGGTCCTAGGCCAGGCTGCCACATACGGCCCATGGCCGAGTGCCAGGATCCGGCCCGGTCAGGGGAGCAGGGGTCAGATCCAGCACAGGGTGGCTGGGCAGGGCTCTGGGCATGGGGATGGGCCCAGGCCAGGCTGGGATGTCGGCCTGCAGGTAGGCCCAGCTCATGTGGGCTGTGGCTGTGGTAAAGCTGGAGCCTCACTGGGGCAGCCACTGGGAGCCACGGGGGCTGGAATGGGGTCCTGGGCCATGGGCAGGATGAGCGGAGCCCCAGAGACAGGCAGGGACATTAGGGCCCCCTCAGGGCCCTGGCACCCTTATTCTTTCTTTCCAAGGCCACTTCTTTACAGGAACCTGTTATTTTTTGACACACCCACTTTTACCCAGGCCCACCAGACCCTCATTTTCCCAATCTTAATGGTCTTACATGCAGAAGCACAGCGCATCTTGCTTGTGCAAGCCTATAGTTATGTCTGATGTCTAGTTACTAACTGGAGAACTCACACTTGCCACTTCTCCTTAGTCCAGATGGTACCTCAAATTTACACTCAGTCTGTACCAGTTGCAGCTAGCAAGTAGCAGGCAACTGTTACCTGAGAGCACCAGAAACTGGAAGATCAAAGATTCAATTTTGGACATCCATTCCTCCTGCCACACACACATACCCACTCATCTGCCACCTGTCCAGTTTGATATTTTCTTCTTTATAACATGCTGGTCCCCATGTGTCATTCCCTACCTGCCCTCCCACCCCAACCCCCACCCCCCCAACAATGAACCCTGCTTTATATTTCTTTTCCACAGTAGTGACAAGACTCAGAACACCTACTGTCTCCATCTCACTTATCAACATTTCCAAAGGTAAGAAACAGTCTCAAAATATGTTGCGAATAAAGACACACCTTGTATGAGGCAGTATAAATCTAGGCTATAACTAATGAAAAGAAGAATGAAATATTTGACTAATTATTTAATTACTTTTAGCATTCTTAACTTAATTAATATTTTATATAATGTATAACACTATTAAATTAACTCCTTCAATTTAGCATGTAGATTCTTTCCTGTTGACTTTTCCTTAAATGTATCCAATATTGTACTATAATCTTTTCAGCCATTTTTTTAACTGAAAAACATCTGGCATTACACTTCCCCTGTGATAATATCAAAAGAAATCATTATATGTTTTTTAATATATTTTTCTGGTCCACGCCTGTTCTTTATTTCACAGCTTATCACAATTCCTCTATGATTAAGAGTAACTTTTGTACTCTACTAAGTGTAAAATACAACAAAAGGGAAAAGTGTTATACTTAAGAATGTTAGTCTCTACAAAAGTCTAAATAACCTTAAATTAAAAATACGGGTTTAGAAGAGGAATTCTTATTGATATATCTACATTAGTATTCCTAGTAGAATTCTATTTTATTCTGTGAAACTGGCTTTTTTTTTTTTTTTTTCCCTTTACCTATCATTTTACATATTTTCCTTTCTTAATTGTGGTTCCATGAAATTCACAGAGCTGCTAGTAGTGTATATTGTTTTATGCTGCTTTTGTGTGTGTATGCGACAATGAAACCTACTACTTGAGCTTGTCAACTATTCTGAACATTTTCATTGCCATATCAAACATTTTTAAAGCAAATATGTAAAACAAGCTGTTTCACTAATGATTCCTGTTGTTGTGAATCAGTACCATTTTTTTCCCAAGCATTACTGATAGAAAGACAATACCTTGGCAAAATAACAAAAACTTGTGAAGAAATGTTACAACTTTTTTTTTTTTTTAATTTAAATTGCTTAGAATATACAATCTGGTATCTGATATTTTTTTTTTTTTGTGAATATAAAGTCAATAATAAGTTATTACATAATATTGTTAACTTTTCTCTCATTCTTATTAATAGAAAAGACAGAAAGAGAGAGAAGGAAGAAAGGAAGGAAGGAAGGAAGGAAGGAAGGAAGGAAGGAAGGAAGGAAGGAAGGAAGGAAGGAAGGAAGGAAGGAAGGAAGGAAGGAAGGAAGGAAGGAAGGAAGGAAGGAAGGAAGGAAGGAAGGAAGGAAGGAAGGAAGGAAGGAAGGAAGGAAGGAAGGAAGGAAGGAAGGAAGGAAGGAAGGAAGGAAGGAAGGAAGGAAGGAAGGAAAAATAAGAAAGGGAAGCAGGGGAGGAAAGTGGGAAGCTCAGGAATGGAACTACATTCTTCTGAAAATGGTCTGTTAATGTATTTTTTCTGTTTCCCAAAACATCTTTTTGAAACAAGTCATAATGTTATTTCTTTAGAATTTCCTGTAAGAGAATACTATGAGAACTGCTTGGCACAGCAGCCCCTCTTTTTGATACACGAAGAATATTCAAACTGTCAAAGGGAAAATTAAAGTTCGCTTTTTCTGGTCACTCACTAGGCAGCTGCGTTTGGATTTACATAGTGATTCTACATGTTGAGAAAACATCTTGAGTTTAAGGAACTGTATGTTTCTCTGCCCACTGACCTGTTTCCTGAACAGAAACCCCTCCAGCCCAGCTGATTTAGGTTCCCAGGCTGTCAAGGCCTTCCAAACTCCCCTGCCCCCTGTTTTCTATCATATCTTAACAATTTAGGGACATGTGGAAAAGGACTGGAAAGCCAGAATGTCTGCAGGATTATGTGCACTCTTGTTGTGATGATTGTGCTACAAATAGATATCTGTACAAAAACAGCACTGACTGGTAAATATAGAAGAGAGATATTGATTTTGTGAATGTTATAAATTACCTGTTCTTTAGACTTATCAAGTGAAACTAAACAAACAAAACATGCAGAGCTCTCCAGCTTCATATTGGAGGATATTAAAGTGTGGGCAGATTCTGTGGTGCCTCTTCCTTAGACAGCAAGTGTCTCCACAGCCCTAGAAGATGGCACAGCCTTCTCCAGGAAAATCAACTTGTGTACTAGGGCACAACAGGGCTCAAACCACTGCAGGCATCATTCTACAGATAATCACCACAGCATCTGTAAATAACAATTGGCCCAATCTCCTCCATCTTTGTCTACATTTTTCAAAGAAAATTAGCAGACTTTCATTCTGAGGAGCCTTGCTAGGCTGCTATGTGATACACAGATTCTGAGATCCTCCTTTCAGCCACCCATATCATACAGTCTGGAGCTCCATACGGCAAAGGGGGATAGAGGTTCTTTGTTGCTCAGAGGATGATGGTTCACTAATGCCAAAAGCAGAATGAGGGAACATTCCCATACAAGCAGAGAAAGTTTAAGTGATGTGATCAGTGAAAAGTAGAATTGTGAAGGCCTCTTTTAATGCTTATAGAGTAGAGTACATAGGTATGGGATCATTATCACCACCTCACTACATGAACTGCTCAGTCTGGTCTTAATATCAGAGATGTTCTCATTTCAGTGATTGTGATTTTAGCCAGGATCTATCTTTAACATATCTATATTTTAGCCAGGATCTTTGCTTGGATACTCACATCCAAAGGGTAATGGTCAACAGCTCAATGTCCAGACAGAGATTAGTGACAAGTGATGTCCCTCAGGGGTCCATACTGGGAGCAGTACTCTTTAATATTTTTATCAATGACATAGTGGGATTGAGTGCACCCTCATCAAGTTTGCGGATGACACCAAGCTGAATGGTGCAGTTGACATGACTGAGGGATGAGATGCCATCCCAAGGGACCTGGACAAGCTTGAGAACTGGGTTCACATGAAGTTCATGAGCTTCAACAACACCAAGTGCAAGGTTATGCACCCGGGTCGGGGAAACCCCACATATCATCACAGGCTGGGAGATGAAGAGATTGAGAGCAGCCCTGCCAAGAAGGACTTGGAGGTACTGGTGGATGGAAAGCTGGACGTAAGCCAGCAATGTGTACTTGCAGCCCAGAAAGCCAACCATGTCCTGTGCTGCATCAAAAGAAGTATGGCCAGCAGGGTTGAGGGAGATGATCCTCCTCCTCTACTCTGCTCTTGTGAGACCTCACCTGGAGTACTGCGTCCAGTTCTGGGGTGCCAGTACAAGACAGATATGGATGGACCTGTTCAAGCAGATACAGAGGAGGTCCTCAAAAAAAGATCAGAGGGCTGGAACACCTGTGCTATGAGGAAAGGCTGGGAGAGCTGAGGTTGTTCAGATTGGAGAACAGAAAGCTCTGTGGAGACCTTATAATGGCCTTTCAGTATTTAAAAAGGGGCTTATAAGAAAGATGGGGACAAACTTTTTAGCAGGCCATGCTGCAATAGGACAAGGAGTAATGGTTTTAAACTAAAAGAGGGTAGATTCAGACTAGATATGAGGAAGACATTTTGACACTGGCACAGGTTGCACAGAGATATGATGGATGCCCCATCCCTGGAAACATTCAAGATTAGTTTGGACAAGGGTCTGAGCAACCTGATCTAGTTGAAGATGTCCCTTTTCATTGCAGAGGAGTTCGACTAGATGACTTCTAAAGGTCCCTTCCAACCAAAACTATTCTGCATTTTGATTATTCTATGATTTAATACCATCTGAAGGTTGTTTAGTGATTGTTGAAAAAAATAACAGCTGTTTATGGGGTTGGACCATGCAAGCAAAATTTTGGAGTAGCTTATTAGCTTGGAGATGGGTACAGGCAATGGAATTATGGAGAAATCTTTGTGCAGCAAAAGAGATAGTATTTCAAAGGCGCTGAGGGACTTCTGGGAAGGGGAAATTGCTAGAGTTTTGCCAGAAGTTTTGATAAGCCTCTAGAGTACTTTTCTTCCCTTAGATAAGAAAATTCTTTTATGCCAACTCTTGTGATGAGACAGAGACCATCAGGAGAGTGCTGAGGAACAGCTTTTTGCTGCATCCCAGAGGATTTAGGAAGAATCCACCCCAAAATGACAACATTCGATAAAATATATATAACACTTTGCATACAGAGAGCGAAGTCTTATGTAATTCAATAAAAATTTTCCCCATCGATAAGAACAAATATTTAGAAAAGTGAGGTATGTTTGTATAACCAAATTATTCCTATTTCAATACTGGCTTTGTTTATATCTAAGCAACAAGATAAATCAATCAATTCTGTATGAAAGAAGTTTTAAAAAAAACCATTAAAGTTAAAATAAATTATTTTGAAAGTCTAAAAATGACAATTTTTCTGGAATAACAGCTTGTTGTGAAATCTTCAGTTTCAGTTGGTTATATATGATATATCATGCAAAAATAAGATTTTAAACCAATAATAAATCACTACTTATGCATGCAGACAGTACATTATGCTTTAGCACCATTATAGTGATCAGTATTGTTTGGAATACCAGAATGGAAAACAAAAGTGGCCAGGCCCTTGATATTTGGTGTTTTATCACTTGTTTTAAAAATCCTAAGAAATGAGAGGGAAGAGTATGGTTGATCATTATCATAATAATATTCTACATTTTATTATTTATGATTTAACATTCTAATACTCACCTTTCTCAAAATAGAAATCAATTTATTAATTTTCTGCAACACAATCCTATGTTCAGATATGCTAAATTAGTTTTATATTCTAGCTTTTGGAATTTTTTTAGTGTTTTTTTTTAGGACTAGGTCTAATACAATGGCTCTGCTCTTTCTAGTGAGCTTAAACAGACTTTACTCTTTTAAGTGTGAAGGCGATTTAGTTATCCTCAATTTAAACAAAATGGATGAGTTTTATTCAAAAGAAAATTAGTAATACACATAAATTCAAAATGAGTCATCTTATACTTAGTCTTAATTTCCATTTTATGGAAAAAAAATGCCGACTGGAAAAGCATACTATAATTGAATCTTATTTATGATACATCTCGCAAAAGAAATTCAGAAGATATTACATATAAAATTTAAAAATGTACATTAAAATTTCTAGGGCCTGCACTTTTAAAGTTTCTTGATCAGTATAATTAAGAAACATATTCAAATGTCCATTCTTTTGATAATTTAAATGGGATACACCATTTAAGGCATGAAATGGGGAAAAAAGTATTTTTCAATTATAATACTTTATGTTTTTCTAACAGCTTTTTGGAAAGCAACTTTTTTAAAAAAAAACTGTTCCCCCTTACCACACGCAAACTTCTGAATTCTTCTGTTTTAAATTGATTCCTTGTCTTGAATATATTTTAAATGCTAAGACAATTTAATGCTTACTTATTTATAGTTTATAGCCACTAAAAAAACCCAAACAAAAAACCAAACCAAAACCCACAACAAACCCAAACCAAAAAGACCCTAAAGCAAAACAAAATACATACAAATTCAATCTTTCTCATTAAATGCAGAAAGTAATCTCTCTGAATTAAGTGAAGGTCTTGCTGCAAAAATACAGAAATTAAGGGCTAAAAACGTGTAGGGCCATGTGTTCTTTTAATCCAAAATAGCCTTCTGCAGGTGGCAGGTTCTGAGTTGCTTAAACTGTAGTATATTTGGCATGGTTACCACCTTGGCATGTCATGGGCACTTTACAGAAATCATTTTAGGTAGTCACAGCATTTCATATGGTAAATCTTTGATTACTAGGGTCTCTCAAACACCAAGGTAGTAAAACAAAGATCTTGTGTTTCTTTGAGTATTTCAATTCCACATAAAGGCAGAATTTCAGCTTACTGGGAAAGTTGTTGCTCAGCAGCAGGCTACCTAAATATTCTGAATGAGAACCCTAATTAGAGTATGTCCAGTCAAAAGCACTTACCAGAAATTTCACTTCCTCAGAGAGTGCCTAGGGGAGCCCACAAGAAGTCGTTCCTCCTGTTGAAGTAGTACTTCTGATTCAGAAAGGACGTAACTTCTTGTTTACTGCTAATGGCATTCTCCAGATACTTTTTTCCTAGCAATTCATTAAAATCTGATTGCATAAAATACAGAAATAGCATTTTGAACTGGGATGGAAGCCATCCTGCCTTCTTTCAAAACAACAAAATGTGTAGATATAAGGCCTATTCAAGAAGAGAGTTGCTGAATATCTGCATGGTAGCCATATTTATGACCTGGTAATGAGAGCGTTTTTTTCTCTTGAGAAACAGCTTTAACTTTGAATCTCCTCAAACTGACACGAATATAATTCTCAGATCTCCCGTTTTCTCATCATGTGCTTCAATCCAAAGATTATTATGAAAAAACATGTCACCTCCTTCTGTTTTTGTCAAAGAAAAACCTAATGACACAAGATTAAGCAACCACACTCCCAGTGCTATTCACCTCAACTTCAGTAAAGACTGACACTGTCTCCGATATCATCATAGACAAGCTGACAAAGTATCATCAGATAAGTGGACAGTGACGTGAATTAAAAACTAACTGAATGACTGGTCCCAGAGAGTTGTGATCCCCTTGTGCCCAGAATGGCACAAGGTTCAGTCTGCGGCCCGTAACCAGATCAATACTGGAGCCAACTGTGTTCCGCTTTTTCATTAATGAAAGATGAAGTTAGGGTCTTCTCAGTGTTGTCCAGTGACACAACAAGAGTCAACCAACACAAATTAAAACACATGGCATCCCATCTGAAGACAAGAAAACATCTTTTTTCTTTATGCAAGGGTGATCCCTGGTGAACCACTGAAACATGCTGCCCAGAGAGGTTGTGAAGCCGCGAAGATATTGAAAACCTGACTGGACATGGCCCTGGACAAGCTGCTTTAGCTGACCTTGCTTGAATGCGGGGATTGGACTAGATTACCTCAAAAGGTCCTTTTCAATGTAGAATATTGTGTCATTTTGTGAATGTGTGTGTAAACATGAGTGTACACATATGTATACACATCTGTGAATGTATGAATATCAAACTTCTGTATTTCCCAAGAACTAGCACTTCCTTTTGTACTATAAATAGTGCTGGACCAGGTTTTAAACTGATATCTACTATTTTGGATACATTCATTTACAGGAACAAAAAATCTTCATGGAACATTGTACGTAGCACCTGGGTCTTCTAGCCAAGTGCAGTTCCAGAAGGAGAGGTAACATGTAATTGCACACCCACACAATATTTTCACAATATAAAACACATTTTGTTTACATCTGTCATAGCTACTGTATGCTAACTTTTTTCATAGTAAATAATAAGAACCAGTGCCTTGAGCTGATTAGTGACTGCGGTCAAACTTCCTGCTACTGCCTGCAAACTAAAATTAAACTGGAAAATCTGAGTACTCTATAGATGTATACACAAACATATCTATATACACACTTTCAGGAAGACTAAATTGCAGTTGAGTTCTGAATGGAGACCAGCTCTAATTCATCATAAATCCACCTACCTCTGAAGTATCTTCTCCAGACTATGAGTACCAGTGTTAACTCTTTCCTTCCTAAGTTTTCACACATTTATCTGAAAGCCTCCAACAAGCTAGCAGCCTTTTTCAAGGATTTTGTTTCTTGTTACCTTTTCCTGCTTTCTGGCTGGCATAAATATCTGCAACTCTGTTTTATTTATACTCAGATAGAACTGATATTCAAAAGCCTTCTGGACATGGTCCTGGGCAACCTGGGATAGGTGGCCCTGCTTGAGCAGGGAGGTGAACCACACGATCCCCAGAGGTCCTTTCCACCCTCAACAATTCTGTGCTTCTGTGCTTCTGTGCTTCTGTGTCTGCCATAGTTAACAATTTCGCTTTTACAGTTTCCTGCCTTGTTATAAACTTTTCTTAAATTCTGCCTGGAATGGAGGCAGGGTCTTCACTGTGCTGCATGACAAATCTAAATCCCTAGTGGATGTTAGTTTTCCTAGCTACAATGGGGCAAGTAAATAACACCACTGAAGAGCTGATTTTAGAGGGTGAACTTGACTGTTCACTGGTGCTGAGGAGACAAGGAATTAACCTATGGGTCTTAGAGAAATGAAATTAAAGTGTTCACTATTCTGTCAAGAAGAGAGAATGGAAAGGCAAAGAAAAAGATGATGGGGGAGTCAGTAAAAAGAAATATGGTTTGCCCAAAGAAGTGGTGAAAGTAGACATACATGTTACTAAATAGATAAGAAATGAGCTAAAAAATCCCTGGGGAAAACCCCACCTTGTGTATCATGCCCAACAGTGACTTGGGGCTGACATCTAGCACCTGGCTGTGTGAATGGTCACAAGTAAATAAATCCTGTGTTTCAACTCCCTTGAAGAACATAAACTCAAACTGGTTTGAGACCTGAAATACAGTAACTGTGTGGTTTTCTTAATTTATCTTTCACTATGATGGATTACAGAAGTATTAGTTTTGGGCTTTGCTTTATTTTTACTCTGTACTATGTCACTCCTACATGAAGAAAAGAAACTCCATAATAATAACTATATATTAAGTATTCCACTTCAATCAAGGACTCTCTTAACATGTAGAAATACTTGGCAAAGGAGTCAGCTTTAGGTGACTAGAGACGGTGACTGGAACACAGCTAACAGCATACCACTTACTGGGAGTGGAAGAATGTTGTCAGTTTAATAGGAAATTGAGAAATGAAGGAATTTTTTTCCACAGTCCTTAGTAAAGACTTCTGGTGTAATTATGACCATGTGTCTTGCATGTCCCACTTTGTCATCACTAAAGATGGTTGAAGAACACCATGTGGTTGCAATTAATTGGAAGCATTGCCACTGACCTATTCTAAAAGCTGCAAATGCTGGGTATTTGAGATTTAGGAGAAGTAGGAGATTACAAAAAGAAAAAAAAATAACCCAGAAAGCAGAATTACAGGTATACTGACAATGATAGTGTGTAACTCCTTGTTGCAGGTCATTGCAGCCAATGTTCCAAAATGGCTTTGCCACATGGAGTCATGCTTCAGGAAAAGTTTGTGATAGTAGTGACCCACACTCAGTCAGTAAAAAACTTGTAGTTTTTTCTAGCTAAGACAACAAGCAGTAAGTAGAATTAGGAACGCAAAAGTACAAGAGAAGACCCCTCAAGTTCGGTCTCCAGATAGAGGCAATGATGCAATAAGATTCTTAACATTTTCCCTCTAACTATGCATGGTAAAGGGTTGTTCCAGAACCTCTTTTCTATACCACTTAAGAGCTTTCATTAATGGAACATAGCATCATTATTTTTCCTGTGTGTTGTTACCTTTTAGCTAGATGATCTTTCTCCCACCAAGCTGTATAATTCCTTCCTATATTTTTACAGCCAATCTTACTATCAGGTCTCACACTCTTAAACAGAACAAGCCATATAGTTTTAATTTTCCTTTGTAAAATCAATTCTTTGTTGTCCTGATTCATTTACCGTCATTTATCGTGTCATATTACAATCTCATGTTTCTTCACAGTGTGTAATATATGATTTCCTTTCCATTGCTTAAGTCCAAAAGGACATCTAGATGTTCAAATAGAAAAAAATCCAATCCCTACCTGTGATCTCTGTCTTCAGTATTGTCAATATTTCTCAATTCTCTGTAACTAAAATTCACAAGTAGACTTGACCATTGTGCGGAATTCATCACTGAAACTCTTATCTCACCCCAAAACCACATCCTCAAGAACTCTATAAGGCACCTTTCCAGTCCAATTCAGCACAACTCACTGTTGCCTGTACTTTTAAAACAGTTTATTGTCTATATTAGAGGTAGGTTAATTGCCTGCCCATTTCTTTTGTCTAGAAAAACCATCATTTCACTAAACATACCAGAATAATGTCTTTTATAAACACATACTGCAGCTTATCTCATTTCTCACTTATTTCCAAATTGCTAAATATTACATATTTAGTAAAATTGCTTTTCACTTCAAAGTTTTTCTGTTATGGACTGTCTAATCTACAATAAATATGTTAGTGGATTGATAAAACTTTTCCTGAAAATTTGTTTTACGAACTGCTGGTGGAAGATTAAGCATCTTTGTATGTCCAGATCCTGTTTTTCTTGTACATAGGTAGAGCATTTCCTAATTTTCCACTGACATAAGGTCATCTTCTATGAGCCTACTATTCCACGTCCCATTTTTTCCTAATTCTGTAGCACAAAGCATCTAGTCTCACACCTTTGTCACAATCAGATTTTCTTGGCTTTCTTTCCACCACAGATACGGTAACTGCCATTTTCATAAAGTCTTTAACACACTCTTTTTTCCAGAGTCCATCTTTACATTCACATTTGCTGTAAACAAGTGAAACAACGTCTTACTTGTTCTTTTAGTTACAGAAAGAGAGAAATATAATTGTATTCTTCCATTTGGAAAATTTATCTTAGAGGTATTCCTACAACATTTCCCATCCCCCATTTTTTAACACACACAGACCCCTTCCCCATTTTGGAACCTTTCATTTTCCATATTATAGTCTTTCTCAATTGAAATCTCTTAATCCTCTCTCAAGCACCCACTGCTGAGCACCAAAGTACTGCTTTGGAAAATTAGGTCACAACCTTTCAATACTCTCCCCTCTTTGACGTGCTGGTTTGGCATAATATTTAGCTACAATGAGCAGTCACACCACAACACAAATGCCCGGAGCCAATACTGAAAAAAAAATGTTGTCAGAGAGAGACAGTCAGTGTGTGGTCACTATCATGTTTAAGATCCTTATATCTATGCAGTTCTGAAATCACTCTCATGTTCATACACATCATTCGGTCCTGCACATGGGGCAACTTAACACATATGCAGACATGCCCAAATGGGTCTGTGGAAAGGAAGAAGTCAGATGATTGGAGTATAAGATACTTGTGACAACTGGCACTCACAACATGGGTATGAGAGTATAGGACATGAGGTTCAGACTAGGTCCACCTTGAGAATGCACAGCCTCTCTCAGTGATGTCTGATTATAAAATACAAATAAACAAAACCGGTTCAGAAATTTTAGCTTTATAAATTGAAGAAGCTTTAAAATAAGCTAAAGTAGGCAGTATGGCATTTTTAGTGGAGAATTCTGATAATAAAATTATTATTTTATTATAAGAATCCAAGAATTCATCCCAAAACAATTCTGATTAGAAGAAGATGTGGACTAACATTGCTGATCAAAATTATCTACATGTCAAATATGTCAAATTCAATTCTTTATCATGGCAAATCCAATTATTTATTATAATTCTTATTTTATTATTTATTATAAAATTCTTTTTTTTTATTCTACTAAAAGAAAATAAAATCTTGTACCCAGTATCTATTTAATGTACATTAACAGACATATTTTCATCTGACTCACAATGGTTTTCATTGTCTTTTATGGCATTCATGCTATTGATTCAGTCAGGGATTCCAGACAAGACAGGACCATTATGATCTTTTCATCTGACTTGACCGGACATAAACCTTCACCTAGTAATTCCTAAAGTGAAACTCCTTTCAACCATGGCATTACCCTTTAACATTTAGTGCCCACTGACATTTATAATTGGGTCTGTGGAAAGTATATGAGCAGTCAGTATATGGTAATTTTTGCAGAAAGAACACTTCTTACATTTTATCTATTTTTTTAAAGTTTCAGGAAAAGCACATTGTTTTCTGAATAGTTATTTACAAAATAAAATGAAAAGAAATAAAAAAGTTCAGAGCGGAATCTTTAGCTAAGTGAATTTGAGTGTGACATTTATGGGAAACCCTCCAAAAATATTTTTAAACTTTTAATAATTGGAATAATAACTCCAATGTTGTTGCAAGTATTAACATGAAGATAATACTTCATTTGGTGGTGATCTTTGAAAGAGAGCACTGATCTTTGGCAGAAGCTAGAGAGTTTGTTTGCTTTAACATTCTCAATTGAGCACTGAATCACCCCTGCATTAAAAAAATAATTGTATCTCACTTTTTCTTAAAACACATTTTATAAAGTAATATGGAAACCAAAACACTGAGATAATTATATGATGACTGTTTTCTGGCTGTACTTTATGCCTTATAATACCTTAGAGAGACATTCTTATAATCACCACACCTCTGTTTTTGCATTCTGGCCCACAAAAAATGTATGTGTGGAGGTGGGGTGTGCTAAACTGTAACAGACAGAACTTAGAAGTTTGTTTTGAGCTGATTGCACTCCTTCCCCTCAGAAAACTGCCCAAAAGAGACCTGTCAGATGAGGGTGCATTAGGACAGATTAAATCTTTACATATTTCACCGAGCTTTGCAAGCCAGAATTCCTACAGCTTGTCTTGATCTGGCAGGACTTAGAAATTACATCTATAAAATTGGGCCTCTATAAACCTTCTGTCAAACTAAAAGCTACTCAAGAAGTATTTGACATCTAGACAATTTTGATTAGCAATGTGATACTTTATAAATTACCTCTTCTTCCAATCAGGTCTGGTTTGGGGTGAATTCTTAGAGAACACTGAACCCTGTGTTTATGGGACTGTGCAAGAACTACAAAGTATGTCTTGAAAATAAACCACAGAGTCACAGAAATGTTGTAGATCTAGTAGTCCTTGAATTTCTGAACTTCTGAAAGCAGATCAGCCATGCTTTTGCGTAACCACATCTTGAAAATCTCCAGGAGTTCCCAGCCTCCCTAGGTCACTTGTTCCCAGTGAACTGATGTCCAGTCTGAATGTCCCAAGTTGCAATCTGTGGGCCTTGTTATAGTCTCTGATACTACTGCGAGAATTTGGTTCCTTATCTTTGTAACAGCCTTCAAATAGTCATGCTTTTAGATGGCTACTTGGTTTCTTCTTTACCAGACTAAACATGAACATATCCCTCAGCTTGACCTTGTAGGTCATGTGCTGTTCAGTCTCAACATCTTTGTAGCCCTGCACTGGACCCTCTCCAGTTTCTTGACACCCTTCTGGAATAAGGGGGGCCCAGACCAGGTACTGTATTCCAGCAGTGGTCTCAACATTGCTACAGGAAATGTTTTCACTCAATCTGCTTGCCGTGCTTCTTTTAATGTAGTCCAGTATGCAATTCACATAATTTGTGATTTGTTTATTCATTTGCCATTTGTGTATTCACCTGGCCTCCACCACACTTAAGTACTTTTCAGTAGGGTGGTTAAATTCCAGTGTACTGATGTGTGGTATTATTCTGCCCCAGGTGTGGAGCTTTGCATTTCTTCATGTTGGACTTCATTAAGTTTATGTTGGTTTGGTCCTTAAAGTCCCTGTGGACTGAACCACCTGTTACCACAATTGGGCATCATCAAAACTTTAATTGAGCGTGCAATCCAAATTATCATCCAGGATGTTGATGAAGATGGTGAAGAATATGTGCCCCGGTATCAGCTCTGGAGTACATCCCTGAGATGCCATCGTGTAATTGCCTTTTGAACCCAGCAGTCCATTTAACTGCTGTTTCTATCAGTGTTTCTGTCTATCAGTACTGAAGTAGTGAACATGAAAACATGTTCCAAAGGGTTCAATAAATAGAAAGTAAGCTAAGAGAGTATTTTTCTGGGGCTCATTTCCAATGCAAAATGACAAGTTTTAAGACTGACTATGATTTTGGAGAATAACTGGATTATAGAATATTTGGGCAGGTAATGTTTTTTCTTCTGTAGTGCTGTTTGATCAGCATCATTTTCTGGGGACCCAGAGAAATGAGAAAAGTCTGTTCTGTGGAGGTAAACTGCTACGCTAGGTGAACCGGTCTCCTTATGGAAGAAGATCAGGCCACATTCATATGTATATCTGGAGTGTTCTGGGAAACACAGGCTAGTTGTGGCAGGATATTAATTCTGTTCCTCCGTTCTCGATGTGAACAAGCTAGGAGGCTCTAGGCCCATTTGTCCATCAAATGGCAGTCCTGTTCCCACCAAAACAAAACTCACCAGGTATTCTGTAAAAAAATAATCCATTTTAACTGATATTTGAAGAAATTATATTTGTGAGGTAACCAACTAATATATAACCAAGCAATACTTTCAAGCAAATGTATGGTATTTGAACAGATGACTCGCCAAGCTTACTCAGTGTCAGGGTTATCACTCCGCAGTGTCTACACCAATAGCCTAAGGCAAAGTTTACCTGTTCCTAAAGATTTTGTATTCTAGTTCTTTGCAACATGCCTTTACCAGAAAGCTAACTGTGTAGAAGAAGTTTCATAGAATATTTCTTAATGAATAGTAGCAAATAATATTCAAGGTCCAATGTTTAGGTCATGACAACATGGAATTTCTGCCTTTACAGAAATAGGATTCAGTGGCAGATTTGTGTGGTTAGCAATTATGTGCTTTGATCTTTATGTATGATACCTTTAAATACATACTGTGTTTCACCAGAAATTTAAAAGCATATTTAATCCTATGTCTCTTCCCATTAACTCAATACAGAAAAACCTCCTTTCATTTCACAGGACAGAGCAGAGAGTGAACTTGTTTGAGCCTTCCCTATTCCTATTGTTTCCAGCTCCAAAAAACCTTATGATATGGCGTGGATTTCATAGTCCAAACTATTATAATGACAGACAGATGGAGACCTTCTAAAGGAAAAATATCCAGAGGAGCATGAAAAATTATAGGTTACATGCACATGCTAGCTTTGTTCTCAAAGAAAAGAACCTCATCCACCCAAGGTATTTAGGCTTTGTACGAGAAAATAGCAGACTGCTTACATTTCATATATATGTGCATACATATGTCACTTCTTAAAAAACAGGTTACAAGAAAAATAAGATATCATATTTAACACATTAACACCAGATGCCATTTCAGACAGTGAGATAAGATAGCATGGTGAGTAGGCCTAAGTGTTGGTATTCAAGCTATTAATCATAACCTCTCTTTTCTAGCAGCATGGGGGAAAAAGTCAACATAGTTAACATATTTCTCATGCATATGCTAGCCTGTACTCCTGTACTGTAAACGAGCTATCTTTCCAATACCTTGATGTGATCCACTGTGTTTTAATTTCATTGTGGATTACAGTAATCAATGGCAGCTGGAAAGGGAAACATTATTTTCATTATTTTGGATCAAACTGAAAACAAACTTTAGGCTGTTATGTCATGGAATAAATTAAATCTCTTGTACTTCAGATTACATTCTAAACGTGATACATCAATCATGCTCTCTGTGTACTGTGGGCCTCTTTTCCATCATGTTCCTTGGTGACCTTTCACTGTGTTCAAAGGATAATATAACAAAGTAGTATTAGAGAGACCATTTTGCATACCTCTCTTATTTTATATTCTTACAATCCATTGCAATAAAAACATATTACAAATCTAAACCAAACACACCTAGATTATATGTATTCAACAGATCAACCACTGGTTGTGTTGATTAGGCAGCAGAAGTTTAAGAACACAAGCTACAACTTGTGTCAACCACTAATACCAGTTACAGTAACCTTTCAATATTCGGAGTTCACAGATTTATGTGGAGGTGCATTAGGTCTAAAGCCTGATTTTGGTCTGAGTCCCTTTCTGCAGGGTAGTCAGAATATTCAAGATTATAGTTGTCTAAGTTTCTATTTTGATGTTTTAAAAATCAGTGGTTTCACCAACTTATATGGCTCCTCTTCAGATTTTCCTACCAAGATTTGTGTTTCACTGACCTGCTTTTTTTTTTTTTTTTTTTTTTTGTTTTTTTTTTTTTTTTGGTGGCGGAGGGGGATGACACGTGGGGGGAAGTTGGGAAAAAAAGTAAATAAAACACTACAAGAAACCAAACCAAGAAATAAGTATTGAAGAGTATAATAGGGATGGCTGAACAATTTGTCCACTACAACTGTGAAGTTATATTTTTGCATTTTTCTCTTTCTGGGGGGTTATGCTCAATCTAGGAAATGTAACTCTTAATACACATGCAGAAATTTACGTCAGAAAACATCATACTGTGTATTTACCTTTTTATCAATAAAGTAAAAAAATGTCTCTACACCTTACTGAACTTAACAGGGGATCTTTGATGTATGCCCATGAGTTCCAGAGAAACCTTTAATTTACTAGTCTGTTTTATTTTATTGCAGGGAACACAATAATTATTTGCTTATAAACAAGCAGAAAATTCTGTTGTGTGAATCACAACCAAACCCAATCAGTTTCACCTTGATGTTTACAAAGAAACTGAATTTTGTTGTGCTTTTCATACCTAGTCTCAAAATGGAATTAGCACAGAGAACGGCACCCAGTAGTCATCATATATTTCCTCATATCTAGCTAAACTTTCCAAAAGGTATCCTTAATACTGGACAAAGACCGTATCAAAATACTTATTTTGCAATAATTCCTTGAGCCTGCACTATTAATACCCTTCTTGCTTATGCAGAGTACACAGTCATCTTAGCACTGCTTACCGTAGTCAATAGGAATCTATCTCAAAATGAAAGTTGAGGGGCTACACTTGAAAGCACTTAAAACCACATACCAATCTATTTTCTTTACCATAAAGAGGCAGTTTATAGGCTGGAAAACGTTGCTGACTTTTGTTTTTCCCACGTGCAAACATGGTGTGGACCAAGGCAGCTGTAATTTGCTCTTTCTTAACTCAAAACTAACTTCCTGTTGTCAGAGCTTCCCCTAAGAAACTTTAAAAAGCAAATAATAGTGCCACATAGTGCAAGCCTCAAGTCTGTTGTGAAGGAATTTGATTTTTGATATTCAGTCTAGAGTTTTACTTTATTTTTACCTCATTACTTTTTATTATGTCAAGTAAAGCCGAATTTCTCCAAGGGCAGCTTTTTTCTAGAGGGGGGCTACTGAGCCAGCTTAAGATTCTGATGGTAACGGAAGTAATTTCTCCACTTAATTTCTTTTTCTTCAATTTTTGCAAATAACTTGACACTTCTGGTGTTTTGGTTGTGCTCTGCAATTGTATTGTTTTCCTTCCTTACTCCTTCAAGTTGTAAGGAAAATTCAGATATATTGATTTTAGACTCATACGAATAAACCCATATGCATACATCATGAATGTATTCTTTGTGAATTTTGTGACTGATATGAGCTTATTCAAGTCAATAGACAAATTTCAGCATTGTGAGGTTAGGGTCATAACTATTGCATTTATCTGGCAGCATATATAACTTTGAAGAGCATTTATTATAAAGTCAAATTATATCAAGTGCTGGAGTCAATAATCACTGAAAATTGCCCACAGAATCTGTGTTTAAGTAGAAGAACACCTTTAGAGGAAATTAAACCACTGTAAGATGTTTATCAAATAACATGGGCAATATTTTTTTTCAAAATCCATTGAAGTCATTGTTGCTGCTTTTAAAAACAGTTCCCTAATGAAAAGTTCTTAGAAAAGCCACTGACCTGCAAAAGTCCCTAGGCTGTAATTTAACTGTTTTGTTTGAAAGAAAATTACTAAGATGCTGAGAAAGCATGATTGTATTATTAACTGAGAGACTGATCATGCCCTATCACTTTTGTATTATGTCTTGAAATGACTGCAAGTGTGTTTCGGTATTATAAGTGTTCAGTACAATTGGTTATGAAGAAGGTGTAATACTGTTCCGACCACAGCATCTTATAATGATTTCAAATGTAAAATACATGTGCAATTATGCATTTCTATTTTGAAAACAAAAATATTTGTAATACTGCAGGAAGACTGAAAAAAGTCTGTTGTTGGGTTAGTCTGTTTTGGTTTTTTTTTTTCCCCAGGATAATCTGAAAAGCTCCTCAAAGCAATTTCATGGTACGGGCAATATTTCAAAATTAATAGATTCCAATGTTGCAACAAATTGTGTCAGGGTACTGTAAATTCTACAATAACCAGTCTGCAGAGAGAACAGCTTTTTTTGAGGTCAACTTTGTTTGGATATTTTGTGGATTTTTTTAAAGAAACTTATTTATTATTTATTATAATATAATTTCTTCTTATCTTCTGGGCTTTTACTTCAGTAAAAATTCTTCACACAGGATTTGGTAAATTTTAGTGTTGCAGACTAGTGGGGTTTTGTATGCGTTTGTGTGCTTTACGCAAATGGCAGGTAATTTTCTCAATACATAGCAAATTTTGGATAGAGTGATTGGAAAGAAAAGTGGTATGTCAAGTCAGTGTCTGAAATAAGGAAATTTTATGGTGAATGTGTGAAAATAAAACTTATGACCAATATTAGGATCCCATGTTTTGTCATGAAGCCATCCTACCTAACTTCAAGCATTCAACTGAAGTACCCAGATTTAAACCTGGTTCTCCTAGGATTCTTTTTTTGGTTTTATATACTTCAGCCCTTTTTTGATGCCTCATACAGTGAATGATTTGTGGATTGTAAACCAGAAGTCAAGCCAGTATAATTGGAAACTATTCAGGTGATCAAAATAATAGCATGCAAAACGTTCTTTACATCCTCTTCTTTTTAGGAGAAGTTACGGTTCAACTACCCTTTTCTCATTTAGAGCTTGCAGTTTTAAAGGAACAGGAAAGGATGGAGGATGTTCTTTATCAAAACTTGCTTTAGACGTTCTGTGTTTCACCTTATATGTTTTAGGACTGGTTAGCCTGAAGACTAATCTGCAGCATGAGGCAATGAAGTAGCTCCAAAATAATCCAGGACTGGTTTGGTGATTCCAGGATTTGTCAATGAGCACTGCTGGTCTGGTCTGATAAAGCTGTTCTCAATTGCAACAGCTGCATGAGTTCCCAGCTGGCTTTCCAGAAGCCAGGGACTGGCAGTATAAAACCAGTTGTCAATATCCTATGTCTCAGCAGTGTTATGCTCAAATCTTGTTATGGCTAAAAGGGGACCATACCTTCTATGTAAAGCCAAGATTTTATTGTTAATCAGATGGAAAGCTTTAACACAATAACAAAACTGAAACAAAAAATTATTATTATTAGTCCAGATACATTGATACTAAATAAAAAACAAATCTTGTTAAGAATACAATATTTCAAAAGTTGTTAATATATAAACCTTCTATTACAAACCTCTTTTTTATCTCTATTGTTAGGCTCACTTTTCCACTGCTCTCTGGATCCTAAGGCGCACAGTTCAATCTCAGGGCAATTACAGGGATTCATGAGCTCCTTGAAGTCTTTGCTGGGAGAGCACAATGTTAATGATGGGGGTTAATTCCTTCTCTTTTACAGAGGGAGCACAATGCTGATGCTTTTCTCCTGTCCCCTTGTTGCCATTTTTATGTTTCCTTGCATGCTTTACACCCTGCTTTTTCGTCACTTTGCATACGTTGGATACTTGCTCCTTCTCCTTTTCTCCCCCTAAATCCAGTGTTGTCCTAAATTTCCACTTTTTTCAGTAACTGATTCATGGTGAGTTATTGATAACCCTGGGACAACTGGTATCATACTGTGCCCAAATCTTTGAGGCCTCTGCTGTCACCCTACATATGTCCTCCTTTAAGCTTCATCAGTTACACTACAGAAGTAGTTCTCTCCTGTATAACATAGCTACTTGTCTGTCCTATCTATATAATTAACAATAGGTGTTGCAACACGTAACTATGCCATGCTAAACAAACTAGATTTAACAGCCACCTGGTCATTAATCAGTTGCTGTTAAAGGTAAACAAGTTGGAGCAAAGCAAGCAAAGTCCAAATAAAGCATGTCTGATGGCCCCAGGCTTGAAGTATTCCTTAGCTTAATGCAGAGCTGGTGGTCTGCTCCACTGACAGTTCTGTACTTGCTGGCCAGTAAGATTGCAGCAGATGGAGGAGTATATACTGACTATATCACACAGGAATTATTTTCTGGCATAGGCACCACAAATGACAACTTAATCTGCCTTTAAATCTAAACATATAAACTATGTCACTGGTGCAGAGGTCTTGGCCTGTAGTATTGAGCAACTGTATAGCAACATACATTTTCAAATAATGGCCATGCATTAATAGATTGAAAAGCCTTACTGTACATCCATCCACCTAAAAACTGCAGCACTAAGTCATCAAAGAACATTATTATCTTAACATTATGACACCATAAAGTGATTTTTAAGGGTGAAAAAATAATATGTGAATGGATAATTTCTGCTATTTACGATTTTTTTGTAAGTATGGTCAACACGCTGCCCTGCTTCCAGTTCTGTTCACCTCTTGACCATCCATAGATCTCAGAGGAGTCTGCAGAGAGCTTGAGTAACAGCCCAGAGACTCCTGGACTTGCAGTGTGCTGACTTTATATTAATGAAAAAATACTAAATGCTAGGTATATCAGGCTCACAAAATTCCATCATGGTCTCTGGTGCTATGTGATGTTATACATTCTGGAAGGTCAAACAACCTTGTAGAATTCCTTACATGACAGTTTAAACATACAACGTTCTATAGTCAACCTGTTTATGCATTGAATTTACAGATATACTTCACTAAATAAAAAGAGGTTACATTACTGAAAACCTGTGAGCTAGAAGAAGAATGAAAGGACTCAAGAAAGATTACTTGTAAACTGAGCTTTATACCAAGTCGACAGAAGAAATAGATATTAAAATGAGTTTATCACTAACAGTTCTTTTTCCTTACATGGTATGTATGGAATGTTTCAAATAAATTTATTTTGGTTTTAGTGTGGATCTTTAAACAGTAATTATTTTTTCATAAAATGCACATGATGCATTTTACTTCTTATTGCAGAAATCACAATCTCAGTTTCCATGTTATTGCAGCAGACACATTTTCATTTGTTTTCTTTTTTCGTTTAAACAATAAAACATACAAAATGAAATGAAAATTAAGAATAAAGTAAAAAATGCAAGCAAAATGTATAGAATTTGTATACATTTTTTAAAAGGGAATCTCTGAGGAAAAGATTTGCAAGTTGGCATGTTCATATCCATCAAAACTAAAATTCCCAGTAACTACAAGGTCTTTACTTATTACATACAATTATTTGCTAGCACAAATCTTTGCATTTTGTGCCTTTGCAGAGGTACAAACTCTGTTGAATTTCAGCCCTGAAGTAGGGCTAAAAAGAAAATGGTTTCCTTAAATAGGATTTCAGGTTTGAACTGTATGGAAGATTTTAGGTGACCAAAAATCTGTGTGAATTTAAGTGTTGCTACATGTCGAAGCTATTTTTTCATGTAAAATAATATTTCCAAAAGACTATGCAATAACCATCTCACAGTACTAGTTCAGAGCTACATTTAAGGTGACCTCTTAAAGAAAGGAAATCACAGCTTCCTCTTGGGCAGGATCCTGCTGATGTGAATGTACAGAATTAAAGCTCATGATTCAGTTACTTCTAGCCTAGTTACTTCTTGCCTTCTCTAAAAGCATCTGGAGAATAGTATCTCATCTCCCCACTGGACTTTGAAATCAGAGGCAGGAAAACAGCCTCAGAACCTCATTAAATTAAGCTTCTATTATAGAACTGGAAGTTGTTGCTATAAATTGAAATGGTCAGTTTGTCAGCTGCTAGAACTGGAAATAATCTTTCTGCAGAGTATATCCACTAACTTACATGTACCAAGGATCTTATCTATGACTTTTCTTGTCCCAGAGGTGTTTGAACTCTTTTGTTTTTTTCACAAAGAACAAGATTCAAAGACGTTTAATTTTTGTTTCTTTTGGCACCTGCTGGGATAATCACAATGGACCACTGAATTTGTTTGCCAAAATATATGCTACAATATCCAGTCCAACTCCCATTTCTTCTATTAGTGACAAAATACAGCAGAGCTGCTTTCAGGAATCATGCTGGTGGAAGCTACTTCCAGCTTCTTTGCTTGTTTTAAAATTTGTGAATGCCATCCTATAATTCATGACAATACAGGTGAAGTAGATGAAGGGCCAGAAATGGGCAGATGGCACAAATTTAGGAGCTAACAGGCAGCTGAGAGGTCAAAAATTATGTCAAAGGCTGAATATTGCTGAAAGCTGAATCTGAGAAGGTCACATAGAAACTATGCAGTTGTACCAGTATGTACATCTCTACACAGGATGCCTTGTTTGACTGACGGAAGGGAATGGAGTATTTTTGGTCTTGAAACTACCTCTTAGAGTGAACAATGAAGACAAGCTTCAGCTACACAATATGCTTAGAATAATAAACTGGTTTTTTTTCCAAGTCAGTTAGTTACCTAAAGACTTTTCAAAAAAGCTTACCCATTTTTTATATATGCAAACATTTAACGTGTCTGCATGTTCTCTTTTATACATATACATAAACTCACACAAAAAAAGCATGTCGGGAACAAAAGAAATACAATATTTGCAGTTTCTCTAGTCCAGTATTCTATCACTCAAAGGAGGTCATAGGCGTGAGAGAGTATAAGAACAGAGGAAGTACGTATCACACTTCCCTCCAGGACTCTCTAATAAGTTTTGGGGATTTTCTGTGCCAGAACTGATGATTCTGAACTCTGGTGTCGCTTTCAAGGGATTTCTCTTCCATGAACTTAATGTAAATTTACCTTAAAGCTGTATAAGCTTTTAACATTCACAGAGCTCACAAATTCCAGTACTTAAATTTATGTCATACGGATAAATATCCATAGGGATAAATCTGTCTTGAATGGAAAGAAGCACCCTTTCCATCTCAGTTTAATTTGATAATCTTTGGTCCTTGAAGTTGAAGAGGCAGTGAATGGATGTTTCCAGCTCATCATCTCTTCTATGAATAGTTTTACATACTTTTATTGTAATTCCATCATAATTCCTTCAGTTATCTCCTTGTAAGGATAAAGGGTTCTTTTCTATATCCTGGCTTTGTTTTTGTCTTTAAGCAGGCTTTTGATAGGTGTCTGTACCATCCCCCTCATCCAGAAGCTATTCTCTACTTCCTGTACTTTTCCCTGTTTTGCTACATTTTCCTTGTTCACACAGTATTGGAGTTGATACACCAAGGACCTTTACAGAGGCATAACAAAGGCTTTTTGTTTTGATTTCCTCCTGTTAATGACAAGATATCTCTTACCTGTTATAATTCAGTATCTCCTTTCAGCACCCTTACAGTTAGATCAGAGCTGCTCTTGACACAAGTAAAGTTGGGACTACTTTTTTAACTGTGTTTACTTACATTCTTCCCCAGATACCTAGGGTTGAAGGTTTTTCTGCAAAACTATGCAGTCAGCTTTCACTTTAAGTGTCCCAAACATCTGCAGATTTTGTCAACTTGCCATTTGTCCTCCATTTCAAATCATTTATGTTGAACAGCACAGTCTCTTTCACAGGTCTTTGAAGGATTTCCTTGTGTCCTATTATTGTGAAAAGTGACCACTAGTTTTCCATCATCTAGGCAGTCCATCATTAATATAAAGACCATATGTCTTGTCCCATTGACCAGAATTAGGGCTTCAAAATAAAGGAATACCAACTTAGGAAATTCCAGTGTTTGTATTTCCTGTGCAGTCTCAATATGACAGAGTCTTGCATGTAATCACATATTTAAGTTTTCCAAATTGTCATTTCTTGGTCACAGCATTGAATCAAGTTCACTACAAAATCAGCCAGACATTTGTACTGATGTTGCAACCCAGCTTTGCTTCCCCCAGATGTGGAAGATGAGTAATGAAGGACAAAGGTTAAATGTGGGAAAACAAAGTATAGTTGAACTTTGTCTTGAGAACCTGTTGCCTGCATTTGCCTTGGAGACATCAATGTTAGAATCCTACTTCAGTAAGGTTTGTCTCAGATGTCACTAGCTGTGTGGGTTTTACATTTATTTCTGTGTGTTCATCCTTTATTTTCTGCTATGAAATCTGCAGATACATCTAGTGCGTCCTGAACAGTGATAGTGCTGTACCATGATATATACTTTAAAAACCCCAGGTAATAGACAGGTCAAGTTAATAGATTTACTTGATTTATCATGTGCATCAGCTTTAAGATTTCCAACTTTTTCCCATTTTCCTTCAGCCATCAGACTCACCAGGGATGTTGTCAAAATCAGTAAACAAATGCAAAAGACTTAGATGCCGTAGTGTGGAATGCCATGACAAAGCACATACTGAATTTAATATTTTATTCCAACTCCTACATTCTGTGCAGCAAACTTGGGCTACATAGTAAACACTGAACACTTTATACACAATGTCGATTAGTGGCTCAGTAACTGAGCACTCCTCATGCTTTGCCCAAAGAAAGACATGGAATTAATAATATGTAATTATGTAATTAAAGACTACACAGTGATGAATACGTATAGGACAGACAGAATAAAATAACAAGTGCAACTGTAGTTGTAAGCTGAGTGCTTTACAATATCACCTTAAGTTTTTTTTTTAAATTAGTTATGTTCAGTTAAGTAATTGATTTAGTTAATAAATACCTAATATGAATATTTTCCAGAGAATTGTCTGAAGTCATCAAACACCAAACATCCCCATTTTGCCAATCCTAAATCATGTAAGAAGATTTCATTCACAATAGTCCCATTCTGTTATTCACACTATTTCTGGCCAGTGATTTTCCACCAGAAAAAATTGACAGAAAATACCAGAAAACACTTAAATCTGAACTTTCCCAAGGAATCATAATGATGCCAATAATAAGTTTTTTTCAGGAAAGTCTTCCTTGACCTAAGAGGTAATGTCTTTCAAAACAAGTACTGGAGTAAAGTACAAGAGGAGGAAGTGAAGGAGAGAGAAACTGAGAAGGGCTTGCCAATGATCTCTTGGTTAAGTGAGTAAGGACTTACGTGGAAGATTGTCTGGCATATTTCAGACCAAGGTCTTGAATCACTGTATGAGTATGATTTGGGACTTTTCTTGGATGAGTTTAGTGTAGTTTATGTTGGTGGTGCTTCTACGTTTTGTAAATAATATACTATCCCCAAAGGCAGAGAGAGGGAGGGAGAGAGAAGAAGTAAATATTCACTCTATGTGTATAGACATAGACATGTGATAAGGGCATTCATCTGGACTGTGGAAAATTAGATTCAGGAATGAATGGGTAGTGCTTATGCAATGCTATTCAAAAGTTTGTTCTCTTCATTTTTCAATGTAAGAATAAAATGTAGTGGTCCCTAATCTATTACCTGGTGGATACTTTACTCACCTGGTCTATGGGTGCTTCATATTCAAGTGTCTCACATATGTTGTGCAGAGTGGAGATACAAACCTTTGACTCCCAGTGATATTCCTAATCCCTGCACCTATCTGAGGCTTGAGAGCTAGCTTTTCTTTTGAAAAGGTCTGTATGCCCATTTGTAAATTCTGAAGGATAATTTTTTAAATTTAAAATTATGTACAGAGGCAGTTTCCCACCCAGTTCTTGTGAAGTCATGCTCTAATATTTCACACCATCTGACTCAGTGTTGTAATTTGATGAGTGATATTTACCAACACATGAAAAAGAAGAGGAAGGAAATGTACTGTTAAGAGAAATTGTGTTATGTGCTTCCTTTGTCTATAAAGTATGAAGAAAACAGAAATTTATTTTTGGTCTGATGTAAGTGTAGAGAAGTCTATCCATAGAGGCTCTAAAATCAGGTATAAAAACACAGGCTCTAGTGCAGGCATCTTAAGCCCACCAGTGATTTCAGACATGCTCTAAGGCAACTAACCTGTATTGAAACTCATGCTATTGTAGTTTCACTTTTATTATTGCCACTGAAAAAGCAGTTGATGTCTTTTGGCTACAGTTAAGACAGTGACCTGAAAGAGAAGAGATTTGTCAAGAAAAAAGGGTGGGGGGGGGGGGGGGGGGGGGGGGGGGGGGGGGGGGGGGGGGGGGGAAGATATGGATTTACAGAGAAAAAGATGGGGGGAAGGAATGGTTAAAAATAAACTAACCTGTAAAGAGAACAGATGGGAAAACACAAGTGGAGAGAACAGGTCAAAGAAAAGGAGATGAGATGCAGAGAAGATGCTTGGTGAATTAGGTAGAGATGATGACAAGAGCAATGTGAAATGTAGCTATAGGGAATTAGAATATACCTTTCCTTTAGGTTGATTCAGATCATAGGGAGATCCATCAGGATAAACAGGGAAGAGGAGACGGAAATAGCAGTGACAGAAAATTAAACTGTGAAAAAAAAAGGTTTTAATAGTAATAGATAAAATCTTTCAGACAGCAGTAAATCTGTCAGAACTCAGCAAGAATGAAGGAGAAAAGGTCTGAAGTTGATGCCGAGGCTGAATATCTGTGTGACAAAGAATGGTAATTACTGGAATTAACAAAGAAGAAAAGAATGAGATGTAATTCAAAATGCCTCATTATTCATAGCCAGCACTAATCAGAGATTAGCCTGTACTTCATTGAATTTCCATATTGCTACAGTAAATTGAAACAACTTATATTTTTCAGCCATACAAAGAATGGAGAAGCAGAAAGGGAGAAGTATACAGCATATTGACTTTGAACACTAGTGTAACCCAGTTACAGACCCAAAGATAAATGAATACTGAATGTCAGTTTCCAGGGAGAATAATTATGTTTGTGTATGGAATCAAAGGCAAATAAAAATGAGAATGTGAAAAGGAAAACAACACTTGAGTAGAGCAAAATCTAAAGAAGTAAAATGTTCTCAAACTGGGAAGCCAGAATAAAATCATTCCAGAAGTCTAAAACAAGTGGCACATGAAATCACAGATCCAGTAAGGACTATTTAATGAAGTGGTCATATCAGAAATTATAGTGTCTAATGGCAGTAGTGAAAGAGAAAAGAAGAGCCATTTGGATATATTCCTTAATTGCATGCAGATATTAGAACGAGCTGTGGGTGAAGGGAATAATTAAAGACATCAGAAAGTAATAAATGAAGTAAACTTCAACATGTCTTTCTCAAAGACAGAATTTCTTGGAGATCTTTTAAAAGTCAATTCTTTGATAAGGAAACCCATTTCCAAACCAAAAGAAACATTGCAGCTTTTGTCTCTCTCTCTCTCTGCATTGGTAAGGGATTTCATGCAATAGCACAAAGGAAATTCCTTGTGAAACTGGAGAAGATAGGGATTAGCAGAGGAACTGAGTGCTCAACAAAGGGATGACTCTAGGAAGACAGTGATTGAGGAAGATAGTATCTGGCTAGAAAAAGGCTTTTAAGGGAATTTCTCAGTTTATATTCTTCAGAAGAATGTGATTTAAAGTTCTTATGAGAAACTTCAAACCTGATTAAGAGCACATTAATGTAAACATAAAGGTACCAGGAATCAACATCATTACAGAGGAAGATTAGAAGTATGATCCAACATCTGCATGACTATGATGACCAAAAAGTGTCTGTGGACAGTTCTCTCTTTAGGAAAATGAATTCAAAACAAAGGAGATGCAAAGAATGCCTACTGGGATATCAGGGAAAAAAAGAGAACCTGTGAAGGACGAGGAGATAAGGAGCTGAGATTCTTAACAGGAAAAGAGAATAAAGGAAATAATTTCTACTCTTAAATATTAAAAAAAAAAAAAAAAAAGATGATGGTATTAGGAGAATTATTTAAGATAAGCCTACACTGGCACAAGCAAAAGGATGTAGTAAGAAGAAAGTGTTATAATGTCTAAAAGGGCCTTTTATTTTTGGTCACAGCTGTGTGGTTAAAATTCTTAGTTATAACATGGAGGTAAAAAAGCACAGAGAACCAGAGGGGCTGCTGTTCCCTGCCGCAGCAGGGGACCAAATCTGACTGGAGGAAGACCAGGCAGTCTTCCAGGTTATAAGCTATATTCCTGTCCTGTTTGATGTGGTCATAATTAGTTTTGCAGCTATGTATCAAAATAATCTACTACTAAAGTCTGTTAGTACAAAAAAAACTATTACCTTTAGTAACATTTAAGAAGGTACAGCATCTACCTCCTTTGTGAGACACTGCATCATTTTGACTTATAGCAGGTCCCTGAATACACTTCAATGGTGCCAGCATAGGACTATTGGGAAGATTATTTCGATTTTGAAATGCCAAAATCTGACTGCACACCCGAGCTGTGTGCGACCTGCTCTGGTCTGACTGAGATCATGGGACAAACTAAAAGCTTTTATTGGCATACATTCCCTCTGCCCTAGCCATGCACACAAAAGAACTTTGTTCCAAGCTACCTGAGCTCCTGGTTTGCACTCCCAAAATTTCACTGATGTCATTAATCAAACCAAGACTGTTACCTTCAGCACATGCAGGCTACAAAGGTCTTTTTTATTAGCAAGCCCACAAATACCACAGAAAAAGACATACGTATCTAACTTAGTTCTTAGCTTCCTTTAAAGGAGAAATTGTGTTTCAATTTGATCAATGAGTGATGTACTAATCACACTGTATTTCAGAGATCTGATCTTAAATGCATAAAAATTAATATTATAGGCTTTTTTCTCTGTCTTTTTTCTGCCAGCTGGGCCTAGTAAGTACTACAGAAGTCAACTCATTTGCAGTCATTAAAACTGCAGTCTGGATAAAGCCATGATTACAAAATGAGAATCATTTCCAGCATATTCTGAAATATTTCTGATATGACATAGATATCATTTTTATTGGATTCTTTCAATCTACTTATATATTGCTGCTCAAACTTGTTTGAAGAATGTAAGTATGGGTTTGAAACAAAGATGTTTATTTCACTGATCATGGCATTTGATGAAACATCTATTTTCCCCTGTCCTCACAGTAGAGAGTTTTATGGTCTAATGCATGTCAGCTCAAGGTGAGTTCATCATATTAATTCCTGGAAGACATACTTTTCCTTTATGACCTTTTTATTTAACATTACAACAACAACAAAATCTGTGGTACTCCATGACAAATATTTAACTTCTGAAATACATACTTTTGACAGGTTTTGAGTATTTTGCCAAACCATTCTGTGACATTTCTGGCTATAAAAGATAGTTTCCCAGGTATTTGGCTAGATAGATCAATGGAAATATGCCGACTCCAGATCTGATTACTTGAATATGAGCAGTGTTCATTGTTTGCAGCTCACTCTCTGCTGTTTTCAAACTGCAGCTTTCAGCCACCAAATGGTCACCTAGGAAAGCAAAAATCACACCTGGCACCTGACTTCTGAGGTCAGCATGACTGCTTTCAATCATTTCAGAATAGAAGTGTCTGCCATTAACTATGCCCACGTTTAAAATCCATTTTTATTGCCACTTTTTTACTTTCCTGATAATGTTCAGACTATAAACCCCAGAAAATGCACATATATCACTATAACATTTGTCAACAGGTTTTTTTTAAATAGTCACTTTCATTTATATTAAAGAAAGAAGCCAAAGAAGAAATCTTTGTATCTGAGTTAATTTTATGTCAATATCCTTCTAAAATGTAATTATAACAGTACATTAAATATTAAGTCATTTAAATATTTTAAACATTTACTAATACAACACCTATACCAGATACCCAGATATAGATGGAGAACTGGGATATCTTTGTTCTATTCCCATCTTTTTCTCTGACTCACTGTGGTCATCTTCAGTATAGGTGTTTGCATGGGTCAAACGTGGCTACAAACTGAACTCCATGCTACTTGAACAGCTGTCTGCCTCAAAGGGCTTCCTGCTTGTGAGGATGCTTTAAACTTTAGCAGCCTCCTCTGGTAGGTAAGATGCATGCTGACACTGAAGTGTTCAAACTGGATGTACAATATGAATTCAACTACCTTAATTGAATATTAAAATAGAGTTTGAAAGTAACCTCATTCCTGAATGCTATTTTCTTGCTTGTCACTCTCACTGAAGTAACAAGCAAGGTATCCAAGCTATTTCGATTCAAGGAGGGCAAGACGATTGTGTGTCAGAGACAAAAATACTTCAGATAATCTTTGTGCCTCTTTTCCGAGACTTTCACCAAATACTTAAGTATTTTTCCACTCAGACTTGAGTTCAAAATGTGTTTTGATTCTTACAGTAATCAAACCTCTTCTTCTATGCCTGACTTTGAATGCATTTTTCAAATATACTGATTTCTTTTCCCCTTCAATGTTAAAAGAAGGAAAAGCAGTAAAGATCTAGGAAGACCATGAATACTAATGTGTTTGAACCAGTCTGAAATGGTCAAAATCAGCATGAGTTTATTCATACTGTTATAGCATGACCAAATGTAAAAATAATAATGATCTTAATGATTTCGAAGTGCTGGAAGATGACATTCCTTTCATGATGACTAGTATAGGCCTTACAATAATGAGCATTGTAACATTTATTCTTTAAGTCAAGAATGGCATTTTTTCCTTTCCAGGATGGCAATGTGATATATTTCAATTTTTCTTAATCCTAATGAAGCTTTAACCTTAAAAAATAGGTAGATGTCTGGATGAGACACTAGATCTAAAAATCCTAATTAATTTTACAATGTTTACCGAATTACTTTAGTTTTAGGAACAAAAACAATTCAAAATTATTTATAGAGGAATGTTTTTTCCTCCTCAACTATATCATCAGTAGGTGTTACTACTATCTGCTTGCTGTAAAATTGAGTACTTGCAGGAAGAAAGATACTTTTGGTATGTTGTCTCTCCCACACTTTCAGAAAACTGTTTCTAGATCTAATTTAAAAAGAGATAAAAATGACAAATGTTGCACATTAAATTGTTAATAAAAAATGTAAAATTGAGAGAAAACCACAAAAAGTCAGCAAATGAAGAGTTAATGATACATTTATGATGTTATCCTGGTTTTGGCTGGGATAGAGTTAATTTTCTTCCTAGTAGCTAGTACAGTGTTGTGTTTTGGATTTAATATGAAAATAATGTTTATAACATACTGATGTTTTAGTTGTTGCTAAGCAGTGCTCATTCTAAATCAAGGACTTTTCAAGTTTCCCATGTTCTGCCAGCGAGCAAGTGCACAAGGAGCTGGGAGGGAGCAGGACAGATGACCTGAACTAGCCAAAGGGATATTCCATGCCATAAAATGTCATGCTCAGCATATAAATTGGGGGGAACTGGCGGTGCCTCGGGGTTCGCTGCTCAGAGACAGGCTGGGCATCGGTCAGTGGGTGGTGAGCAATTGTATTGTGCATCACTTGTTTCAATTTTCTTTGGATTTTATTCCTCTCTCCTCTCTCCTTTGTAGTATTATTGTTGTCGTTGTTGTTATTGTTGTGTTATGTTTTATTTTAATTCAGTTATTGTTCTTATTTCAACCCATGAGTTTTACCTTTTTTTCCAGTTCTCCTCCCCATCCTGCTGCGGGGCTGGGAGTGAGTGAGCAGCTGTGTGGTACTTAATTTCTGATTGGGGTTAAATCACAACAAATGCAAATACCATTTAGGTCATTGTATGCACATATTACCTAGCAAAAAAAAAAAAAAAAAAAAAAAAAAAAAAAGCCTTTGTGTACATCTGGAAAAATTAAGCAATACAGAAGAAATATAACAGCAGTGCCTCTTGTCTTCAAAGTCATGGATAGTTGTATAAATCTAGAGACTAATATAGAAAATGTGACCTACTGAAAAGGTGTCTAGTAGCATTATGAAACAACTTTATTTTTATTAATGGTTAAGACTCAATATCTTACAAATATTCTTCTAAGTCATGTTAAGGTGATGGGTGGTATGTCTAATCTTACTTCATTTAAAGACTAATTTTGAGACTCTTGCAGGAAGGACATTTAATTTCACTGATTATATTTATTTCAGTTTTTCAGTAGAGAATATATATTTAAACAATTTATTAAAATGCTAGGCTTAGCTAAACCTTCCCTCCTGCTTAAATTTAATCTGCCAGATAGCCCCTAAATAAGAATATTCCCTTTGGGCTATCTCTAACTTTTACCCACATTCTGAAGTAAAAATATAGGGAAACTAAATTAATGTAACTTACATTATCTTACAAAACATGTTCAAATTATACCACATGTAACTTTTACCTAAGGTTTTCCAAATAGTTACCCACAGCAGTGCTTTGTCAAGTGTAGTAGCTGCTTAATTTAAGGAAAAGATACTTTCACTATAGTAACAGAAGCAGAAAGATTTTTTGAGTATGAGGCATGAAGAAAAACACTTTTACTACCATCTGGAAGAATGTTTAACAAAGCATAAAGAATAAAGTGTTTCCAAATCAAAATGTTGCAAAAAGAGCTTCTCTACAACCTTAAGATAATTTAAATATTCCCAGTAATACATGCTTTGGAGCTAGTACAGCTCTAGAAGGAAAGGATGGGACTGATTTCAGTGAAGTTCATGTTCTGATGGGCTGAGAAATGTATGAGAATTTGTCATTCTGGAATTCTATTAAAGACAAAGATTGTTTGCCAAAACAGTTCATCTTACAGAATTAGGTACAAAAATACCAGTGGTCAATGTGGCAAAGCCAATGTTCAATTTATTTTATATATATATATATATATATATATATATATATATATATATATATATAAAATTCATTTATATGTGTAAATCATAATATTTAATTCATTTATATATTTATATATATGAATAAAATGCATCCAACCAGTTTAAAACTGCTTGCATGCCCACAGCCATTAAAAATTCTGTATCCAGCTCTTCTGCAAATGTTTTGTATTGAATTTTTATATCCAACCCTCCTTTAGAAACTTGTGACAGTAAAACCAGGTTATGTCATGCTTTTTCAATAATGAATCACAGCTTACGGAAAGACAGCCATATTTCAAGTTGCCAACATGAAGTCCTAGTTTTGATGGACTAGCAAAATTATATTCTGATGGTAGAGCTAAAATTCAGGATGATAACTTATTTATTTATTACTATTTTTTCCTTTCAAGCAAATATAACTTTGTTCTAATGCTTCAGTTTGGCAGGGAGAGTCTAAATGGTTTTAAAGTTCAGTTAGCTGAAACAACTTTTAAAATATTTACAGGATGATCCTATTATAAATAAGTTCTACATATGCTATATATTTCCTCAGATTAAGCAACTTTCTTGTGAGTCATAAGGAGGTTTTATCTATATAGTCTCTTTGGAGGTTCTTCTCTCTTCAGGAATTGCTATAAACTTCATGACGTAATTGCACCTCCCTTTTGGTCTGTGGTTATTATCTACTTCATCTAGATTAGTTTCATGCATAGAAATTAATGAGAAGTAGGAAAATACACTCAAATCTGTGCATATATTACTAAATAACAGGTCAGCTACTGTTCCGTTTACTTTTCTTGGAAAAGAAGGGCAACATAGTAAGTTTTAAGTACGTTTCAGAGAGGTAGTTTTCAGTACCTGAGGTCAAAACTGAGCATTCCTCCCACTTAAAATGTCAGAGATATTTGTGTCTGAACCAGTCACCCCGGACTGCCTCTGTAATCAACACACAGGAAATATGAACCTCAGAAGGTGAATCATCTGACCTGTGAAGATGTTGCTACAGATGTGATGAGTACCTCTCTGAAAGGGCGTATTTCTCTCCATTAACTCAAAACTAATACAGGAACCAGCTGAAAAACAGAAGGCGAACATCGAAAGGCTTCATTGGCAGCATACTGCTAATGGTCATGGGATCGCTGTACCCTGCAGTGGAGCCGAGTCTGCCTTGAATATAATTCTGTCTTGGACACCTTCCCCTTTGAACTCTCCTCTTCATACCAGTAACTGATTTGTACAATTTAAGCAATGAAAAAGGAATGGGAGAGCTCCTGTGCCTCTGAGGAGGTTTGCAGAAGCAGAAGTTGGTCTTCAACAATCAGAAAAGGAGGGAGTAATCCCGGGATTACAGAGCAGCAATGTACTGAGCAAGCAGAAGATTTTCTGCAGGTTTAACCTACAAATTCGGTTATGCTTTGAGAAGTCTTAGAGAGCCATAGCTTTTGTAACTAAAAGGTAATACGTGCGTGAGTATGGACTACTTATACTTCCCAGTTCTGCATAGGTGATGTAGATCTTAAGTGCCTAGTATCCATGAAGTACTTTTAAAGTTGAAAAGTAACTGAAAAGCCAAGTTTTTTTCTCTTGCTATTTTTGTGCTTTGCTTCTTCAGTTATTATTATTATTATTTTTAAAAAACAACAAACCAGATTCCTGTCACTTTCAGAACTCCTTGTTCTGTCTAAATTAAACCCTTTCAGTAAAACATGGGACTACTTCATATGAAAATATAAATCCTGATTTTGTATTTTCTTTCCCTCAGTATTAGGGTTGTCATAATAAGTTCATCTCTCTGAACCTGTTTAGTTATTGAGAGTTTAAGTGATATTCTCAGATGCACTCTTTTCATAACCCACATTAATCTCAGCAGTAGTGCCAAAGTAATGCTTTTATTTGAACATTTTCGCTTTCCCACCCTATCCTCACATAGTCTATATATCTCACAGTCTGCATTTGATCTGAAGAAATAAAATGGACTGCTGAGTGTTCTTACTGGGATGAGATGTCTCAGATTCATTCCACATGGTGTTGTTTGCTTTTTCATTTCTTCTTTTTTTCCCCCTGTTTGCTATTGTGAACCTTTTGAAGTTTACAAGACAAGTTCTCTCATTTACACAAGTGCAATCCCATGAACTCAAATAGGTATAAGCTAGGAGAGGACTTGGACCTGTTCCTACCACTTGCTGAAAGCTGTCTCGTCTCTAGACAGGTATCTTAGCTGTTGGCTTTATTGTCCCATTTCTTTTGATTTCAGCTCTAAGAATGTGCAAGGATAAGCATTTATCATAACATGCCGTGGATTCTGGAGTTTCTTTAATAAAAATAGCCCAGCATGTGCCTGCCACAAATTTCAGGCTCTGCATATCACCAACTCAAAATAAAACAGCTCCTCTCCACACTTCATTTTGAGTAGAGATGAACAAATATGGAATTAAAGACTAGCCACAGGGGCCCTACAAGTGCCTGCAAAATTCAAGTAACAAATATACAAGCAATTTTTCTTCTTTATTTTTTTAAGGCAGTTTTTAATATTCAGCTTGTTCTGGTCGTTCAAGTGGCTGTCAGGAACATAGTTATTTCTGCTTAGAAAACTGACTTAACGCAAAACCTTGAGCATGTAGGCTAGTTAATCTAGAAAACTTCTATATTAATGATGTAGAAAAAAAGGTATGCCTTCAGAAATCACACCGCTTTTCAAGCATTGCAACATTCTGTGAGACCTGCTGAGCCTACTTACAATGCTTACAGGGATATCTTCACCTCATTTCAAATGTGTTCCTGGCCAACCCAAATAGGAAATGTTGATTCAAACAGAAAGAGGGACAGGGAGAAAATATTCATTTAAAAAGAGCAGGGTGAGAAAAAGAACAGAAAAAAAATCTGATAAAATAAAGAGGAGTGAATATAAAATTTGAGAGATTTGGAGGTAACACTGAGGTACCAGGCCCATCTACAACCTCAACCTTAGCTTTGGTGATCAAGCAGCCTGCTTACAAAAAGTAAGTCATGGGTTCAAGTTCCTGAGCCCTAAATGAAATTTCTAACAAAACTGTAACAATTTATTTCTAGAGAGCAGGTTTCAGCTTAGACATTGCTTTGGGCTTGTCTCTGAACAGTGTGGAGTTTTTAAAACCCTAAAAAATTATTTTATCACCTATTATACCCTATACTCCATGTAATCAGAAACATTACATTTCCATTGAAGATAGGCAGTATTGCAAGTTCTGCTCAAAATGTTGTCTTTCACTCAGGTCTGAAGACTGTGTTAACAAACAGCTAAAACTTTTTTCATGTTTGTGATCACCCCTTTGAACAGGCAAAATTCCCACTGATTATAGTCCTTCATTTTTTAATCTCATGGTTTAACCTAACATATGAATGCAGCCTGGTTTCAATCAGGCCATAGGGCAGTTGAGCCAAAGTTATTAGTTTCACCTGGAGGCAAATGTTCTTCATTCAATAAAATTTCTTTTGAAGTATCACAGTCTGCTTGAGTAAAGACTAAGGGAAAAATAAAAAGAGTATTCAATGAAACAAGCGTCACCCAGGTGATCAATAATCTCTCCAGTCAAGACAGCTCATGGAAAAGCTAGTACAGACAGTACTGTGGCTGCAATGTACAGGGTACATTTGCTAACGTACTCGGTAATTATTTTTCTAAACAGATATGGCTGGAGACAGGGATATGACGTTGAAAAAGTGAGAAACATCTTTTTAAGTAACTACTACTATTTCATGTTATCATTTGACCAGAGCTATTAAAATATAGTTTCTGTCAACACCCTTTTTACCTGTTGACTAACACAGGCTGAGACTAAATCAGTGATGTGCTCCCTATTCCACATTAAGTTTGACATTATTGCCAGTTCTCCCCTACCGCCACATCAGCTGAAGGCCTGGATTCAGTAACAAAATAGTTTGGGCCCTCAGCACAGACATGTCTGAAAGAAAACTCACGGGGAGCTTTGAGGAGCCAGACCATAATAAAATTTAGAGAGTAAATTTAAGCTTTGGAGAGTTTCCTTACTAGGTTTTTGTGTTTGGTTCCCCCCCCCCCCCCCCTTCCTTTTTTCTTTTTTAATATTCGCCAATCGCTTTACCCCTCACGCTTCTTTTTCCAGTAGGGGAAAACATATTTTCTCTCACTAATTTGGTTTCTGACTTTTCTGGAAATTCTCTCTCAAGATAAAAAATGAAAAAAAGAATAGTTTCTGTTCTGCACCATTAACGCCTTCTGATTTTCCTACCTTGTGTGATTTTCCAGCTACTGTGCTGTGTTTTCCAGTTATCTGACCACAAGCTACTTGTCTGATTAGAGATATTTGCGTTTGGTAATGTATTTATTAACGATTACTAAGATCTTCATGAGAACATAGGAGAACAAATGAGTTACTGGAGGAAACACTCCCTCTGCTGTCAAAGGCGAGTGTCAGTAGCGGTAGGTTTGATCCTAATGCTGCAAACATTACTGGGGATAGACAATATCACGATCCATTAAGTGTATTTCTAACTGTACTGGCTAGGTACTCAGTCTCCAAGGGCAAAGTCTCAGCTCTTACCTTTGGTCTTGATGAAACTTAATATCTGAATTTGAACATTTCCTCTGGAGCATTCAACTTTATTAAAAGAAATAAAACTGGACTAGTTCTTACACTATAAATTGTACTGCTAATCTATTTCAGATACATGCAGGCTGTCAGCAGCTGGCTGAGAGCCTTCTGAATGCGGACAAGTCGTTCTCTTGACTTCAGCAGCTTTGCGCTGGACTGTTGTGCAAAGTTTACATTACTTTTAATTTCTGTTGTTTATTTTCAATAAACACTCCAAGCAAACAAGAGAAGGTACGTCCTGAGAACGAGGTGAAAGTAAAGAATAGAATAATTACTGCACATGTGTAATTACTGTTGATGGTAGAAAGCAGGAGTGTTGCCCCTGAATTTAGCAGGGCTAGGATATCACCCAGGGCACTCTCCAAGAACAATGCTATTCTGCTGTTTGCTGAAGCAATGCCTATCTTTCTGCAGAAGTGCACTTTTGAACGTTGTCCTGAAACCCTGTTAGCATTGGCACTGTCCTGCATAAATGTGATCATAAATGTTCATGCACCAGGCGCCACATGTATTTGCTTTGATAATGTTCATAAGTTCTTTTATTCACCTTTAGAGAAGTGTTGTACAAGCAAACATTTGTTCACAAGAGTATCTCCAGAATGTGAAAAAGTGGCAAACACTCAGGCAAACAGGTATGTGTGTGAATATTTGAACAGCAGGGGGTTTTTTTAAGTCCTTTTAAGGTTAAGGATCCAAATGAGAGAGAGAGAACACAGTACCTTAAATAAAAAAAGCAGTAATAAGAATAACAAAAAAACACCACCCAACAAAAAAATCCAAAACCAAGCAAAATTTGGAGATTCCTCAAATCATGTTTTCTTATAACATTGCTATACTGGGCAGAATTCTAATTTTTTTTTTTTTTTTTTTTTTTTTATTCCAATTTCTTCATCAAAAGTCTAAGTGAAGTGGTTATTATGCTAAGCGAAAAGGCCTTTTAAAATATGATCTACTCCAATTAGGACAGTCAATCAACAGCATTTTATTTATTTTTTAATTTTATTTTGGTACAAAGGACTATGAAGGAGAGAAAGTAACCTAGAGGGATCACAAGCTCACTAGCACTAAGCTTCAGGTACTCATTTCTGAGTACAGGGTTCAGAAATTATGTTTTACATGCCATTTATAGATTTTATTTTGGGCAACTCTTGGATAAAATCCATAATTAATCTTGACAGTTGCTTCACTCCCAGCATAGTGCTCTAAGCTCTGTAGCAGATCCAGGCATCTTTTAACCATTCTCTCCTTTTGAGTGTATGACCTGGTGTCAGTGTAAGGGTACAGTAACCTCTTAAACACTGTACTTTGTAGTCTGATGATTATAACAATTTTTCATGTGAATAAATAGGATTGAAACCCCCACAGGTTTAGGAAAGTCTTGAATTCAGATCTTTTACTTCTGAGGAAACCTTCTGGCCGCATAAGTGCCACGACTGCAAACATGCAGCAGAGCTGGTGAGGTATGCTCCTAATATGCTTAGCAATATTGTGCTCCCAACAAGGATTCTGTTAGGAATGTGACAGAAGAAAGACCTCTGTGTACTTATGTCATTGAAGACACTGTTGAAGACATTCATTAACACAGCTTTAGGTTGCTGAGGAAGCCTTTTTTATTTATTTATTTTTTCCTTCTGAAATCTAAAGCCTTGTTGATTAATTAAAGAGGTTAGACAAGCTTTTCCTAAACTACATTCTCATACATTAGTGTCTAAATTCACCTAGTTTCTGCGCTTAAATGAATGCTTCCCTGGAATACCTCCACAGAAGGCATCATATTGCTAGATGCTGTTAAATGTAGACAAAGCCTCATTCAGCAAGCTAATCTCCCATAAAGCTGTAGCACTGAAATGCCTAGTCTGTTTGGCAGATCTACCTGGAAAATGGGGACAGTCCCCAGCCAAAATAATCAATCTGTCTGTCCTGCAGCCAGGGACCAGGTACTATGAGATCTGTAGCTCCAGAGCTCCCTGGAGTGTTCAGGATTTTTCCGTGGAACAGGGAGAGACTGACTCCAGCTGGGGTTTAGCTCCTGACCCTGCAGATGGGCTCCCCCATTACAAACAAGCCGCTCCTGGCTGACCTCTTGATGTCAGAGCTTTCAAAGCTCCAAGTGTACATGGCTGTGGGGTTGTCCCCTTGGCAGAGAGCCAGATCTTAGGAGTTTCTCTTGCTGCTCTGTGACACTGGTGTTATTGTCCCTTCAAGCTCCACTGAGCTGAATGCCAATTTCACAGACCAGCCACCCATTTCCTTATTTAAGTCTTATTTTCTTGTGGTTCTCAAACACATCTTGTTCAAATGGCTGGTTCAATACACATTTTTTAGAAGAGGTTATATGTCAATTCACACTTCCAGGCAATATGTCAATAATTGGACAGTATATTCAAGTCCTGCAAGGAATATGTTATAGCTATTTATCATTGATACATTAAAATAGTAAATCAAACACAAGAGACTTGGATAAGTCAACACAAGATTTGTGTCTATTAGAGCAAAGCCACAGGCCAGAACCTCAGCAAAAAGGCAGTGAATTAAATTAGTCAAAGAGTAAGCTGCACTTTTCATGGTTATGTGCAATTACATGCAGATTCAGTTTCTTTGAAAGAATTTGACAGGAGAAAATTTAAACTAAAAGTTTCTGGTAGACCAATAAATCTTGCTTCCCATGACTCATATCTCTGTCTCCTGGCCAAAACAAGTAGCCAAGTATTTTATCTGTGTTTGCATTATGGCTAGAATTATAAAGCCCCACTAAAAAAAAAACAACAACAAACCAACCAACCAAAAATAAACAAACAAAACAAACCAAAAATAAACAACAAAAGGTAGAAAACATGAAATTTCATAACATTCTTTGAATACAAATTCTCTGTTAATATTCTGTTTCCATTGCATAAGACATTGCAGTCCCATTCATGAGAAAATTCAGACATAAAAAAAATGATATTGCATGTAGTCTAGCCATGAACTTTTTGGTCTATCAAAGCTCTTAACCTTTAACTGCACAAAGATGTCTTTGTTATTTAGGAACATACACTGTAGATTACAAGATCCCAATACTACAACCAGAGTTTTTGAGTAGGATTCTTTTTGGGGTTTTGTCTTTACTACTTCTTGAACATTTCACTACAAATATAATAATAATGTTTCAATAAATGTTATTCATTGTCTCTTTTTCAGGTTCCTTTCCTCACCTGAAGCTGTACTGCCTTGATTTGTGTAGTTAATTCCACAAAAACTGTACAGAAATGTCATTTCTTAAAACTCTTTCTGTCTATAGCCTAAATGAAGCAAACCCAAGATCTGGGCCAAAAGTTGAAACCTTATTTACTAGGTATATTCAAATCACACAAGATTTTGGAAAAAAAAAAAAAAAAAAGCCCTTCATGAAGAGACAAAGTAGGGAAGAATTCCCAGTTTGTAGAGGACTTTGTAAGGCTATGTAGAAGATGGTTATTATATCTCATTTTGGCAATTATTAGGCTCCTAATTCAGGTTCTGCTGATTAGTTCCTCAAAGCGTGTCTCCCCACTCTGACTACACAGACAGCCTTGGACCCTAACATAGCTATCTTCAAGTGTAGATAACTATTAGGATAGTGATGTTTAGTACATAGATAAGTAAAAAATACTTTTAGTACTAATTTTAATGAAAACATCAGGGTTATAGGAGCTCCACTGTATTTGTTACAGGCAACATGTATCTATTAATTTTGTTTGGGTGCAACTTCACCAGACACTAGGTGAGCTGCTAGGGACTGGGTTCTTCTGTAGTGCACCTCTACTTTTAAGCTTCTCTGGGACACAGACACACACACACACAGACACGCACACACACACACCCCCACACCCACATACACACACCCACACACACACTTTCCCCCCTTATTTTGTACTTTTTTATTTAACCTTTTTAACAAATTTCCTGGAGTTGCACCATAGACTGACTAATTGAGAAGGCTGACTAGGAATCAAGTGAGAAAGCTAAAGAAGAGATAATGTACTTGTGTCTACATCAATGCTAGTAAATAATGTGAGACATTCATTACTTGGATGTGGCACGGCTCTGGCCCACATGGAGGAATACCCTTGCCCTGCAAAAGAGAGACTACTGGGAATAGTCTCAGTCTGATGCTACCCCCTAAATCACACTCAGACATTGCTCAGGAAGGTGGGCTGGAGACAAACACCATGCTTGGGACTTTCTAACAATTTATGAGGTTAGCTTTTCCCAGGCCAGGTCATGTGCCTATGCTTTGGTCCTGTTTATTTAGATATGTTCAACATATCTTTTTACCTACATCGCTTTACTTACTTCCTTGTTAAAGATGACGTGCAAATCCATAAAAGAAATTAAGGGGTCAAAGCACTGAGCAAGCATGCTCTCTCTGGTTTAGGCAGCTCAGGGCTGGTTTCACATGTGCAGGGTGCTGAGCTGGATAACCTCCTTTCTGCTGAGGGAAACGAGCATCTCAAAAGGGCCAAAGATGCTAAAGAAAGATGTGATTGCTTTTTACTCAGCCTCAGAAAGCCAACACCTGTGTCTGCTGTGTTGGACCCCTATTTGAATGTTGTGGAAGGGTCCAGATGGAGAGCTTAACACAACATGTCATCAAACACCTGTACATTTTAAAGCTAATAAAGCAAGGGTAAGAAAGAAAGCAAAATGCTGGATTATCGCAGACTGAAAGTCCCATTCCCCCTCCACAGGAGTGCAAGTCTGGCTTCCCTCAGGCCCTGAGCTTCCGTAGGTCTCAGCAATCGCATCAGCCGCAGGACCATCCACCGTCAGTTTTATCCTGGGAATCCTCCATCGGCGCGTGCTGAGTTTTCCTGGCGGTGCACCGGGAAGGGCTGTTAGCACATGTCCGGGGCAGCCAGCGCGTGTGCAGGCTGTCAACAGGCCCAGCCCAGAGCACGGCCTTACTGCTCCCCGGCAATCTGGCAACTGCACCACACGGGGGAACACCTCAAGTGTACTGCCGCAGCCAGAAGCAAATATTTCCAGAAGGGTTTAATTTCCTTTTCTAGCTGTTTGCAAAATTGCTCTGTATATATACTCACCCATGTGCCTTTGAAGGCAAAGCACAGTTTGCCCCCAGGCGAACAGCTGGTGAGGCTGGTTACTGGCTCCTATACCTGCAGCAATGGGCACATTACACAAAACAATTTGGGTTTCAGGGTCAGTGTCCAGGATTAGAGAACCACCTGTGTGAGGGGAGAGGGAAGCCAGCATCACTGCCACCGGGAGAGCTCAACAGCCTTTAGCTTTTCCACCCTACCATATGCTTGTTCGGTTATAAATGAGTAGCTATTTAGAGTGGAGAGATATCGCACCTTAAAATATCTTGATTAAAAAAAAAAAAATAAAAGGACTTTAAATAGGAATTTTCCATTCAGGTTTGAAAACCTCAGAAAGATCCAGGTAGAAGTCAGGAATAACCACTGATGTCAGAAACACACTACACCACTTTATGATGCTAATTAAATTGCAATACTATGACTAATGGTACATAAAGCCCTGGTTTTAATTTTTGTTAAATAGAAAAGCTTTTAAACAGAAATAAAGAATACTGTAAATAAAAGGCTGTCTGAATTTTTAACTCATGCTTTTGAGTGAAATATGTATTTTTTTCTCTTTCTTTTGTTGGAGCTTCTCTAGGGTTATAATGAATTACTGTATTTTTGCATGCATTTACCATATTTTCCTTATCAATTAACATCATTTTTCATGTCTCTTGAAAGACAGACTCAGAAATTACAACAGTACATCACCATAGCTGGTTTGGTATCTCTACGTACCTTCAATCTAATATTAAAGGCAAAGTTCCATGTCTGTTGTGTTGTAACTGTATTTAAGGAGTGACAGCAGGGCATGTACATAAGGCTATTTCCAGCCCTTGCACTGAATCTGTTCTAGCTGGTTTCGTACAGTTTAAACTGTTTCTCACGGGCTTAACCCAGATTTCACTGAAAGCAGAAAGAGTTCTGCAGTACGTTTTGGTGCAGACCCCTGAAAAACAAGGCAAACTGTTTTCCCTCCTGGGAGAGCTAATCCAAGGCAGGTTGTGAGCCATACACACTTCAAACAATGCTGTTAAAAGTGGTGGAGGTCTCTGATGCTTCCTAGCATCTCTGTCATTTTATGTAAAACCTAGAAAGACATGTCAGCTCAGGGATTGGCCAATACACACATTCCTGGACATACAAGTCTATGTGGTGAAACAAAAAAATGAATCTAATATTATCCTGTACTTCGATAAATGTTTTCCTATGGGCTTTTTAATTTTGTTTTGTTTCTTTTCTTCTGAACTCTGCTTTGATGCCAGACAATAATATCATCTAACTGAGGGCTAAAGACCAAGCAATACAAGCACACTGTGCATGAAGGCAGTTGTCTTTGCTTCCCAGTGATAAACCATATGAAAGAAATTATAGCTTTTCCCTATTATTCATGGGGCTGATCCAAAGCCCATTAAAATCAATGAGGAATTCTCATATTCATAGATGTTTCAAAACAGGTTTTAGGTGATTTGTGGTGCAAGGCCAACATCTTCAAAGGTGTCAGGAAGAAATTTAGAACATGGGCAGTGATAAAAAACAACTAAATAACTCTTCAGTTAATGACTTGCCACTCAGCAGAACCACAGTGACTGACAGCATGCATAGTCCTAATTTATTACGAATTCACAAGAAAATGCTAATTTAATTCCCTTTTAGCCATCATGACTCAATGGTTTCTGCAAGATCATTTATCCAGAACACTTCATCTAGGGATTCACCTCACCTACTCTAACATTCTAAAAGATTGAGATTCAAGATGAAGAACATTCTGTGCTGCCAGGGTAGGCTTTTTCACAGTTTCTCCCATTACAGCTGTTCCGCTTTCTTTGAAGTGCCACAGCATTCACTGGAAAGAGGACAGAACAGGACTTGTCATGGTAAATTGCCTAAAGTTTTCTTTAGCCCATTAAATCTGTGATTATTGTACACAATATAGAAATGACACAGCTTCAACTAAGAGATTGAGAAGTTCAAACAGTGGAAAATGTGCCTAGATGTATACTAGATATCTTTGAGCAGAAAGTTCAATATCTGGCATGTTTTGCTAGCAGAAATCTCTCTGTAGCTGCCTGGCTTTTATGTATATGCTTAGCAGAGTGGCACTGTGAGTCTTAGTATTGCCTGACTAAAGCCCTTCTTGTGCAGCTAACCCGGAACGTCGCAGGTTTAAACCAGTGGGATCTGCAGGAGCACAGCACGCTAATGACCTATCAGCACTGGTTTGAACACCTCAACATAGAAACACAGAATCAGGTTTAAGCAAATCATATGCCAAATGCTGCCCTAAATGTTTTTCTTCTAGAATAGCAACCTTCAATGCAACAGTGAGGCAGCGCGTTTGACGGCCACCCTGTTGCTGATAGGATTTGGCAACTGATGAGAGGATGCTCAGCTCAAATTTACAGCACCAAGCCATTCCCTAATTTTCCTATTTTCATTTGCCTTATGTATATATGAAAGCAACACAGTACCACAATTATTGGATGTTTCTATACAGAAAATAGCAGGGACTAGAACAACAGGGGTACTGCTGTTCAGAAATGGAATGCATTGGCCAAACTGAGTGTTTTGAAAATTAAGCAGCACTACTTGACAATATGCCTTGGCTTAGCCAGAAGCTACATTTTGTGATTAGTGTATTCAGACACTTTCTTTTCTTTATGTTCAGAATCTAACTGTTCTGCAGATCTGAAACACAGAACAAAAAGGAAAATATGCTTTTAAAACCAGTCTGACAACTGCAATTAAATCAATCATCCACTCAATTTCAGATATTTGTAACATCAAGTAATTTAACAAACACCTTTCATCCATAACAGCTCAAGGCATATTTGCTTTAAGAGCACTTCAGTAGAAAATTCCAGCGTTCCTCCCCCACTAAGATCCTTTCATAAAGAATGCACTTCTAACTGTAAAGACTAAAAAGGGTTGAATATTGACTAGTTTATAATTTTCAACATGGATCATAAACTTCTGAGGGAATTATTCCTAGCTGAGGGCAAATCTACTACTTCTTGAAGGAAAATATTTAGGAACGACAAAGAAATTATTACAGTATGTTAAACTACAAATAAATTTAATGTAAGTACTGGCTTCCATTTCTATTGCACTCTTGTGCATTCCTATTAGCCTATGAAATAGAAACAGGTACTTGGGTTCCATCCTTGACAAATTATCTAACCAGCAAAATTGCTAGAAATTTAAGTTTCTTACAATTTGCAGCCCTGTTCTGCCATGGAGTTCATGAAGAGCTGACACCTAGATGGCTATGTGTGACACAGCAAACTGTTCAAGGGATACTGCTTCAAAATATTTTAAATTAAACAGAATCAAGTTTCCTGACACTTTCTCCATCTTTGTGCCAGGAGACAATCTACTCCAGGACACGGTTAAAGATTGACAGAGTTTTTGCTGACATGGATAACCATGACTTCATTTTCTACAGTCTCTGTACAGTTATGATGAGTGTTGTTGACCAGTTTAGTAGGCCTAGCAGTTTATTTGGTCTTCCTTTTCTAAATAATAGCCTAATTTTTCTGCCTTATCGAAAACGTAATCTAACACACCCAGCACTGCAGTCGAGGGTACAATTCAAGTCTCAGTGAGGATGCATAGGCTATATGTTTAATCAATAAGATTAAATAATTACAGCCTGATGAAACATGTGTTTAAGTCAAAAGCACTGTATTGGCTGCATTCCTGCCAACAGTGTTACCTTTGACAGGCACTGGTTGCCCTTTGCTACAGGAGCCGATTTTACGGGCTATGTAAAGGAAGATCAGCTGTGAGGTGTATGTGCATTAGTTCTGATATAGGATACACTGTGTCTCTTCCATTCAGATCTGATGGTGCTGGTGGACCGCACAAACTGACAGCGTGGTCTAACCTTGTAAAATATTTGATCCATGATTTGGGGGGGGTTATTTATTTTTTTTTTAATTGAGACACTATGTTAAAATAGGAGTGTAAGGGGGCATGAATAGATGGTGATGGTTTTGTGCAGCAACGGAAATGTATATAGAATAAAAATAAAGATCTAAGAAAACAAGTTAAAAAATACTGGTCAACATAGATATAAGAGTACTGAGTGAGGTGTAGAACTCTTACCTGTATATTGTTAGGTCTCAGCAGAGTGAAAATAATTATAGAAAGAAAATGTTTTTCCTTTTGGTTCCTAATACTGTTTAGAAGAATATGGGATGCAGATCAGAATCCTTTAATTTTATGAATAAACCCAAAGGGTACATTTCAATATTTCTTTTTATTTCCAAAACAAAATAATACACTTAACTAGAAGAAATGCGTGGACCATAGAACTCTAGAAAAATATATCTTAGGAAAAAATGATTAAATTTCTGAACATATGATGGTTTATTATTTATTTTGCATTTTGTTTCTAATTCTCTCTCACCATATTAAAATCTAATTTTATAATACATAGATTCAAAGACTACATGTGTATAGCAAATAAGAAACACAGTTCACACAGTGAACACCATGCAGCTACTCTGAGCTGAGTTTCAGAGCCAATTACCAAAGAATATCCAAGGTAACAAATGGTACTACACAGTTTTCATTTCTAAAAGATGAAGATGGAGTCGTAGACTACAGCATGACAGAAAACCAGACTGAAAATCACCCTGCTTTAATTTCCTTCATAAATTATGCTCAAATAGGAGTGCTGGCTGTGTAAAATTACAGGTCAAAATGCCCAAGTCAAAATTAATTTCTTTCAAAGCTGAAAACACTCAGAAGTGAATAGAATTTGGGGTTGGTTTTTTTTCAAATTTTGGTTTTCCAAGAAATAATTACATTTGTACTTTTTCCCATCTAAAAGATTTCTAAGTAACCAGTTTGAAATAACTACTTTTCACAATCTATTTCTCACTATCCTTTTGGCCTAAATAGCGGAGAGGCGAAGACATCACTGGGTGGCTGTAATCAACTTTTGTATTACTAACTCAAAGTCTGGAACATTACGGTTATTTTCAAGTCACAAAGTTATCAGCTCTGCTAGAACTAGTCATTGTTTTCACAATTCAGATTCACTTATTCCTACACAGTCAGAGTTCAAAAGAACAGCAATTACTGATACCAGCAAATTCCTCCCGAGGACCACACTCCTTAAGCATCACATAGCTAAGTAAACATAGTAAGAAGGCATAAGTGATATGACTGTATTACAGTCCTTATAAACTTAGCATACCATGCATCCAGAGTGTTCTTAAAGTTAAAGCTCTTGTAACACACTGTGAGGCAATAAATATTTCCTGAGCTCAATCTGAAGGGCACTACCAAAGAAAATCTACAGTATGTAATACATTATGTTGCTTTCCACTTCATATAAGTGATGTTGGAGTGGTGGATCACAACGTTAGGGATAGCAACCAGAAATTAATCTTTTTTCCAAATTTCTGCAGCAGTTAGAATCAAGGAAAAGTGGTGAGTATTGTTTCTTGTCAATGTAAGATGTGTATCATGGGAGAGTGTATAGTGGGCTACAGGTGCAAAAAGACACACATACATGCATAGACTTCCAGCTGCTGATTAAATAAGCAACTTCTCAGATTTTGTATTTCATTAAACATCAAAATCAAATCAAAATCAACTTAGTTATGATGTGACAACTGTAAAATTAAAACAAACTTTAAGAATACAAATATGCATAAAATTCTCAGAAGCTAATGACTCACTACAAATATTTTACTGACCTCAGTTTAGTTATCCACAGCATTGTGTCAGGCTTCTTAATACATTCTTAATATAATCTTTCTATAAATCAGAATATTTATAGAAAAAAAAATCAGTATTTCTATGAGCCTCTTTTGAAGGTAACAAGTGTTTAAAATACAAAGTGCAAGTAAATCACCAAAAGCATCAAGCCATACTTGCCTAAAAAGCAGTTCTCTAAAATAAGTGGTATGATACATGGAGGACAAACCATTCACAATAGGGCCATCTTTTGCTCTACTGACTTCAGGAAACTTAAACAATCAGCTTAGAATTTAAAAAGATAAAAATTTATAATATGAATCTAACCCCAGTCCTAAAGCATTGTTTCCTTCCCTCTTCAGCACAGGCCTCTATGTACTTCCTCTCTTTACAGCTTAGAAAATATCCATGTGATGTTAAGCTTCAAAAAAAACCAAACAGGCTTTGAGTGAGGAGGCAAACAGGAGAATCAAGATTCAGAAACAAAACCTTTATCAAACCATGAAGCTCCAGAACCTCCCAGAGTGTTGCCCAGAGATCAGTAGATGCCCCATCCCTGGAAACATTCAAGGCCAGGCTGGACAGGGCTCTGAGCAGCCTGGTCTAGTTGAAAGGGGTGTTGGACTAGATGGCTTTTAAAGATCCTTTACAACCCAAACTAGTCTATGATTCTATCAAAACTAAATCAGTTTCTCAAAGTTCTCCTAGCAGGCAAGTCACCCCTCCATCAGTAAAGAAAATCCTGGTAGATATCGCAGCACTGATGGAATTTCATTGAGGGAAAGGAATAGCTGTGAGAATTGGGTGTTCAGTCAAAGTATTATCATAATAAAGAGAAGGGAAATCCATAAGACATATCGAGATTTCTCTAAAAATTTTATACTCCTTTTTCCTGTTACAATCAAGTCATGGCTGTAGCAGAAAGGTATGCGTTTGCTGGCAATCTCGGTATGGCTAGCTTGAATGTGTCATTGCTTTGAACAGGGCCACTTGGCCTTACGGAGAGCCAGGCTACTAGCTCACAGTCACTGCAACATGTCTTAACACCCTGCATGCTCAGCACTGCCTTCTGGCACAATTTTGTAGTGAATTAAGAGATAACAGCATAACAATCAGGGAACAATATAAACTGGACATCCTAAACTTTGGGTTTTCCCTCCATTGTCTAATTTGTTTGCTTAACTATATACACACACACATATATACACACACATCTATACATATCTATATATATATAATTTTTTCTATCCAGTTTGTTTTCTTCTTCTAAAATAAGAGTTCTTATACAGGTAATCTAATTTCATTAACCAGATTTAGAAAAAGAGCATTATTTTTCTCTGTTTGTTATACTTCATTAACCGCGGAGTGTTGACTTACACTGTAGAAAATCACTGACAGGAAACAGTAAAGTGTCAGCTGAGAGGACTGTTTCAAGAGACAGCTCTGAGATGTCTGAGAGTTGCCATAAAATATTCACAGATATTTGAAATTTTGCAGTAAATGTATCCTGTCTTTCTGGGAGCACAGGCGTGAGGATCACTGATTCTTTAGGGGTAGCAGTCAGGATCTGAAAGCTTGCCAGCCTGGTTTGGCAATTACTTTTATTGCTGGAAAAAAACATGGGACAGCCAGTTATTGTCTAGCATACCAGACCTTGAAGAGTTTCCAGCTGCACAAGACTTTGATTTAATGCAATGTGTAGGAAATAACGGAGGGATTTGAAATAGTCCGATTTAATCCAATATGTAGAAAATAACAGAGGATTTTGGAGTGGTCTGGCTGAGCAGGAATGGTATTGATATTCTAATTCTGGTTTTAGCTATGTGTATTAATACTGTAAAAAAAACCCCACTTATTCCAAATTATGGAAGTGCTAGCAGATCACTAAGTATGTTTATCCAATAAAGTCTATGCTGCTGATAATGTGCTCAGGCTACTTTAATAAAGCTGTTTTTAAAAAGGGCTCTTTTAATTGAGCTATTCCCCTTTCTACAACAATGAAAAAACCAGCATTACAGCAAAGACCTGAACCTGAATCTCTACCACAGGCAAGTGCTGTGATTTACTGAGTCATTTCCTTCGCTTTGGAGGATGGTTGTTACATAGTGTAAGTAGTCTGAAATTTAAAGGTTACAAGATACCTCTGAACGATCCCAAATTATTTTGTATACTCTTTAAAAAACATAGTCCATTTATTAAGAGAGAAGTTTCTCAGTTTTTAGGGAACTCAAAAGATACAGGAAACCAATGTTCATATGCTGCCTCAGTCGAGCTTGGAGTATGGGATAAAATTCAGGTCTTCTGCTTTTTTTTAGGAAGTGTTTGAGGAGTAAGGGAGGAAAGCAGTGAAACTCTGAAGCCATTTTATGTTATATAAAACTGTTTGCTGAACTGGGTATCACCTGTCATAGAAAATTACTTGGATTCCCCAGGGGGAACTGGGACATGTGAGTCCTTCTCCCCATTCTGTCTGCCAGAGCTGGATAGGGAATATAGCCCTCTGATGTCTTAAAACACCCTCTTTGCTTCCATTTACTTTTATCTAAAATGGCTTATAACCGAACAGAACAATTTGTTCTCAACAAGTTAAATAAAACTTTTCATTCAACCAGACAAAATAATTATGATTGAAAATGCCACAAAAATTAGTTTCCTTTGCCACTTGTATCTGAACCAAACAATTTAAAGATATTGTATATATAAGCCTAGTCTTAGGCTTGCCCTACCATGGAAATGGGACATTTCTAAATGTATTAACATTTTTGTGGGACACAAAAGCTATTTCTGTCCAGCTAAGGAGGAATCATGAGAACATAATATAACTATTACATGTGACAATATGATTATGCAGATTGTCTACAGATGTGAATCAGAAGAGCTCTAATGAATTCAGTAGGGTTCTGCTGATTTACATTAGCTGGTGATCTCAGTTTGCTGTGTTTTAGATGAAACATAGAAACAATTTGTCCTGACTTTTTTTTTTTTTTTCCAGAGGTCCTAGAATACTTTCTGAAATCTCCAGTCCACATGTTCTGATTAAATTCTGTTTTAGAATGTCAAACCACTTACCTCTGCAGAGCTATCCAAAATAACTGCGTAGCAGTGTTTACATAGCAAGAGACTAAGCCATTGATAAAACAGAATTGTAGGACAACACTAACTTTTGAAGTGAGAGCAGAAACAGATAAAAATAAGAGCTAGGTTCAACCAAATCCAGGGTCTTTCACACGTACAAATGCTCAAATCACTATAGGTTGTTGTATTTTATCCTTTAGCGATTCACTGATAATGAATCTACTGACATAACATTTCATCAACAAACCATGTATTGGTTTCATGGAGCCCAGAGATGTTTGCAATACAGAGTGTCATATTGTAGGTTTCTTGTCTTGCAAAAACTTGTTTAGAAGTGGGGGTGATGAAGAAAGGGAATTCAGAATGAGGAATCTTACCTACCTGAGATAGTTTTTATTGTGTAATTAGGCTTTCCATTACAATTCTTTTTAGTGAGCAAACATGTTCTGCAAAGTCTGAAAAGTTGTTTGTGAGGAATTTTAACTTTAGAAAACTCATCAAAATATGTTTCATGTTTTCCATATTTCATCTGCTGTGACTCTATGAATTCAACAAGAGGTCTTCAGCTTTAGTGATTGCCCATTACTTTATTTAAATGGAATTCCTGGCAGTCCATTTCAATTTCACTTCTATGAGAAGGAATTTGACATCAGTCTTTACCTAGAGTTAGGAGGAATAGTAGGAGATGGTAAAAATCCAAGAAGCTGGGCCTTGAAAGTAGTGATAGTTCTACTGAATCTGTTATTCTGATTTCTCTAAACCTCCAGCATCCTTTTCGGGAAAGGACAAAGTGGGAACAGCTGTCCTCAGAGGAAATATTTACCCCACTTTCTTGACTCTTGTACCTTCTCCTGTCATGCAAACTGATGCTTTTGAAATTGGTGTAGGTTGGGACGTATCTGTCTACATGTTGTGAAACAATCTCTAAAGGAGAAAGTTCCAGAGGCACCTATTTTAGCAGAGACATTTTCAGCTATATGAATGTGGCAAAAAAAAATAGTCAGTAAACAATTTATAGGTACAAGGTCTCTATTCTGATTTTTCTGCCTTTTACAGCAATGGAAAACCTCATATAGAGCAATGTGAATTTTTTTCTTCACAAGTAGAAAAATCTGAAGGGAATACATCAAGAGAGAAACTTCATGGAGTTTCTGTCTTCTCCATAAGAATTCTATACAAGAGTTACTTTGGCTTTGTAACTCTGACTGGTCTAATTAAAATCCTGTCTGCATTAAGGTTACCAACAAAGATCTATTATTTGTAAAACCCACATGCTTTTATTTTCTGCACTTATGCAGTTTTCTATTTCTCCGCTTTTAACTTCTGTTAGGAACAATGATATCTGAAGTCTGTATGGATGTAATATTAAATCTTTATAGAAGCAGATGTTGCATGTGTGCAGGCTGTGTGAATTATCAGGTACAAGGCTCTTAAAGAGACTGGCTTGCTTGCCTACAAACATTATGCGACTTAATAAAATGTCTTTTATATACTATCTGACGTGTGTGCATTTACAGCTGGGCTGTGCTACATTACAGTTGAAAGGCCTGAATAAATCAGAGCAAACTGGAGCTGGTATTAAATTCTAAGAACAAGAACATCTACATTAAAAACAATGTAACTACTAAGAAGACACAACACTACCATGTCAAACAATATGGTTTTACTCACTGTGATTTACAAAGCTTTGTTAGGACTGTGAGGCCAAATTCTATGCAGAGATGAATTGATGCTACTGACTTCAGAGTTCTGCCTACTGTTACCATCACACAATGTGTTTCTTAATTAGAAAATGCAATACAATATAAGAATATAAAAATCATGATAGAGTTTCTTATGCTTTCTATTACAAAAAATATTATAAAAGCTATAAGAAAAGGTTTTCCAAAAATCAAATAATGTATCAGGAAAGAGAAAGTAATGGAATATATAGAAATGCTGAGTCTGCTCATGCTGGAATTGTTTTATCATGAGAAAGGATTATTTTATAGCATGAATCTAAATCCTGTGGAACACATTTGGAAAACATTCCAGGTTACTTGCTCTTCATGCAAGAAAGGAAGGGTAAGCAAGCATCTTCCTACCACAATACCATAAAGAGACTCCTCCACTGAAATACTCTTGTGTTGAAAGCACCTGATATCTGAAGACCACAGGAAAAGGTTTCTTATGTTTACAGACTGCTTTAGACGTTAATCATTCTTTCATGGCTCTATCGCAGATTTAAACCAGATTTATTGCTAGCAGTTGCTGGGTGACTGTCAGAGACAGAACAATTCACTTCAGGAAGCAGAGAGGTTATGGAGCGATCTATGGATGGTTTGCATAGTGCTTCACCTGCCTGGGACTCAGCTTGAGCATTCAGAAACAAGATGCTAAGTCTGAGCTAGGTATCATGTGCGTCTTTTGTGGTCAATGGAGACGAAAAGGACAACTTAAAAAAAGGAATTATTCTACCCCAATGTGTTTAAATTAGACTGTAAGATACACATTTCCCTCTACAGACTATAAAACGAGACTGCTGTAACTTAGACTTCTTGTGTTCAGCTGTAGGCATTCACAACTAGATTAGATGAGTCCCGCTTACTTAGACTGGAAGCTTTACTTACTGATTTATGGAACTTAGGTGTCAATGTTTTCTCTCTTTTGTTCCCCCCCCTCCCCCCTCCATGCACCCACAAGTTCCTCCCTGTTTTGAGTTAAGATATGACATGAGATCCTGAGACATGTGCAACTGATTCCATAGCCTTAGCCTAAGAAACAGCTTCTTTAAAACATGTTCTTAAATATTTTATGTTTGTAAATGTTTGGAATACCCAACTCATCCGAGATGTAGCACTGAAATCTTGCAGTTAAGGTTGGACGGAGGTACTAATTTCTTTTTTCTGGCCTTTTGGTTGGTAGTGATTCCTGTACACATTAAACATCTCTGACCAAACTGCTCTTCTTTGATCAGGTGGTAAAAGTGCAAAACTGCTTTTGAAATTGCTGTAGTTTGTTTCTAGTCACTCTAGAAGAGATATGCAGGCACTCCAAAAGTGGCAATATGTCTTGTAGATCCTGTGAAGAGCTGAGAGGCTCTGATAGGCTCTTAAGTTTTAGGGAATTCAACATGTTGATGGAGTGCAGAATTAGATTCCATGTTTCCAAATAAAGCTTTGCCATTGGCCCTGGCATGGGACTGGATAAATCACCTCCATTCTGCCATCACCACAATGGAGAAATTAAAATATTACTATTGTTTTTTTTCCTTACAAGGCTGCTTTGGGAATTGGCTAATTTTTATGGTATATTTGAACATGAATTATTACATAAAAGTGTTTAAATAGCACATAGATATTAATTTGGTTATGACTCATAATGGCTTAGCTGAGAATTCCTTAGTTTTTCTTCATTTAATCCAATTGGTGCAGGTTTTCATTCTTATACTTGGAATTAAGGCTTTGAAGTACATAATTGTGTAAGATTTATTCATAATGGGTACTTGATACACTTTTGTTGTTGTTAACAGGCCAGCTAGAGTGTTTAAATTTAGGACTATTCAAAGTTTCTGCCTATAGGAAAAGAGTAATTATGTGCAAAGAGTTTTCAGAGAAAGGTTTGGCATGCAAAAAAAAAAGAAAAAAATCATACTACTAAACTTTCCCAAATAAAGGAGACTGATATTTGTGTTACCTCATTTCAAAGGTACTACAGGTTTCCCTGATCAGCTTGGCATATGTCTAATAGTTCCTGTAAAACACAAGGAAATCACCGACTCCAGTTTGCTTAGATAAAGTTTCTTTGAACTGCCTTCCAACACTGGACTCCATTCATAGCACATTTCATTCTAACAGAGTTTCCACTGTCTGCTATAGAGGGTAGTTTGCATAAGTTTTATGAAGCACAGCATATGGAATTACACATGCTATTTGTAACAATCAGTGCATAAATTATGTACACTTTAGCAAAGGTCTTTATCCTCAGTTATAAAATGAGATGTGTGTTTTCAACAAGATGATATTTTCAACTGGAGCTCTTTCCTCCTGATTTTTTATCATTATCAATAATGTTTTAAAGTATTTTCTGAGGCTCATTGTATGGCTATGCTTTGCAGTCCAACAGCTTATCAGTTCTTATAATATGCATGTTCAAAAATTGGAAAAATTAGGCATCTTTCTACTGCAAGTGTCTCTCACTCACGAAAAAAAAAAAAAAAAAAAAAAGGTGCTTACCACCTTTTTCATTCCTGGAAGAAAAAAGTTTTAGTGTTCAAGGTTAATGGAAACTAAAGGTTTAGTATCAGAGCTGGATCAATCACTTTACCAGGTGGAAAAATTTATGTCTCCCTCTCCTTCATAAGAAACTAACCCTGTGTTTGCAAATTGCGAAATGAGCTTTGTAATAGAAGACAGCATTCATAGTGTGCAAACTAAACAACACATACTTTCAGTCAGATATGAATGACATTTTGGTTTAAATAGAACAATATTGCATACCTGTTTATATGGTAGCTCCAAACAATAAAATATCTAACATTCCTGATTATTCTATTAAAAAAAAATCAGTGCTTATAAATATACTTCTATTAGTGTTTCATACTGTGATTGTTTTTAATTTCTAATTTGGAAGAAATGGCAAAATTACTGGGACCAGATTGTGAAATAACTCTTCCCTGAATAGTCTGTTGAAGAGAATCCTGTGATACTGACAGATTATCCAGATACCAATGAGCTAACTTAGAAGTCTGTTCTATCAACCATGTATAGAAGCAAAGTTATTTCTGTTTTGACAGTGAAATCTCAGAACAATTATTAAGCAATGAGATTCAAAAGAATCTGCAAATACAAGGGGATTGTGTAGGCCACTGTCTACATCTTCTTAGTAAGACAATATTTACATTTAGCAAATTCTGGAAACCCCATGTAAATTTAATTTAATTATGTTAAATGAGATGAAAAAAATAACACATTTTTGTTATACTTTCTTACAGTATCAGATGTCTTCCTCTTCAAATGTCTGAAATCACTTAATGTGCAAGAATTGGAGTAGGAAAGCACTGAGCTTCAACAAAGTGTTCTCCATTAAGTGCTTTTTGAACCTGCACTTTTTGTTACTGTTTTGGATATGAAATCTAGACTGAATCCATTTTTCTTCTTTGCCAAGGCCAGCCATTGGGAACTGCTGAGATGACCCAGTTGCTGAGTAGTTTTGTACCAGCAGAGGAATTGCCTGTATAGAGCTTTCAGTTTTACCAATGGGACCTTAAAGAGTTTTGAGAGGGATGATGCAGAAGCTGAATACTGAAGTCCAAGATAAGAAGTAATCCTTATCTTGTAAACTTTTTCTCCTTTAGAGTAAACAACAAAAAAAAAAAAAAAAAAAAAAAAAAAAAAAAAGAAGAAGAAGAAAAAAGAAAAAAAAAAAAAAGGCATCTCTTAGTTTGCCCCTGAAAACTAACTCAGTCATTCCTGGAGGTAACGTGGAATGGAGTGGGTCAAATGGTAAAAGTGTTAGTTTCGAAGACATCATATACTTCCAATTGCTGTTGACTACTTTTCTGATTGCTAGATTTCTAAAACCTTCAATAAGTAAAATAAATTCTTTACAGAGAAAATCAAAGTTCCTACAAGAATTGGATGTATATAGCGCAAAGTGAATTTTCACTCCCTGTAACATTCCTTTATTCCATTTGGCTTTTCACATGACAGAGCAGAAAAAACTAACTTCTTTGCCTAGCTTATCTTTGTTGACATAAGTATTTGCACATTCAGAAGCTGGCTTTATTGGGGGGGGGGTGGGGGTGGGGAGTGTTTTCTTTTATTGCTAATATTATTACTTTCTGAGAAAATTTTGAACATCTGTACACACAGGAATTGCCTTTTCAACATTTCCTGGATAAGAGTTTCCAAATGGAGGTTACTGTTTCATGTCTCATCCCCAGGGTCCTGGTGTTTCATCACAGTGGGTCAGTGCATCTACAATTTGATCCCAAGTGGTTCTCAAACTATGAGGAAGCATGCTCAAGCAGTATGGGATATTTAAAAACTTTAACGTGATAATGTTGCATAATGTGTTGGCATGAAACATAGCTTTCTTCCAGATGTCATGTGCTTCTGGCAGAGGAGGAAAACCTAGTTTTTCCTATTGTACAATCATAGAACCAGTTAGGTCGGAAAAGACCTTTAAGATCATCAAGTTCAATTGTTAACCTAACACTGCCAAGTCCACCACTAAACCATGTCCCTAAGCACCATATCTACATGTCTTTTAATAATAATAATTTAACCACAATAACCTCTAGGGATGGTGACTCAACTGCTTCTCTTTGCAGTCTGTTCCAATGCTTGACCACCCTTTCAAGTGAATAAATTTGTCCTAATATCCAATCCACATCTCCCTTCATGCAACTTGAGGCTGTTTCCTTTCATGACTTGTTACTTGGGAAAAGACATCAACCTCCACCTTGCTACAACCTTCTTTCAGGTAGTACAGGGGGATGGACCATCACTGCCCTGGTTCTGTTGACCACACCATTTATGATACAAGCCAGGACGCTGTTGGCCCTCTTGGCCACCTAGGTAGGCGCACTGCTGGCTCATGTTCAGCCGGCTGTCGACAAACACCCCCAGGTTCTTTTCTACCAGGCAGCTTTCCAGCCACTCTGCCCCAAGCCTGTAATGCTGTGTGGGGTTGTTGTGACGAAAGTGAAAGACCCAGCAGTTCTTCTTGTTGATTCTCATACAATTGGCCCTGGCTCATTGATCCAACCTGCCCAGCCCCCTCTGCAGAGCCTCTTGCCCTCCAGCAGATCAACACTTCCCCACAGCTTGGTGTCATCTGGAAATTTACTGAGGGTGCACGCAATCCCCTTGTCCAGATCATTGCTAAAGATATTAAACAAGGCTGGCCCCAGCACGGAGCCCCAGGGACCACTGGTTGTGACCAGCCACCAACTGAATTTAACTCCATTAACCACCACTCTTTGGGCCTGGCCATCCATCCAGTTTTTTACCCAGCAAAAAGTACACCCATCCAAGCCATGAGCAGCCAGTTCCTTCAGGAGAATGCTGTGGGGAACAGTATCAAAGACTTTACTAATGTCTAGCTAGGCAACATCCACAGACTTTCCCTCATCCACTAGGTGGGTCATGTTTTCAAAGAAGGAGATCAGGTTAATGTAGCCAGACCTACCTTTCATCAACCCATGCTGGCTGGGCCTGATCCCCTGGTTGTCCTGTATATTCCCCATGATGACACTCAAGGCGACCTGCTCCATAACCTTCCCTGGCACTGAAGTCAGGCTGACAGGCCTGTAGTTTCCTGGATCCTCCTCTGGTCCTTCTTGTAGACGAGCATCACACTGGCTAACCTCCAGTCTACTGGGATCTCCCTGGTCAGGCAGGACTGATGATAAATGGTTGAAAGTGGCTCAGTGACACTGCCACCAGCTCCCTCAGTACTCAGCATCCCTCAGCAATCATGGATGAGCCCGTTACTGCTATGAAAACAACTACTTCAGCACTTTGAGAAAAAGGCAACAAATATTACCATGAGGAGCTTGGCTGGTAGGTAGGTGGCAGTAAAACAGTAACCAACAATAACTTGTCACAGAAAGTGATAAGTAAAAATAGAGAAAAACATAAGAAAGGAGAGACTTTATTTAATAGTAAATGAGCATAATAAGTAAACTCAAAATGGTGAGAATAAAAAGTTTGACAGAATATTCTAGGCCTCAAACATATACCCTTTTGATGCATGTTACTGGATTTTGTTTTTGTTTTTGTTTTAATAAAGGTTTTCTGGGGATTTCAAACTAGATCAACCTTATATATTTTAAAGAGTACATATGCATTGCTAAAGACACTGTGAGATTTTGTGGAATTCTAAACACTATCAGTTTCCCCTGGGTTTGGAAGATTGTGATTGATGGCGAATTTCCCCTTTCAACTGTAAAAGGATTGATTTTTTTCAGAAAGCTTCCTAAGCCTCAGAACAATAATATGAAAAGTAAAAATCAATTACAATCATTAAGCTGTATTTGTCCAATTTCATTGCTATGAAATTTATGCTTTTCTTTAGCAAGCGTTAGGCACAGAAGGGGAAGAGAGTAGGCCAGATCTGAAAAACTTCAAAAATTTCAAGTTTGCTGTGTGTCATAAATGAAAATAAATATCCATGAATCCAATGGACTTGATATATGAAGAAATGTGCCATAGTTTTCTCAGACTTGAAGCTGAAACTGTTGCCCAAATAGTCACCATCACCCTTGTTAGTGTGTGGATACTCCATTTCTTACTTTCCTTATACGGCGAAGCCAAAGTTGAGCTCAAGCAGTTAATGTTATTGTAAACTGGGGATAGCTTGAACTTTGGGACATTAAAAATAAGGGCATATGGCTTTTAGAAACACTAGATGCTTTATTATTCATTCTCTTCTTTTTAGCAAAGATTTTAAGCTGACTCTTAGATTTAAGATTTCTTACAGATATCAGATTGCAGGCACAGTGGAAAGCAAAACAATTATTGGGTGTTATCCATTAAGAAGAATTCAAATAGCAACTGTTAACAATCTGTAACACCAGGGTAGCTGTGGGCTTTTCTCTATGTCATAAAAGACCCTCAAAGTTACCATAAAGCTTCATTCACTTTCAGTGTGATAGGTTACACATGTGATGGTTTATTTTACAAGCAAAATCTGCATGTAAGCTGTAAAGTGCCTGAATGCTTGGATTACAAAATGGAAAAATAAACAACTGCAATTAAGGGATCAAGCATTCCAATATTGCTCCTATTATATCATATGATTTTATTTTTCTAAAAGCACTTCAGAGAAATATCCTGCCAAATTATGAACCTTAATCTCTTCCAAGATGATCAACGATATGTGGATATTCTAGTCAGAAAAAGCAGCATTAACATATTGACTATAGAAAGCATTTTCTAGGAAATTTTTTCTGAGTCATTCGTAAGCTTCAAACAGAAGTTTAGCTATTGAAATCACCTGTCTAGTTTAATTATTCATTATTTCATTTTCTAAAGGAAGTTAAACATCTTTCATAGTTCGCTTCAACTAAGAGTGCATTGTATGCATTGAATTTTAGCCTAAGACAGCTATTACAAATTAAATTCGGTAAGTTTTTTATTAAGCTTTTCTAGGTTTTGAAAGCATCTATGAAATTAAGTATAGAGATAACAGTTATCTTAAGTTTATATTAAATTGTACAGTGATTGTGAAGTTCATGCAGATCTTGTTGGAGATGCTATTTTCAACATTAGAAATATTTATTTGATTATACCATGAAAGGGTATTGTGCAGTGGTATTGCATAGAAGTCTACAAAAGGTGCTTCCAACTCTTTGATTTGTAAATCAAACTCGTAATTCTGAATGCAGATACCTGATGAAAGTTTAACTAGGCAAATTCTGCAGTACTGGAGCAGTGGAATCTATTGGTGATGTATTCAGGCACACATATTTTCACCAGTTATTAACACCTACCTTGCTTCCTTAGCTATTTCAGTTTCTGAAGTACTTTGTGTGTGTTAAGCTTTGGAAAGTTACATATTCAGAAATGTAATAGCTTATTCTAATTTATATTGATATGTTTTTTAAAATTCTGTGACAGAAGTCATTTTTTCACAAAGCCCTATTAGTCTGTGTAAGTTGTTTCAAAATATATTTTTTTTTGCCTGACCTCAAAAAGGTCTTAATTTTATATATGTTATTATTATTAACCAAATAATGGAATATCAAGTTTTAGCAAAAAAATAGATTTGATATTCTGCGCTCAATTAAGCTATTTAATTAAAGCAACTCACTATGATGCATAAAACATTAAGGACAAGAAATGAGAACCAATACCATATGTATAAAAAGAACAAAATTGCATACTATTCTCTTCCCCTGCTTTGCTAACTACTTGGCAAAGGAAAATTATCTGTCTTTTGTGTAAAAGCGCAATATCTTTAATTATCACAGTGACTGGATGCAGAATTCTGCAGATTATCAACAGAAAACCTTTACTACCTTAGCGCCCAAAATACCTGTTCAAGAAAAAGCTTATTGATTTTGAGGGAATAGTGCCACCTACTGAGCCAGTATCTTCCATTTCTGTAGTACTTGAAGAGTTCCCTTAAATACAGATTTAATCCAGTGTTGTGAACTTGAAAAATCTTCCACTCCATAATCTTTGAACATTATTCTTATGTTTCTAACTACAGGACTTTTAAAATTAAATTTATTCCACCAGCTCTTAAAATAAAGGCTAAACTGCTGGGATGTAGCCCCTATCTACTAGTGGGTTCGTGCACTCTAGCACGTGAGGCTTAGGGCCTATATGGTATTACAAGTGCTATTGGAATATAAATAATGAAGAACATGGCTCCAGGCTCTTAGATAAGGAAGGGAGTTCACTCTTTCCAGCTGAATTTTATTAACCAACCTCAACATTTTAGCAAATGAGTGAGCTAGGGGATTTGTTACAGCTTAAGTTAAAATAAAATTTATCCTATGCATAGTAGTGATACTTAGGTCAAAACAGTATTTAAGTTGTTTTCTTACTAGGCTCCCAAGAGACAACAGGTGATCCAAGTAAAACATAAATACAGAATTTTTGTCTCATTTTAGAATACTTTATGTCACAGCCTTAATTATATGCCTTGAAATCATGAAATTACCTATATCTTTGGTGTAAATTCAGTAAGGAAGGCTATAAATCAATAAAGAGGCAGCCAAAGTAAATGGACTAGAAAACATTGTTCTTAAGATGAACATTTTTATCAAAACAATCCACAGCCAATTCAGGGCAAGATATGTGATGGCAAAGAGAATCAGAATATTATTCAGTCACCCCACCAATTTAGGAGAAGGACGAAGACCCAGTGTAAAGGCAGCTGTGGGGTTTGTATCCTTAAAAAATTATGTAGGCACCAGTATTTAAGGTTGCATTGTGGTCTACACAGAAAGGAGGGCTGAAATCATCCATTAACATTTTACTGACTGAATTTGGTCTCCAAAATTATCATAATAACTGCTAATAGAATAATTTTTTATAACTCTTCAGTGAAATCTTTAGTAACAAATCTTGTAAAGAAACATGTTTCAATATTCTCTCTTTTTATTCTTCTCATAGATCTTTAAATTTCTGTTAAGTGTACAGTCATTTCTCATTAGTCTTTTTATTCCATTTGTAAGAAGGAAAATTGAGAATAATTCTAAAGAAGTTAAAAGACATCTCATTGTGTGAAATCCTATTACTGGGCCAAAGCGTTTTCAATCTGTAGCTTTCAATCATATTTCTGATATTTTTTTAATCCATCTATTTCTTAAGGTGTCAAAATGTGTGTCTGATTAAAACATAGACTGTAATTGATGACGGTGGTATTTGAGTTATAATTTGCTTCCATATTTTCTGCAGTTAATGATGGATGAGGAAGGCTGGTGAGGGAAAACTCCTGCACAAGATCTACCTTTATCAGTAAAGAATGAAAATTATAGCTCAGGATGAAGTGAGATGTTCACTTGGGTTTCAAAATTAGTTTCCTGAAGGGTAGGAGAAAAAAAAAAAAAAAAAAAAAAGAAAAAAAAAAAAGAAAATAGAAAGCACTTCTGTGGAATGAAAAGTTCAAAAAATAATACTTTTGAAATACTGCTCCATTTTGGACCAATTAACCATTAATTTACATCTGTTCACTTTATTGCAGTGCTGAATGGAAACTAGTTCTGTCATTTGCTTTCATAGGGGAGTCTGTATTTATGTAGAATATTGGTCTCAAGAGAGGAGTTTTGCATTTGACTGAGTGAAACAGTAGATTTCACAAGAGCAGCATCATAAGCTAAACTACAGTTTGGCACTTTGGAATTCTTGGTTGAAAAATTATATGGAGCAGAGTATTATATTCTGTGCTTTATTTCAGAATAAGCTGGCAATGCATTACTTTTCAAGCAACCTCCCAAATGTGTAAGTTACACCTGTTTTGCATCCATAGGATTTTGTATTTTAAAGTAAAAATTACCATTGTATTTTGATGTAATTTTGTTATCCCTATCCTTTTATTAAGACTTGTCACAGGGAAAATCCAGAGACCATTTAGAAACAAACAAATCAGTGCATCTGGTTCAGCTGAATATTTCCTCTTAGATTTAAGAAGATGAAACAGAGCAGAACTCAACTCCCTACCCTAGGACCAGCAGAGAGCTTATACTCAGCATTCATTGTTCTGTTGAAGCCTATGTTTAAGGATAAATAGAAATAATATAGTGAAAGCCTCTGCTTTAAACTGAGCATGCACTCACATGCCGTGTTAAGTCAGGAACACTTCAGAAGTTTAGACTGGTTTTGTAGATGGATCACATGAAAAATGGTCATGTAATGGTTATGGTGAAGCTATTGAAAAAGCAACTGTGCATATTGCAAATGAAAATGTCTGTCAATGGCCCTGGAAAATCCATGCCTGACAGGCAAAGCCATTGTGATCAATGAAAAAAATGTAGAATTTAAAGGTAGTCTGCCAGCAAAACACTAAAGTAGCTCCAGACACGTCAATGAACTAATTTGAAAAACAAAATCTATGACATACTCCATGCACATAAAATCATCTGCAAAGAGTTTATGCATTAAAATTACAGATGACTGTGTATTGAGTCTCAACGAAACGGATCTTTAGGAAAAGCAGGAATGGCATTTTGTATGAGAAAATCTGCAAGAGTTTTTTTGTTCAGATGGAATGTAATAACTTTCTGTCTATCCTATCCTGTGTTTGGGAGACAATACATTGCCTTTTAGGGAAGAGGGCTTGAAGAGAACAGATCTCTCCCTCTTACTGCTGTAATAGTGTCATTTTAATTCAATAGAGTAAATAAAACAAATACACCTATACAAGTACACTTACTCATATGCATTAAAAACAGGAAAGAACTCCCAACATTTCCATATTCCTCCCTACAGCTTAAGCTGCAGCATTATTTCTATATGCTGACTATGTGATAGACACTGTAAATTTTATAGAATGTAAAAAGATTAAGATCAGGAAAAGATGCTTTTAGAAAAAATGAAGGAGCTTGAAGCCATTGTGTTAGTGAAATCAAATATTGAGTATAGGGACAGACAGATTTCAGGTCTTCCGAGTCTGAAACTAAGAATAATAATTCTCTGTGCACTGTTACAGAGATTTATGTCTCAAAACTCTCTGAAGACCATGAGAAATGCCACTACCAATTTAAGAAGGTGTATTTTTCCTTCTTCTCTAGTACACATACATTGCTGAATGTGTTACAGAAAACATCTTCATCAATACTTCTTCCAGCACATAGCTTTCATCCTGTCATTTTGCATCTTTCTACCAGTTCCCTTGTCTATTATATAGACAGAGCATCATCAAAATGCTTCTCTTTACTATTAAGGTAATTTTCCTCCTGGATTCAGCAGTAGCACTTACAAGATGTATTAGGAAAAAGATTATGAAAGTTTTCTTACATAAAATGGAACAGAACAAAGAAGGGAAGGGAAGGGAAGGGAAGGGAAGGGAAGGGAAGGGAAGGGAAGGGAAGGGAAGGGAAGGGAAGGGAAGGGAAGGGAAGGGAAGGGAAGGGAAGGGAAGGGAAGGGAAGGGAAGGGAAGGGAAGGGAAGGGAAAAAGAAAATTGATCCTGTTTTTCTTAATATGTCAGATAAAACCCAATATCTCTATTCAACTAATTGAGGACCAAAATTTTCCTATCAGAAGTAGAATTTATAAAAAGGATAATCTAGAATTGTCTAAAGGGGAAAAAAACCCAAGAAACATGAGTGTTAAGTACGCTAGTGTGAGCACTGTCTAGCTTGTGTTCCTGTAGGACTCAACACTGGAGACAGGAGTCTTCTATATGCTAAATTAAAGCAGATTTTATTACAGGCTTTAGAAAGAAGTCAAGAAGTGTTTAAGGAGTGTTGATTTTAGTAGCCCCAAATAAAAAAAAATAAATATTCAATTTGAGACAATCATTCCCTTACAAATGGATGGCCCTGGTGTCATTTTTCACATGCAACCGGTCTGGCAAGGGAATGGTACCCTGCAGACTCCTACAGCTCAATCCCAGAAATGCATTCTTGTGAAGTTCTCCTTCTTTTAAGATAATTTAGCACAGCCATAGTTTATGAAATCTCTTATACTTATCAAATCCTCATAAAACTATAATGATAGAGTCTACAGTCTGTATCTTAAAGAAAACCCCACAAAATGTATAAAGTTACTGTTTTTTATCATAGTATATTTACACTGGTTTAAGTCAAGCTTTTCCGCAGCTGTGCTTGTGACTAACAATGTGGGTAGTCTATTCAAAGGAGGAACTTTATTTTCACTTAGTCAGAGGGAAGATGAAAAATAACAATCTTGATCTACACTAGAATTTCTGAAGTTATGTTATGTTGATAGTATTTGGTAAACCACATTATACAAGTCTTTTATTTCCACTGTGATTACATGAGTAGAAACCTGGATTCTAATGGACACATTTGCATGCCTTTTTCAATTGCAATTTCTACAATTATGGTCTAGCATCTTTTGTTTCTAACATTTTTTTGTGTGTAAAATTTTCACCTCCCCCCAAAAAAGACAAAAGAAACATTAAAACAACTTCAGGAATGTGACTGGAAATATATAGAAAAACAATAAAACCCAAGAAATTCAGTACAGAAGAAGAACTGAAATGCTGCCATTTTGTGGTGATCTTTACTGCATCTATACACTAAACATCATATAAAGGATCATGGTACAAATAAATTCACTGTAGATCTACAAAAGTCGCAATTGCAGCAGTTTCTATCGGCTAGTAATTAGTCTGACATGAGCACTTTTCAAGGCATGAAATGAGTTATATTTTTCAATACAATAGCAAAGAGGAAATTTAATAGGACTGAAATGTCTCTCCTTCTGCCATGCACTCTTAACTCCCACACACAAGTTGTTTTGCTTCATGCTAGAGAAGCGCTCCTTTTCAGACATATGGCATGTTCCAATTCCTACTGAAGCCTATCAGATTTGATAGGAGTTAGGTCATGTTCTTAAAATGTGTTCTGAACAGAGAGCAAAGAGCAGAGATCAGCTCTTTATGAACAAATTTCATTGTAGTCTGGCACTTCTGAGCTAACACTTCTCCACCCGCCTTCTCTCCAAGAGTCCAATGGTGAGTTGACCATCTGTCTATGAAGGAGAAAGCTTTGATATGTATGAACCACTCAGCTTTTACTCAGTTTGGAAGCATTCTGCACATCAGTGCAGAAAACCTTCCATGATAGTTTTATGAATGGAGCCTATTGTAAATTTAAACTTCGAAACAGAATTTATAGACTATGCTTAATGCCTAAAAAGGGAGTCAGCTGGGGCAAGTATCTTGGAAGGTGTCTATGGTTCATGAATAGTGAGCTCCAATGTGAGCCAAATATTGCTTTGCACTTCAGAGAATGATTTCTTTATTTTAAGGGATTTGTTCTCTTCCGTAATGCTGATGAAATAAAGGGCAAGAAAAAGAAAAGAAAAAAAAAAAAAAAAGGAAGAAACAAAGCCAGTATAAACTACAAATAAAACACTTTCATGCATTAAAGTATGTACATGGAATTAAGGCAACAACAACAACAAAAATCAGAAAAAAACCCACATTACTTTCTTACTTCTAGAGCAACTTCCAGAGTTCATTCTCTGTTCTCATTTTCCAGGAAACTTACAGAACTAGACATTTATTTTGAACTATCTATGATAGTACTATGCAGCCGGCATTACTTTGTCCTGACCGTGAAGAATTTGGGAATGAGGATTCCTGTCTTCATGATTCAACAGGAGCCTTGTAGACTCTCTGACACCATTTGTGGCTAGGTTTTCCTTTGGACTTTTAGGCTTATTAACCTCATCTACCTAAATTTCAATTTTAGAAACAAACCTGATTGTTTGATGTTAATGCTTTTTTATACCTTAACTACTACTCCTCTGCCTTCTTTAGTCATCTGATCCAAGAGCTTTTCTCTTTTGACTACAGATTTTTCAACTGAGTTTCAATCCACACTTCCGTCTCTTTTAACTCTTCTCTCTTTCATCCCTGAACTCTTTCATACTTTTCAACTTCCCTCCATTTCTTTCCAGCTGGTAAAATAATTCCCTTCCTCTATTCAGCCACTACACACCAAACATCATGGTTATACTGGCTATTCCCAGCATATCCTTTCTGTGTGGGTATTTTGCTTACTTTTGCTGTCACATGACTTGTGTTTTAGATTTTGAACCCTTAGTAACACAGACCAGGTAAAAAAGGTGGTTTGGCAGAGTCAAGAGAACGAGTTTTGATTAGTAGCTTTGCATTACAGAATTTTTTTATCCTAGTCTTTGGTACGATTTGTTTTGCATTATAGTAAAATGGTGGCATATCTACAGAGTACAATGCATACCTGCAAGAGGTGACTAAAGTGTCTCTGAGTTAGCGTATTTTCTCTCATTATCTGGGAATACTGTTTTTCACAAACTATTTCACTGTACTACTTCTCATGCTAGCACATCCATTCCAGGACCTAGAACAGGTCAGCTTCTGCTGCACGAACAAAGAGAGCACAGTCATCCTTCCAGGGAAATTTCTGGGATATGATGAAGGAAAGAAAATTTTGTATTTGTGCAAAAATTTACTCTGAATCTCCTCCACTGTAACATTAAATGCAGAAAATGTTTTTGTGTTCCACATTATTTTAGTATATAGGAGACATCCCTGTTTAAGTACGTTTCTTGTATTTTCTCTAGTTAAATAGTTTTACAATACACTAGGCTTACTTAATACACCCTACAATAGAAACATTCACATTCTTCAAGCTGTGATATTGTTTTTATCTTAGCTTTTCCTTCAGCTGCATCTATTGCATTACCTTGATAACTTAATCATACTTCATAATATACATAGACCTAGATTGTCTTTCTAAAGATGTTCTCTCCATTGTCTTCAACTTTTGTAGTGAATTGCTCTAATCTCAAACTCTAATATCACTCCTGGAAGCAGTAGTTTGAAGAAAATAAGGAAAAGCATTTATGAAAAGTGTAAATTATTTCCCATATAAACCCAGTTTGTTGAAAGGAAACCAATTCTATCAACTGCATGAAAAAAACATTCATCCTTTACTTTGTATTTCATGTTCAGCAAATAAAATATTTAAAAAAAAAAACAAACCACTTAAAAGAAACAAAAAAAATTCAAGAGGAATGCCTTGTCTGTTGTCCTAGTGGTGGGGTGGAGGGAATTCATAACACTGAAGGCTGATACAGCATAAAAGCCTGTATTTCGTATCTGTTTAAATCATTTATTTCTATCATCAACAATAAAGGGATCGCAGCCAGGCTATTAATGATCAGCACCAGTCCCAAAATTAATGTTCATCTCAGTATCTTCTGGTATAAGATTCTGGATTGTTTTCAGGATCTGGCAGTACAGTAACTAGATATGCCACCTAATAAATGAAATTAGTAACTTAATGCTGCCATACTGCTGAAGAAACCAGTAATGTTAAATCAGTTCTGAATTTGAACCATATCCTCAAAGCACAAACATGATTTGATTGAAACATTGGAATTAAGCATGTATTTTTGTGAGTGGTTTCAGTGTAGGAATTCTTTTGCTATTAACTCTTCATCATATTGAAAAAAACTCTAAGAAAATAGAAGAATTTTACAGAATATACAACTAACGTAGTAAGTAGTTATGACCACTTCTTTCTTTTCCTAAATATATATACTTTCTTAAACTCCTTTTTTATTTTTTGGTAGTCCCAAACATAAAAATTAGTAAATTCTTCGCATAAGAGTCTCAAAGTTATCAGCCATTGTCATTTGTTGAAAATGAAAGTGAACCAGGGGGAATAGCGACCTGACCTTCAAAGTACGGTTCTACAAAAAAGAATCCTATATTTTAAAAGCCAATAAGCAACAGTATCAGCAAATGATGTTGTAGAATTGCCCTTCAATTGCAAAGATCAAGGTCTGAATTTCAGTCTAAGGCCAAGTTTTATTAGTTATAGCTGCTCCTTATTTCCTATAAATTTCCTGTCCTAGAGCAGAGGCTTTCAGACCCATGACATGCTGCTTGCTTCCTGTGTGAACCTTTCTCTAATAAAATAATGTATATTTTTTTGCTCAGATTCATTTTATGGTTTAGATAAATCAATGTCTCTCTCTGACATCATTGTGCAGGTAAGGATCACCTTTAACTCAGAAAGGGAATAAGAAACAGGGTTGTTTGGTTTTTTTTCAGCTTTAGAGATTGTTATCAAAGCTTGAAAGAGATTGTGAAAACAGGTTTTGAATGTAAAGTAAGTTAAGGTAAGTATCTCACTGGAAATTATGTGGTTAGTTAATTTATCAGTTTCTTTGGATTTATGTAGCCACTGGACAAACTAGGTAGCACTCAGAAGAAAAAAAATATAAATAAGTCTTGCTTCAATAATTCATTCAGCCTAAGATATGAAGGCATTTTCATGATTTTTGTAGCAAGAGCAAAGCTGGAAACAAATGAAACTTTAAAAGGTCTAGTTCAAACAAAGACACAGTAGAGCTTCTGGAGAGAACGTTCTCTGTGATTTTCATGGCTCCTGAGCTGTTCATATCTTGAACTTGAGTTGGACTCAAAAGCAGAATGGTGCTTGATAAGATAACCTAGGATTCAAAAGGCATTCAGTTGTAGGAAAATATTCTTTAACTCATGTGTGCCACCTTCCCATCAGATTGTCTTTGCCTTCTAAAGCCATTAGGTGTAGCAAGGGAACAAGATCAATTAAACTAGATCAGTCTTGTAAGTATTCCAAAAGTATATTTGAAAAGGAAAATAACTTTATTACAACATTTCTAAAGTCATTCAAACCAGGAAATCATTACCGAAAATGCAAAAGAATATACTCTTAACTTCATTTTATCTAATGAAATTATGTTAGCTCTTCATCCTCCTGCTTTGCGGTAGAGTACTATTTTTCAGCCCTACTCAGATATGGGTATCACTTGGAATTTCAATTACTCCTTTTACTTTAATCATCAGGAATATAATCTGATGCTGCAATCACCCACTGCCTTATTCTACTGGAAGTGTTTTTGTATTTGTTGATTGTTTTAAGTGATGAGATGACACACAAAATGAAAGAAAACTATGGGTAAATTAGAGGCGGGAGAAAAAAAGACATACAAATGAAAAAAACCTTTCCCATATGCTTATCATGTGGTTTGGGCTGAACAGAACACAATGTGACTCTAACTTATAAATTAAGTCTATCTTAAGCTCCAAATTCTATAACGCTGAACATGAATAGACTGGTAGCAGCAATCTGGTTTCAAATATTTCCATTCAGATCCTTAGGCAAATTGTGTGCTTTGGATTTTGAGCTGGGAATCTTAAACCTTCTCAATAGATTCCCAACACTTTCTGGTTTCAGCCAGCCTGAAAACAGCCTCTGAGAATTTAACTTACAGATGTGTTCATTAATCAGCTCAACCACCAGTATTTCAATATCTGTAAACTCTGCAGAAATATGGCATCCCTGAAGTTTTCTTTCCCAGGCCCTGCAAAAGTAATATTTAAACAAGCAGCAACTGTCATTTACAATGTAAACCAATAGCTAACCAACAGAAACGCTAAAATATCTAGTCTTACCAAATGCTGATTAGACAGGCCTTGAGAAAATACTCTGCTATTTGGCTTTTTTTTCTTTTCTTTTCTTTTTTTTTTCTTCTTTTTTTTCCCCTTCTGAATGAAGTGGAAATTTTTGACATTTGCAGTAATATTAGTAGACCTCAGATCTTCCTGATTTTCCAGAAAATAAATATTGTTCACTAACCTATGGCATATATTGCAGCACTGCTTTAAAAAAATGCAGTGGTTTACTTGGGTATTCCCTTAATTCTGTAATCTCTCTCAGAAAATAAATCATATAAACAATCAATCCCTGAGGTGACTTCAAGGCATTTGTTCCTTTTACATGATGTAGACAGAACTTAATCTACTTTGAGTATTAAGCTGGTGAAGGCCATACTTTCATGTATTTAACAAATCTTGTATCTAATTTATCTAAAAAACCCTTATCTACCACTTCTAGTAGTCTGGCTAAAATGAAAACTCCATAAACTTACAATCACAAATTCAAATCAGACCTAGGTGTTTTATTTAAAGGTGAAAAACACATGTTTATTCATGTTTTCCTTTCATTTTATCATATTTCTGTCCTGTTCACCTACTAAAAAAACCTGAAGTTCCAAAACTGTCTATAGCGGGAATGCTTTCTGAAATTTTCATCCCAATTTAAATCAAAAATTAGCCTAGACAAGTTATGTTTAAATAATCACAAAAAAAATCTGTGCTTCCAAACTGCCCCTGTTTGTGGTTACCTGGGACATGTGCATTTCTTTGCACTCTTCTTTACCTTGTCTATCTGCTGTGATCCATCTATACAATAAATTTATCTTATCAGTTATAATATAATTATATATAATAAATACAGCTGGCTCTGTGGCAGGTCTGAACTTGCTTGGTAGGTTTTATCTGTGAAGGTTACTCTAATTATAAAAAGTTTTGCTTCTGACAATATCATACAATGTTTTTCAGGTTACAGAAGGAACGCGGGAAGGTATATCTAGTGCCAAACAAGGGGAAAAATGTTTTTGAGAGATCAACAACATGCACACTTGAGCTGACAATTCAAAATACAGCTTTAAAAATGTTGAAATACTACATTGCAGGTCAGGGATACATATCAAAAGAAACCAAAGACATCTTTTCATCTTGCCACTTACAATGTGGTGACACCTCATCTTTCCAGCTCACAAGAGCCTTTTGGAAACTATTTTCCTTTCCAAGTAATGGAGATAAATTGACCTTTACAGGTGTGTAAGAAATCTAAGAAACTTGAATGATGGCTCAAGGTAATGCTTCAAATAAACTATTTTTATTTCATATTGTGCCCTTAAAAAGAAAGGCAAATTTTTATGGGTAGTTTGTAAAAGTCTGAATCAGACCTTTATGAAAAAAAGGAAAGGTTTTTTGGTATTGTTTTCTTTGTGTGTTTTGTTGGATTTTCTTTATTTCTGTGGAAACAGGGGTAAACCGTCTAACTTTTATGAAATCTGATTACATTTTTACATATATAATGGGTCTGAGTCCTTACTAACATTGCTTGCCATGGCTGAACCCAGCAAGAGAAGCTTTGAATCTCTTTGTCCTTAATAGCTTTAGTGATTCTGGGTTTAATCTCATTAAATTCTGCTCTTCTGCATGACCTTCTGACATTTTGCTTCAAATTGTTGGGAAGGGGTCATCCATGTATACATTTAATTTCATTAGATCTTGAATCTTTTTTCTGGGCAGTTCTCCCACCTTGGATCAAAAAGACTCTCTTAGGTAAATGGGCCATTCAAGTCAAGCAAGAAACTGCCAGCCGGTGTAATAGCCTTGTGCATGTGGAAATCTCTAAAACATCCTGTGAAAGGGAAGGCCCTGAAAATTCAGGAGTTAGTAATGGCTAAATTTTAAACAGATGCACAGACATGAACAAATGATGGCTCTTCTGACTGAAGAGAGCCTAAAGTCAGCATATTTCCCTTCCCAAGCAGTTTTTTAACCCAAAATTGCATTTTCATGAATCCCAAATGTTTATATATATATATATAGTTACTGAAGATTTGATACCTGATTTTCCTGAAAATGTTTTTCTTAACACGATGGCTTATACGTAACCCACACTAGGCCAAATTCTGTTCTGAATTCACTCTGCAGCTGAAAGGGAGAGGGGGATTTGGACCACGATACTAATCAAGTAGTACAAAATGGAACCTTTTTTCTTTTTTCAGATTGTGATTTTGATTTTAGCTATCAAGCATGTCCACACTGATACACACCTTACTTAAAAGAACAGGAGGGAAAATATTTTTCATCATGTAGTGGACTCAACTATAGCAGTTAACATCCACTGTCAAGATGTTGAAAGGAATATACATGGAATAATGGCGGGGTGGGAAGGTGGGCAAGAGCAGGGAAAGGGGCTTTTTTGTTTTCTTTTGGGGTTTGGGTAGCTTTTTTGTTTTGTTTCGGTTTTTGTTTTTTGTTGCCAGTAGTCTCAGATCAGATCCAGACTGAAGATATTAAAATTTTCTGAGCAAATAGCATACTCCTCAGTTCTCTCATTGTTTGGCTCTTTGAACAATCAAAACTGCTTCTTAATTTAAGGAGAGACATTTGTCACTACATCAAGGACTTTCTGTATAAAATTGTATCCATCTTCAAAATCTTTCTTTTAACTTGTGACATTTTCCATTCTTCTTTGTATTTTATGTACTTGAAAGAGAAATTATTAAAAAAAAAAAAAAAAACAAACAAAAAACAAACCTTTAAGTTTATTAAAAAAAGGAGGAAAAAAAATTCAGGGGATCCAAAGTGCATGAAACTCTTTGTTCATTTTCTATTTACTGTGTAATCCATGATAATCCTTTTATCCTTATGTCACTTGGATCCCCTATAGCATCAGTCCAACCCAAACAAATTTCTACACACTTTGGAAGCCACTGTGGGAAAATTTGTTATAACTCTCATTTTGAAGCCAAAAGTTTGGATTTACACAAGCGTGCAAAACAACCCATTTGGGCAACCATATGAATTTGCAAGAGCCTTACATTTACATTGTGAAAAGAAACCGCACTTCCTTTCCCTTTCAACAGCACAGTTATACTGACTCACACAGCTATAGATCAAAATAATTCCTTTTTATCTCAGGAAACCTAGCACATGACAGCCAGATATAAAACTGGAATTAAATCTTCTGCCTGTCTGACTGGTTAGTGGTTACCTTCATCAAGCTCTTGGCTTCTGACTGCTCTCACTCTTTTCCTAAATGTCTCAGTTAAAGCAATTTCACTTTGTTTTATTTCAAACCATTCTGGTGCTGAATTCAACCCGGATTCCCCTCTGCACTGCAGTCTCCACATAGAGGTCACGAATAGCTGATAGAAGGAGAAAGGAAAGCACTTAGTGTATGGGAAGCCTGGAAACAGCTTTTCCCTCTTCACAAAAAAGCGAGAGGTGGCAATGTCCTCCACACATGAGATCCAGTAAGCAGAAGCTTGTCTATAGGTTGAGGATAGCCTGATTCTTCCTCTTGCCTCTACAGCTCCTGTGGCAGCAGAGCTGAAGCTGCAAACGACCCATCTTTTTTTTCTTTGGTTTTTGTTTTTTGGTTTGTTTTTTTTTTCCCTTGTTTTGCTGGGTTGTTTTCCTGATGCAGACAGTCTCTAGCTAGAACTGCCTTGGCTCACCACCAGGCCATGCGAGTGCTGGCACAAGGGAGGCAGAGAGGTAATTCCGCTTTGGCTGACTGATTAGCTTAAGCCAGCTGTGGCACGGAAGCCCTGCCAACAGTACTGGTATGATACCATGCTCAGGATGAATTCCCCCTGGTTTGCACACTCATACAGAAAGTTCTAACTTTTGAGATATTCGCTCCAGGACATTGGGTCTCCTTGAGCTCCTGGCTGCTGCTGCCAATGCTGCTGACATGGAGCCAACATGGCAATGCAGCTGCTTTTGCCTTGCCTGGCTCTGGTGCCAGTCTGTGCCTTATCTGTTCTAATGCTGACGCAGTCATCGTGCTTATAGAAAAAAAGAAAAAGAAAGATAATACTGGTCTGGTACGCATAGTCTGGACAGGATGGTATTACTGATTTGAGTATTCCTTATTCCTAGCTATCGGTCATTATGAGACAGCAGAATCTCAGAAACTGTGTTTGGAATAAAAGCATTGGAAGCTCTGAATGGAAGGCATATACATGACAGAAAATTGGGTGCTAAAGGAGAATGGGGTTTTGGCGTTAATTTAGGTCCCTAGAAAATTAATTTGTTCAGCAAAAATCTGGAGGAATAAGGGGAAAGAGAATGATAATTATATTAAAATACATCACAATAAATTATTTTAGAAATTCACTTTGATCTCATGCTAACTTATAAGAAAGTTTATTCCAAATAAGATTTTCAAAACTTAGGCCTCAACCCAGAAGACACAGATTGGTCAAACAGAAATTATTTAAAATTCCTGCATTAGGAAAAAAGAGTTCCAACTTTCTGTATTAAGGAATAGCTTAGAAAGTCTTATACATTTATTTAAAAATGTCAGAGAAAATAACATCTGGAGGATGTAATGGTTGAAAAGAAATTTGAATGTACTTCTAAGCCAATATATAAGCATAAATTTTTAGTTCAGTATATTCTATAATAGACTAACCAGGTTATACACACACATACTCCTATTAAAACCTATATATTTAGCCACTTATACCATAAAACACATTTTAAAAATATATACAAGTCTCTAAAGAATTTGACAGTTAACTACAAGCTGTATTATGTCAGCATAGAGCTTGAGGTCAATTGGAAATCTCCAGCACTTGCTTAGCTGGAAAAATCAGGCTCTGAGTTTCCTGCAGTTTTTAGCAATAGGCAGAAAACCCCAGCATACTATCTACAAGACTGCAGGTGCAATCTAGGTGAAGATAAGACCTTGTTCTTGAAGGATTTCCTACAACTTCTACCACTTTCAGTAGCACTTGATAATCCTTAGTATTGCTGTGATTGCCAGAATATTTTAGCATCAGTACTTGCAATTATTTTGAAGTTCTCAGATACGGATGTAGCAATTTATCTGGAGCTTTGTAAATCAACAGTAGATTTCCTTGATCACTGGACTAATTTTCACCTGAAAACTCAACTTTATCCATAGTTCTCATAATTTTTCCCTTAGCTGTTTGATTTGAAATAACTAAAGTGTATTTTAGACACCTAATAAAGGAATATATGTAAGAACTTGCTTACATTTGATGTAAAGATGAGTATCTATGCATCTGTAATTACAGAGGACTTCACAGACATGATGAGAAGTGCTTATCCCTCACTCTGAAAATAACATGACAGTAGACTTGCAGTAGTTCAGGATTTGCTGAATGTGGAAAGGAAGATCATGGTTAGGCCATAAACACATCAGTTTGTACCTGGGGAGAAGGCAAAAAATAGGCAAATCTGTAGCAATAGAGTGAAAGAAATTTGAGGATATGTAGTTTCATCTCAGCTCTTAATTTAGTGTCGTCCTAGAAAGATGATAGTTTGACACTTTCTTTAACTTTGAAACTACATTTTAGCCTCTGTTTGCCTCACTTCTGGAGTGATCTTAACAAACAAATGTACTGAGATGGATAAGGATGACCAGGTGATTGAAAGCCCCAGGGCTTTGAAGTGATTGCCTGATAGCAGCAGCAGAAGGTAATGATTGCCATGAGGGTTTTTCTTTCATATATATATATATATGCACATATACACACACAAAACTTTTGCCTAATTCTTGTTAAAAAACTGAGCAGGGGAAATAAAGAAGGCAAAATGTCTCATATAATCTCATTCAACTGTCCTTGGTGAGTGCCTCTTGTAAGGAACTGATATATTGATAATTGACTTAAACATGGCTTAGTGCACAAATTCAAGCAGAGTTGCTGAAAAGAAAAAAAAAAAAAAAAAAAAAAAAAAAAGCTGTTCTGCTCAGATTGGAGAGGAACTGTAATGAGCTGTAGCTGCACAGTGAGCCACAGTTTTCCTAACTCTGTAACCACAAAGTGGTACAGGGTGGAATGGTGCCAGGTCTTGCAAAGGCGAGACCTAGAGAGCGTTTCCTGGCAAAAACTGCTGCGGTAACATAAGGCAACTGCTGATGTGCACAGCAGGGGCTGCTTAAACCCCTCACGACCACCCACTGATGAGGACCCCCTGCGACCACTGCTCACACGCTGAGCTTGTGTACAGACTGCACCCACCATCGCTCTGTTTGTAAATGAGGCGTTCTTTTGACAGCATAAAACTGGAATTGATGAAAGCTCAGGTGGGACCCTCACCACCAAGACACCCAGGGTGAAGAGGGCCAATGGGATACTGCTGGATCCACGGGTGGTGATATCTCGTCTCCTCTCTTTCTTTTTATTGAATAGTGACCAGATCTAAGTAAAAACACGTGGCATGGGACTTGCTTATGCAATCAAAGTAGTTACCACTGAGTTACTGTATCTAACCACGTCTGGTATTTTGCATTAATCAATGATAAAAGTGGATAGTTGATGTTGTTTCACCTTATTCAGTCCAAGGGAATCACGAACACGGTTGTTGGTCCCAAGAGGAGGGAGGTCATCCTAAACAACTCCTTTCAAATCATGACACTCTTTTTTTTCCGTAGACAACCTACATGCTCCTGATTGTTCAAACATTAATGGACAGAGCTGCTTTTTGTACACCTTTTAGATTTATACAAACTGTAAGATATGTTTATACCAAGTACCTCTAGACTTATATCTAGATTTCACTAATGGACTAGATTTCACTAATGGATCCTCCATAACTTTTGATTCTTGCAGCTGTTTTCCTTCTCTTGAATACACTCTCTGTTACCCAGTTGCTTAACACAGCTGTTGGTCACAAGGGATATTTGCATTGGGCTTTGGCGTACAGCAAGTTGTTTATGCTCAGAAGCACATTTTGCATATTCATCCTTATTTCCTCTCAGGCTTTGCTCATCCTTATTTCTTCCTCAGGCTGAATGCATTCTGTTACAATGACCCCAGCACAACAGCCTAGGACAAGAAGTGTGGGCATCGTACGGAGATCAGTAGCTCAGATGATCTAACAACCTGTGTTTGGGAGAAACCTGTCTTCCTCAGCAAATAAAAATAGATACAAAAGCTAGCCAACAATTTCCAAGCCTGGCCTTCTGTTGGGAAACTTATCATGGCTAAATGATTTTGCTGGTATTTCTAATGATGTTAACAGTAGACTGAGTGAGTACTCAGCACTTAGTAGTAATTTGTATTGTGGTAGTAGCTAGTATCCCATATAAGGATTAGCCTTTGTATGCACTGAGGGGCAGGCATCTCTGCCTGGGATGTGGCATAAAGCCCTACACACTTCTTTGAAGATGGATAACTGATACAAAGATACATCGATGACTTACCCAGTTTGCCAGCACAGCACAACGATTACATCTGTTTGAGAGGCAGAACATTAATCTAAATCTGTGTCTGTACTGCAGACTCTATCTCAGCAGACTGACTCTGAGACCAGTCTCATTTGTTTAAACCTACTTTGTGTTCCTTAGCACTGCAGGAGCTCAGTTCAGGTACAGCCTGAAAAAGCTGATAGCTACTGCTGTCAAACCCCCTCAGTCTGGAGGCAATTATGTCACATAGCCATCCACAGAAAACAGGGATGAAGCTTTTCCCTCATCAGATAGCAAGCACTCAGTCGTTTTTAGCACTCCCTCAGCAGCAACTGCTCTCTCGCTGGCCCCAGCCCCCCCATGCACCCCGCAGCCTGCCAGGGGCTCGTCACCCCCAGACACCCCAGCCTGCTGCTGCAGCCGCACGGCTGAGCAAGGGGCACGCTGCCCCTGAGCCATTCATCCAGAAATCACGTCAAGTCTTCCAACCATAATGTAAACAGAATTCCTGTAAGGACTGAGGAGCATAAAAGATGCATATATTGTATGTCTGACAGCATAGAATTCAAAAGGAAAAATACTACTTTTTAATTTATTTATTTATTGAATTTATTCCAGATCATAACAGCCAAAACCAAGCATAATTCAACCATTCTGACAATCTGGATTTCACATACATGCTAAGGAACTATAAATAATCATTTATAGTTTCAATTGCTTCTTACCCTCCTCATTTTTGCTTGGTTTCTCTTAGAATTACCGTAAGAGATGAGCACTGGCGGTTCCAATAGTTTTATTGCAGAAAATCCTTTTAGCTTTTCTGACTTGCAAGTCAGATTGGGGAAGATGTTTGACACTGTTTTCATGTTTAACACCACGTAGGACTGGTTTTTACACAGTACACAATGTTTGGCATTTTTCTTCTGCACTAGACCTGAACACACAAATCAGCATTAACAGTGGAATAAATCCACAAAACCAAACTAGATGATTGCGCCTCTCCCACATATGTGCTGCTACATGTGTGGTGTGTAGAAATCTCTCACGGCTCTGCAAGGTAGGCTGAAATCTAATGTTTGTGCATTGCCAGATTCACTTTTCCCAGTGGAAAAAGTGGTTTGCAATTACAGCACAGCTTTCACAGTATGGCAGACTAACTCACACAGCATTATGAAGTCTCAGAATATTGGGCAAACACATGGCAGGTTTGAAGCAGCTCATTAAATTTCTGCAACCAAGTTGGTATCTAGCACAAGTAATACCTGAAGAATACTCCTTACCATAGGAATACTACAAACCTTACGTGGACTTCCGAGGCAAAAGGTGGCCAAGTTTACTTTCCTGATTGTTCTTATCCCAGTATTTTTGCTAGCCTTTTCCACTGTCTTGTTGTTTGGGGAATTATGCCTCACAAGGTTGGCTTTGTTGCTTCATTTCTTCTGTAATTGCTTATCTATGTAATTACCTTTGCTGCCCTCTGATTGCCTCCAATCTGTCAGACCAGTTTTGCCTGGCTGTCAGGCGAGACATTATTTATGATGTGGCAAGTTCTGAAACTTCTATAAAGAAGTGACTAACACCACTGTGAGTTTGGGCATAAATGTTGCAAGATACTATCTTTTAGCAAATCCTAGTTTTTGGCCTGAAAAGAAGCAAATCTGTGTCAAGCAAATTTGTGGTTGCTTTACAATGTAGACAAGCAGCTACCAGCACGGCTAAAGGTAGTTCAGTTCCAGTTTAAGATGTCCCCAGCCCAGCTCCTATTACAGGGATGACAGCCTTAGTTACAGGTTAACACCAAAGTCCTCCTTCACTGGAGCATGGCCAACATATTCACCATTTCTAGGCTCTACCTTGAAATCTCCTAGATCTTCTTAAGACTTCTGGGACCATCACAAACCTCTTCAAGGAAAACAAACATCTTGCTCCTACTAGGAAAGGATAGCAGGAGGTTGTGACTTTCTATAACTTCCAGCAGCTTTTAATAACTGCTGTCAGCTGTTCTTCATTAAAGGGTGCTTGAAGCATCTGTCCTAGCTGACTCCAGGTTGGGGTGGGTCAGACACCCTCATGGTAGGTGCTCAGGAGAGTCTTAGATTTAAGTGCCAGCCTAGGGTGCAGCTCATGGAGGAAGCAGGTTTTGTGGGTGGGGGCTTGAAGCAGTAGAGATATGGTAGTAATGTCCTATATGGGCTTACTATCCTGGTTATCTTGGAGGGTTTGATCCAGCCCAACTCTTAAAGTAGGATGCAGCTCTTCAAACCTGAGGCTGCATGTGCCTGGAGCTTGGGGTAGGTGGGCTCCTTGCCTGCAGGAGGTGTGTGCTGGTAGAGGCTAGCAGACTACACATCAAAGGTGGTGAGAAAAGGAGTGATGGGATCTTCTCTGAGGCTGTGCAGCTTCAGTAGCTTGAACCCCCAGCTGTAATGAAGGAGAGGTAGCCAGAGTGTCTGCTTGTCAGGTTGAGAAACAAAAACTTCTGTAGTGGTGAAGGCTGGGACTTCTGAAACCAGATGGATGGCTCCTGCTCCACACTTCAGATTGGCAACTGCAAAATGATTAGGTCAGTACCTTGGTGGCAGAATAAGGTTAGTGAGTTCTTGTCAATAAAGCATCTGAGCTGGCTGAGCCTGCTCCCTGCAAAAGCACCAGGAGGAAACAATGAGTGGTAGTGGTGGGAGCCTCCGTGTTGCAGGGGACAGAGGCCCTGTTTGCTAACCTGACTTGTTCTCTAGGTCTGTCTTCTACTGCTTGGAGGCTTGGATCTGGAATGCTCTGGTGAGACTACCTAGGCATTCCCAGCCTTTGTACTATTTCCCCCTTGCTGCTCATTTATCTGGGTATTCCTGGCCTGTTCAGGGAGCTGCTTGGAAGAATCCTATCAGAGAACTGGCTGGAAAGAACAGAGGTCCAAGGAAGTGTTTTGGTTTTGTTTCTTAGCTTGTTTTTTGTTGTTGTTGTTTTTTGGGAGGAGGGTGTCATTTTGTGGGGTTTTTTTGTCTCTTTTTGTTGGCTTTTTTTTCCCCCTCCTGTTACCCTTATCTTCAAGAAGGGCAAGAAGAACCCAGGGAATACAAGCTGGTCAGCCTCACTTAATCCTTGGAAGGTGATGTAGCAAATCCTTCTGGAAACATTAAGGATAAGAAAGCGACTGACTGAAGCCAGCATGGATTAGAAGTCAGCATGCTTGACCAACTCTGTTGTCTTCTATAATGAGATGATTTACTCAATTCTAACTTAAGTAAATCTTCTAACACTTTTTCCCATAATATCCCAATAGACAAGCTGATGAAGGTAAGTGGATGGCAAGATGGTTCGAAAGCTTGCTGAATTCTGGGGTTCAAAGGATTGTGGCTGGTGACGTGAAGTTCAGCTGGAGTCCAAGTCACTGTGTATCCTAAGGGTTGATACTAGGCCCAATACTATTGATTTTCATTACTGACATGTATGATGGGACACAGTGCATCCTCAGCAAGTCTGTAAATCATGTAAAACAGGGAGGAGAAGACTGATACATCAGAAGTCTGTGCTTTCATTCGGAGACCACAATATACTGGAGAAATGGGCCAACAGTAACCTTATGAAGTTCAGGCAAGGTAAACGCAAAGTCTTTCACTGGGGGAGGAATAACTCTGTCATCAGTACCACCTGAGAAGTCACTTTGTAGAAAGTGACCTGGGAGTCTGGGGGAACAAGAAGCTTGACCATGAGGCAGCAATACACTAGTGATGAAGACAGCCAACAATATCCTGGGCCACTTTAAGAGCAGCATTCGCAGCAGGCTAAGGTAATCCTTCCCTTCTGCTCAGCACTAGAGAGAAACCTTTGGAGTGCTGGGCTTCTCCGTACAAAAGAGATACAGTCATAGTGGAATGAGTCTATCGAAGAGTCACAGTGATGATTAAGGGACTGGAACATCTCTCATATAAGGAGAGGCTAAAAAACCTGTAGTTGCTCAGTCAGGAGAAGAGAAGGCTTGGGAGAACAATGTGTATAAACATCTGGTGAGGGAAGGATGTGCGTAGGTGGGGAAAGCAGAGAAAACAGAGCCAGACTCTGTGGTGCCCAGTGACAGGATAAGAATAGGCACAAATTGCAATACAGCCAATTATATTTAAACTTTAGAAACTGTTTTTTCAACAAAGGTAGTTGAACACTGGAATAGGTGGCCCAGAGAGGCTGTAGAGTCTCCATGCTTAAAGACATTAAAAGCCCAGCTCAGCATGGTCCTGGGCAACATATTTTAGCTGACTCTGCAGTTGGACTATGCGATTCCACCCTTGACCTCATGACCTGTGTATAAACAAAGATTTCTAGTGCTTTGGGAAGGCGTTACAGAAACTGAGGAAACTTCCTTTACATTTGAAATGTGTTATTGCTTGTGGAAAAGTAGCTCATGCCATCTTGCAAGTCACTGCATCATTGTAATTTAGTGAATATGGAATGTTTACATCATCTCCCTTCTTGAAAAAGACACTCATGACAATCATGATGAAAACACTATCAGCTGCTTCTTTGATGTAATCCATTTATTTTCATTGTCATCAACACAAGTGCTAATCAACAGTAACGTCATGAGTCTTAACTAGGGATACTTATTGACAGTAGGAAAAATTCAATTGTCTTCTTCCTCTTCCTCTTGTAGTCTTTTCCATTAAAAGCTGGGGAGGGGGGGGACACCCAACCAAAAATCCCTAAAACAAAACAAAGAACAACCATACCACCACCACCTTCCCCCACCACCACCCCCCAAAAAAAAAAAAACAACCAAACACCCAAACCCAAAAAACAACAAACCTACAAAAAAAAAAAAAAAAAAAAAAAAACAAAAAAAAAAAAACCAAACAACAAAAGCCAGGAAAAAAATGTTGTCCAGCCAGTTGTAAACTGTTTTCATTCAGAGCAATTCTTATCTGATATCTGGATGCTTATGGTGATAAGGGATTGTTCTGGTGTTTGAGCCTTCCAGGATCATGTAGGGAAGTGCACTGTTTGGGATAGAGAAGTTAGATTTCACAGCTGTCACTGGTCATCCAAATCCTGCAGCGCAGTTTACAGAATACATCAGTGATGCATCAAAAAAAAAAATAATCTTTAATGTGCTAACTTCTGCAGGAATAGGCAGGAAGCACAGTTGGAAGTGCAGAACTGGGAGTATTCCCTGGATATTTTGAATATGTAGTCTTTTTTTGCAGGGAGAAATCCTAACTAGCTCTGTCTTTTCTAAAATATTTGACATTTATGTTTAGCTACATTCCAGATATTTCTTTTTTTTATTATTTTATTTTTCACTGAGGGCAAAGGGAAGTTTGTAAGACAGGTTTATTGACTGTCTAGAGTACTTTATATTTCAGTTTCTCTTGTCACCTACACAAGTAATCACATGTTTTCAGCTTAGTTCCAATGCTTTCAGCCAGACTGTTGTCTGGGGTTTTATTTCACAGTGTCTGGGCTCCGGCTGAGAGGATTCAAAGCTCCACTGAGCATTCCCTGCTTCCATACAGAGCATATACAGAACACATGCTTCACACTTCTGCCAAGAACCAGAGCTGTTCTCCACTTTGCCATGCTGCTTTTTTTTTCTGCTCTCCTAAACCATAAAAGGATGTCCTACTAGCCTTTCTTATCTGTCAAATTAGCTTTCTTCATGCTACGCCACTGACCTGCAGTTCTGAGGAATTGCTGTGCCAGTAGGTAGGTGGTGATACCATAAGAGTGAATGTTCACCTCATTATATCTCCTGGTTTAAATTGCCAGTTTCTACAAACGATGCTTCATTCATAGGTACAAATTCAGAGACGTGGCCCCGCACGAGTACATTCTCACCAACTGGGTGCTCAGCAGCCGCTTGCTCTTTTTTTTATGTGCCTTTTTTCTGGGGGTGGGGGGCAGTGATTTTAGTGGTTTTTTCATAAGTGATCTTCCTTTTTTGCTCTCATTAAGGTTTTTGTTGATGCTTTTACTCAGTAAGCATTACTGACTAGTTGTTTTTTTGGTTTTTTTTTTTTTATAAAGTGTTCAATGGAAGCCTGGAGCAAGAAAATTCATCCACAATTCTTTGGAGCAGCTACATAGTAAAAAGTAAGGAAGAAATCTTTTTGGGCAAGCCCTGCTGAGGTTTCCAAGGCAGAGCTGTTTTGTAAAGGTTGTCTGTATAAGCTTTAGACATGTGGCCCTCAGTGCCCTTGGAATAGTTTCGTTCTTTCTCTGGCACGTGTAGTGCTGATACCAGCTGCTTCATGATGTAGATACGCTCAGCACTATAGACTTTGCAAGTGTTCTTAAACAAACTATTTCTGAATTCTGAGTAACATAAATATGCGTGGGAGTATGTACAGTATGATCAGAAAGAAATCAGATTATATGAAGCAAAAATAACATCTGTTACAGCTTGGGGCTAATAGTAGAAGCAACAGACAGGCTTCAGTATGGTTTTTGCTAGGGTATCACATAGTAGCTCTGTAGTCACATTGTAGCCCAAAAAGAAATGGCCTAGACAGGTGGCCTGAAGGATGAGTGAAGAACTGCTTGGGTTGCCAGAATTTGGATTATGTTCAACTGTTTCAACTGCACAAAATTTCAAAGAGTTTAGGTATTTTAATATGTAACAACAAGCTACTGCTTGTAATCTAACTTGTGCCTGGCTAAACATTCTGCTTCTGAGGGGTTGGTATTGTGCCTATACTGTTTAATGTAACCACTGGACACCTGGAGAATGGGACAGGAGCGCAGCCTTACCTGAGTCACCAGTGGCACCCTGTAGGGGTACCGTCAAACCACAGCAGGACAGGGATGCTTCCAGAGGAAAGGGACCTTAGCTAGCTAGAAGGATGGACAAGTACCATGAATTCCAACAAAGACATTTGTGAAGCCCTATGTCCAGGGCAGACAAACCCTGTGTATCAATACAGATAGGGAACTGGCTGGTATTCAACAGGCTAAAAATGTTAGCGGTGTGTCCTTGCAGTGTGTAGGCTGGCTGTATACCAGGCTACCTTATTAAAGGCATAGCTAGCAGGTCAAGGGAAGTGATTATTTCATTCTACTTAGTGCTTCTGGGATCTGATCTGAAATACTGTGTCCAATTTCACACATATCCACCCCTTCCCTAGGAAATCTCTACATCTCCAATTTACATACCTGAAGACACAAATTTTCAGAAGGACGTAGCAAAAAAAATAAGGGGCAAAAGTCACAATTAGCAATAGCAGAAATTCTGAATACAATAACATTTTTTCTTGTATTTAATAAGGTTTAACCACTGGATCAGATTATCTAGAGACCCTGTGGAAGCTTTGTCCTCTGAAACTCTCAGAACACCTGGTAAGGCCCTGAGTTATTTGATCTAACCTTGAAGTTAGCAATCTTCTGAGCAAGAGGCTGGATTAGAGATCCCCACAATTCTTTCCAACTCTCTGCGAGTCTAATATCTACGTAGGGAAAAAAAAAAAAAAAAAAAAAAAAAAAAAGATTTAAAGAGATTGAGAGGAAGTATGGTGAAAAATAATCATAGAAGTACTGTCAGCAGCAGATAAAAGATTTGGGTAGAAAGTACTTTTGTTCTTCTGGTAAACCAAACTATTACTGGTGCATATGAATATGTCCTGTTGATGCACTCTGTGCATCTGGATTCAGTGACTGTCAGAATCAGGTTCATAGGAATTTTTTGTCCCTGTGATTACACCAGTGGGGACTGTTGGATGGATCCCAGTTGTATCTGGCTCCAGTCTGATAAAAGAAGATGCCTTGAATCTCTTCTGATCTTTTCCCGTGGCACAGTTGTAACGTTTAGTCTTTTACTCTTTGTCTTGAGTTTGATAGCATGGCTATGCAATTCTCACCCTAGCAATTCCCCACTTCTGTGGCTGTTATAATGATACTTATTTGTCAGAAGGATATTTGTATGTGTGTGTGTCAGACATTGCTTTCTGACTAAGTGGTGCTGTGGTGCCTAACCACTAGGGGTAGACCCATGGTCCCATTTGAGGTTTCCTGTAGCCTGTATTTCTATAATTTCTAACTTTCAGGGTTTTGAGAGACATAAGAAAATTCTTCACAGCTCTGTGGGATCAGATTGGAGTACATGTTACAGACTCTAAAACTTCCTTTATTTTGTGTGAAATATATGCTTTTTCTTGTTCTTGCTGTGTTGTTCTGGAAGGAAGGAGCATTTCCGTGCAGTATGCCAGTGTGTTGGCAGATCCTGAGCTAATGAGGTGAAGTGCTTCTACACAGTGTCTGGGTGCAGAATGCCAGTCCAAGCTTTTAACTCTCCCTCACTTGTAAATAGAAAACAACAGGGCTTTGTAAATGCTGCAAGCTGAGGGTTAGCCTGCTGTTTTGGTGAAGGAAAACTGGTGGAAATGGCCAGATGAGAGCTTGCCCAGCAGCACAGAGCCAATGAAAATAGATTGAGACCATATTGTTGGGCAGGGTTAATGATGCCTGGCAGTAGCCTGCTAGTCTGGTGATCCAAAGCTGCTGCAATAGTTTTGGGTTTCTTCCAGGTCACCAGCTAAAATATTTAGAGCCACTCCAGCCTGTAAAAAGGGAAATAAATTAGACAACCTTGTTGTTCCAATGCAAATAGCCATGCTAAGCCATCCTTGCCAGTATGCAATTGGTATAGCACAAATGCAGATTAATTCAGAACATCACTATCTGTACTTCCCTAAACTTCCTTTTTAAAACTGTTTGGACCCATACAGAGGGAATAATGACAAATACACACCCAAGAGGGAGAGTGGATTACATTGCTGTTTTTCCAACTGTCATAATTAATGTTTATTTCAAATAATCCCCAGCCAAGGTCTCTTGCACGAACTTACCTTTTTCTATACTCTCTAGGCTAAGTGGTTTAGAGGTGTGAATAAGTTCAAAGAACTTTGTCCCAAAATGTGTATGTATGAAAAGGTAAGCAGATGTCAGAGGGGTGTGATCAAAGGAGTTTTTAGTTCTCCTAGCATTGCTGGAGTAGAGAAGCAGCCTTAATATAAATAGTATGCATATATAAATGCAAATACATTCATATGAATTGTAAATATATATATTCATGTATGAAAAAAATTGGAATTGTGACCCTTAGTGGTAGAATCATAGAATTATAGACACATTTATGTTGAAAAAGACCTATAAGATCATAAAGCCCAACTGTTAACCCAGGACTGTAGCCTCCTGTGCATGCACTCAATCCCCTTGTCCAGACCGTCGATAAAGATATCAGACAGGACTGGCCCCAGCACTGAGCCCTGGGGAACACCACTTGTTCAGCACATAAGCTGCCGGCTGGATTTAACCCCATTCACCACCACTCTTTGGGCTCGGCTGTCCAGCCAGCTTTTTACCCAGTGTAGAGTTCATCCGCTCAAGCCATGAGCAGCCAGTTTCAACAGGAAAATAAACTCTCCTTTTTTCCCTGAGTTCCAACCAAAGCTCTCTGTTCAGCCATGCTGGCCTTCTTCACCATTGGCTCAACTTTCAGCACAGGGGACAGCCTGTTCCTGTGCCTTTAAGATTACCTTCTTGAAGGATGTCCAGCCACCCTGGACACCTTTGCCCTTCAGAACTATCTCCCAAGGGACTTTGAGAACCAGGCTCTTAAACAGGCCAAAGCTGGCCCTGCAGAAGCCCAAGGCAGCAGTTCTGCTGATCCCCCCTCCTTACTTCTCTGAGAATCGAAAACTCTAGCATCTCATGATCGCTATGCCCAAGACATCCTCCAACCACCATGTCACCGACCAGTACTTCCTTGTTTGTAAACAGCAGGTCCAGCGGGCATCTCCCCAGGCTGGCTTATGGACCAGCTGTGTCAGCAACTCATCTTCCACATGCTACTGGTATGTCCTAGAAAGAAATATATAAGCAAAATATAAATAACCTACTGACTTTTACCATAAGATTTCTGTTTACTGCTGTCTGACATGGTGACAAATATTTCCTTAATTCCCTGTGATTTCACAACACAGTATCTGGGTATGATCACATGCAAAGGTGACCATTGGAGCTACAACGAGTCTTTGGACCTAAATCAGTGTTGCTGTAAATATCCCTAGGACTGCAGAATTTCAGCAGGTAGGGGGTATAATTCATACTGCCAGTGGATTCTTATAGTTTCAGTCTATGTGACTTATTCAGACACTTCAGAAAAATGCTCAAATTATTTTAGAGTATTTTGGACCAAGGACATGTTCATTATTATTGATGTGTTTAAAATATCAATTCAAAGGAGGGATTCTTCTGGGCAAAAGCAGATCATATAGATCTCTCTGACAGACATTGATATTGGAACCGATTACCCAAGGTTCCCTATGCGGTCACTGGAAAGAAATAGAGATAAAAAACCAGCTCATTTCACCCAAATGTGAAAGTCAAAGATAAGTCAGGCTAAGTTGTTCCCTAGAGGTACCTATTTCTTGTGAAAATCTGTGAAGGGAGCCTAGGGTGATCAGCTCAGATGTGGACATATACCTTACAAGTCAAAAGGTGAGAATTACAGCTGAATGCAAGTAGCCTTGGTTAACTTATGTGGGACTTCTGAGTACTTTAACTCCAAAATCAAGTGTAGGACACCCTAAACATACTTGCAGTTTTATTTTTAGATATGACTCCTCCAGCCTCCCACTCCTGTGGTTGACCGTCTCCATCAGAAAGCAGAAAAGATATAGAAAGAGTTCCATACAGGCATATACATAGATCTCACCTCTTCCTTCTCCTCTATACATATAGATATTTCTCGTTCATTATCCTCTTTAGTCTTCCTTGTTCTTCCAGGGATCTTACTCTTCCCAGTGTTCTGAGATGACCATCCATTTGCTTCCCTGCTCTTTTTTTTATTTTATTTTCAGTAATCTTTGAATCACCATTTAAATGTGTTTTACTCCCTTTTTACCAAAAATGAAACTCCACTATTAGTAGCCATGTTGTTATGGAGTCACAACCACCAAATCCACCCTACATTGTCCCAGGTAAAGCACGTTTTTCACTCTGTACAGACCACTTCCACATTTATTTTTTTTTTTCATGTATTCAAAAGCAAACTCTCATAGAATCACAGAATGTTTGAGGTTGAAAGGGACCTTCAGAGGTTACCTGGTTCAAACCCATTGCTCAACGGGGGCCACCTAGAGCCAGTTACCCAGGGCAATGTCCAGACAGCTTTTAAATCTTTCCAAGATGGGAGATTTCACAGATTTTGTTGGAGTCTAACCACAACCTCTCTGGAGTTTTGCAACTGATATTACGTCCTCTTCTTTGATGTTCCCCCAATAGCTTCAGTACCGTTATCTCTGTTTTTCTTGAAAACTTGTCCTCCTTTGGGTTTTGGAATCTAACCATTCCTGGCTCTTTTTCCATTTGATTTTTCCTGCAGTTGTGGTGATTGGAGTTAAATCCAGTTGGTGGATGTTCACAAGTGGTTTCCCCAGGGCTTAATATTGGGACCATTTCTGTTTTATGTCTTTATCAATGATCTGGACGAGGAGATTGAGTGCACCCTCAGTAAGTTTGCAGATGACACCAAGCTGGGGGGGAGTGCTGATCTGCTGGAGGGCAGGAGGCTCTGCAGACTGATCTGGACAGGCTGGACCAATAAGCCAGGGTCGATGTATGAGGATCAACAAGAAGTGCTGCATCCTTCACTTCTGCAACACCAACCCCACACAGTGTTGCTGGGTGGGGGCAGAGTGGCTGGAAAGCTGCCTGGTGGGAAATGACCTGGGGGTGTTCATCGACAGCCAACTGAAAAGGAGCTGGCAGTGTGCCTGGGTGGCCAAGAGGGTTAATAGCATCCTGGCTTGTGTCAGAAATGTTGTGGCCAGCAGGACTAGGTAATGATCATCCCCCAATACTACCTGAAAGGAGGTTGTAGGAAGGTGGGTGTTGCTGTCTCTTCCCAAGCAACAAGTGATGAGATGAGAGAAAACAGCCTCAAGTTGCACCAGGGGAGGTGTGGATTGGATATTAGGACAAATTTCTTCACTGAAAGGGTGGTCAAGCATTGGAACAGGCTGCAAAGGGAAGTGGTTGAGTCACCATACCTAGAGGTATTTGAAAGATATGTAGATGTGGTGCTTAGGGACATGGTTTAGTCGTGGATTTGGCAGTGTTAGGTTAATGGCTGGACTCAATGACCTTTTCTAACCTAAGTGATTCTATGATTTTCTTTTCACTGTATTTTCTGTATTTAAATAGTTGTCTCTGCAACTAGAAATTGAGCTGCATACTCTGAATGGACAAATTAATGCTCCTCCTTTTGCTTGGTCCTGTCTTTTTCACTTTTTCACTTTCACATGTTGACAGTCAGCATGGTGACCTGCCTGGTCATAGCCGTAGTCACTTCTACACTGGACCACCACATCCAATTAATATCAGTGCAGTGGTGATCCTCCCAAATAACAAATTTATGATATGTCCCCTACTATACATGTAAAGCTAAAACTCCTGTTCAGGCTTACATCATCTTGCACTTTGGTTATAAAAGATCCTGTGCTCAGACAAACGTAGCCTTATATAAAAAATCTGATGTGACAGCTATTGCAGTGTCCCATCCATTTTGCCTTGTCATGACCTCTCTTGCCATATCACAGCACAGCATCAGCATTGCTCCCTACACACCTTTTTTGTCTGGACACCCATGGTGCTGGGGACATCAGACTCAGCCCCACGCTTCTGTTAGAGCTAGGGTTGGGGTTCAGAGAGCCATAAAGCTTACAGCTCCAGGAACACTGGGGCTGCAAAAGGCACGCCAAGGGGAGCATCACGTCAGCTTGCCTTAATTTTAAAGGGTCGTCCTATCATTTTTGATTCAATATTGCAACACCAGCTTCATCTCCAATCTTATTATCAGCTTTCACCTCCCATTTTTTGAGCTTTATGAATTTTAAAGCAAGTGACTTATGTTTTTTTCCACATCATGCCCCTCATTTAACAGTCACATAGCTCTTGTGTTATTTCCCTCATAATCCCTCCTTAAACTTTCCACAAAAGAGAAGGAAACTAGCAGTTGCTAAACTGGTGATATGCTGTGGTTAATTTTGTCTCATGACTTTCTCACAGTCCCTGACTTGTCTGACTGCATTTATTGTTTCCGATATCAGATGCAAGTGTGAACTCTCCTGATAAAGAGCAATAATTTTTCTGCTGTTTCTCAATGCCACGTCATGCAAAAGGACTTGGTCCCTAAGTCAGTCTTCAGTAGTCTATTAATAAAAACAGTTCAAAATTTAAAATATATTTGTAATTTAATTGTGCTGTTCACATGCTATAACATCATTCTTATCCATTTATTAGGCTCATATTTGTGCCCTTGAAGTGCCAGTAAAGATTTCAGCATAAGCAGAATGCAGTCAGATTGTATGCCTCTAGATCCATGCCATCTTGAGTAAAATTGTTATTAACACCAGTGGCTTGATGGTACAGAAGGTAATAAGACAATACTAGAAAAATTGATTGCTAAAATGTAGTATTGAATGTAGTAAGCTCTTTAAGGTTTATCTCTGTGAACCAGTGGACTAGAAACATTCTGTTGTCACTGTCATCTTCAAATATTTTTCTGGTGTGTCTATAAAATACACATTCTGTGACTCTGATACTTACATGCTACTGCTATTTAGACACCTAATAAGTCAATAGGAGTTGAGATAAGCACCAAGGGACTATCAGTGGCTGTACTTGGATGGAATTGTATTCAAGTCTATGAAATTTCTTTAGTTTATACTCACCAAGGACCTAGCAGACAGTCTGCAAAAAAATGAATTTCATGCTGGCTCCTTTACAAGTGTAGCAGTTCAAACAGTCTGGCAGTGGATTAATAACGTGACTCATGGATGTGACAATCGCTGGGACCTTGTTATAGTCAGAGCCAGACTGGAATGTGAGAACTGTAAATCATAAAATCATCTGAAAATACATGAAATCTTATTGACCTGATGATAGAAAAACAGTTTAAACTTGTGACATCTCCCGAGCTTCTTTTATCAGGTTTATAAGATTTAAAGGGAGAGTTCAGAGTGAGAAGAAACTAGTGATGAGACGGGGTGTTTTTTGCTATGTGCAGACAATGATTTAAAGTGTACATTATTCATAAATCTTATATAATTCTGAATGGTTTCATATTAAAATTCAAAAGCTTTAAGAACTGTTGTACCCAGAGGGATCATAAAATACATTCACTTTTTTTACATAAAAAGATGGAATAAATCTCCAAGCTGGATTTTATCCAATGGTTCTTTTTTTTTATCCTGTTTTATTTTTTAAGATCTCTGCATGCTTTAATTTTTATGAAAACCTGTATATAGTCCATTGATACAAAAAGAGACGCTGAGTTCACTGCTTGACAATCATTCGTGCAATCTAGCAGTGACATGACATGTTCCAAGTGAGGAAAGCTGTAAAACATGAAAATAATTCTTGAGATAGAATAGTAATCTTCTTACCAGTGCTTGGCATTGGTTACCCATCTCTTAATTCTGTGGTGTCACTATGTCCCTTCACTCTTCACAATATTTGCATCTTCCTATGACGGAATTTTCCTCATGGAGGCCCTTTCAAACAATGATGTCCTTTGAGCAAAAGTAAATATTCATAACTCATTTTGTATGACTAGATATCCCATAGAAATCATTCTGGTTGTGTTTGCTTCAAATTAAGCAATGTCTGTAGCAGTCTGAGACCTAGCCAAGAACAGATCCACCCAGACAAACTTTCTTAAGCACAGACCTTTATCCTGGTCTTTCAGGTCTAGGGGGAAGCGACCACCAACTTATGGGAATACTTGAAACTGTTCTTTCTTACTGTCAGTCAGAGCAGTTAACCCACTGCCAAGCAAAGCATTATCTAAATGTTTGCTACCTTTCTGGACACATTGAGAACATGAACTACCGTCAGAACAAGGACTAAAATATCTCTTAAGCAACTGCAAAAGCTCTTTGAAAATTTGATCGCTTGTTTCAGTCAATAATATGAATTTATCCCTGATTTGAAAATATAAAATGATTTCTCTTTCAACAACCAGTGAGAAGCTTGGGAAGGTGGAGAAGGAGTAAAATCTTCCTGGATTTCAGTGCTAAAGAGAAAAAAGATTGTCTGATATCTTTTGAAGAATTAATAGAAAAAATAATGCTCATCTCAATGTCTTTATTGCATGTAAAATTTTTAAAAAGCAGCAATAATTATTTATATGCTTTGACCTTTCAGATTAACTCATCCATATATTTCTGCATCCCAGACATAATTTCATCATGATTAGTGGAGAAACACTGATTAGAGGATGCACACTCTGTTCTTAAAATATCATTTTAATTTTAGTCTGTAACTTAACTAAATATTTTCTTTATATTAACCTGCCATTTGGAAGCAGTAGGTTTAATTTGTCTTTGGTAAATATAGGTTTGGCTGATGAAGTCTACACTTGTCTAGGCAATTCATTAAAACATAAAAATTATTTTCAATACCAAAATAAAAGAGGAGCGGGTCTGGAGGTGAAAAGCTGTATATGCTAGTTAGGCGATATGTTAGCAAGTTTGTAAAGCACCTGTCCACAGTAAGTTTGTCTGAAGCCAGTGCTATAACACTTCCTGAAATAAGTGAATAAAGTTCATCCTGAAGTTCTGTTGTGGGGGGACAGCAAAAGGAGATTGAATTTGTGTTTGACTTCCTCACACAGAAGAAATTAATGTCTCCAAAACAGTTTGCCCTTCGAAATCACAGGTGACCAAGCTACTAATGGAATTCTTTCACACTGAGTAGTGGCTGAATATTATCTACCCTAGGAATTTCTTTGTACACAGGCAGAAAGTAAGACAAGTAGTTGCAAGAGAAGCAGAATTTATAAAGCCTGGTTTCCTTGACTGTCATGCAGTTCTGTCCTGTGTGGCTTCTGCAGTATCTAACAGTAATATACTTGACTTCTCTGGACAGATTTTTATTCGTCAGTTGGGGGTAGTTATCTGGGTATTCCTCTTCTACTCAGCCACCAATATTTTTATACTATTTTGATATCCCTCTGTCAAGTGTGAGTAAACCTGTGTAATAAGTTGCAAATATTTTTTGGAAGCAATGGGGAGCTGGAGGTGGATAATAAAGGAAATTGAAATAAGGTACACTTTTAAGAAAAACACTGGTTCAGTTATCCTGACTTTCCTGCACCCAAGTTTGTTCACAGAGAGTAAGTAAACTCTTAAAATATTACTTCTAAACCAATTCTTGTTCTGTGGGACACTCCACTTTTATCAGCCTATACCACATGAGAATTAGCTACTGGAAATAACAAAAATAATCCATAGCCAAACTTAAATTTGATTGACGATATTAATTTTTAACACTAGTTTTATGCCAATCCACAGCAAAGATATTTTGATACCCACTTTGCCATCATTTCAAAGAAATTTTGTGTCATTAAATATCTGTATCTATACACAAAAACAAATAGATCTAGAGTAAAACTGTCATTCGCGTCTGTATTGGCAGTGGAATTATAAAACGCACGTGCAATCTGATGAATTTAAGTAACCTGAAAACATAGCAATAGAATTTACTTTCATTGTGTTCTCAGATATTCTAGGAATACAAGGACTTTGACATCCTTATTTAAGTCCCAATAGACACTAACTTCTAAGAGAGGGTTTCATTTATTTTGGTACAGTGTATGAAATTATCTTAACTCTGAAATAGACCTTGATTACTTACTTCTCTGAGAAAGAGAATCTATCCTACAGGTGATTGATAATGAAAGAGGCTGCCGGAGTTGATGGGGTTAGGTTTCATGTTTATGTTTGGAGAGTTGTGTTTCCCTCATCACAATAATCTGTCTCGGTTTAGTGTTGAAAAGTAGCATCACCTTGATTGTCACCAAAGCTGCTGCACAGTTCCCAAGCCTGGGAAGAGAAAGGACTAACATTTTAAAACACGCAGTAATCATTTCTTTTGGAAGGTTAATGGCCTCTTCATTTGTTTCCACAAAATAAATACTGAGTTTCTTCATTTTCCAGTCTGCTCACTCAATCACATTCTAGCTAAAACACTGCAAAATTAGTTGCATGTGAGTGCAGTTACCTCTAGGGGATTAATTGGTCAAAACAGATGTAGAGGATCTCCCCAGCCTGACTTATTGTTGCTGTTCTGCCTCAAAATCCTGTCAAGAGGAGCTGGCTGAGGTTGCCCTTTGCAAGAGATGCTCAACTTTCAGCCTTCAGGCCCTATGGATGTTAGAAGAATGACAGGACACAGACAATGTCTGAGGGGAAACCTGATTTTTTTCATACTGCAGCAAATACCCAGCTGATTCCAGAACTGCCTTTCACCATCCAGCTTATTTAAGGCTCTGATTTACCCTCTGGCCTTGTTGACTTCAGTGGGATTTAAATACATGGACAAAATTAAAAAGATGAGTTGTGTTTTGTTTTGTTTTTCCCTAGAATAAAGGAAAGGGAATACTACAGATTATATGTAAATACTTGTGATGCTTGAGAGTCAGGTGAAAGATTTAGTAACTTGGTTCTTCCCACCTTCTTTCCCAGCCCTTATGCTTCCCTGAATCATTATTAGCAAACAGATGCACATACAAAACTCTGTGCTATGGTAAAGTCTCTGCTGAGAGCTGGGAGGTGAAAGAGGGAACAGGAAAAACTACTTTTCTTGCTAAATGAAATATTTCATTTAGGATAGAGATGAACATAGTTTTACAGCTTTTACCTCTTCTTGAAAAAAAGGAAATTTTAAAAAAAAATAAAACCCCCTTCAGTTTCCACTTTTTTCAGATATTTTCAGATATTCTCAAAGTCTTATTTCTTACCTTAATTCAATAGTCATGCTCCTAGATTTTTCTTTACCCACAGTAATATGCCAAACTATAGCTATATTACTTGACTATAATTGTTTGGGAAGCAAGAATACATTTGTATAAGAACAGTTAACTAAGAAGGTTCATGCAAAAATAATTTAGAAGCTTTATTTTGTTCGTTTGTATGTTTTGCTTTATTATTTTTTTAATCTTAGTCTTTGAGTGATATCCTTCACAGTACTTGTCAATAAATCTACAGGGTGATTTTGAAAACATCCTAAATAGGAGTGTGTTTATTTCTCACTTTTTTGGGGGTACTAGTGCATTAAAGACTTAAGCCCAGTCTTTAAAAACTATTTGTCTACTAGGTTGGCAATTTGAAACAAATCTTCTTCACAAAGACTAGTTTATTCCATTAGTTGCAGCTGAATGTCTCAGTGATCTGAATAATTATATGTAATTATTATTTATATTGTATTTATGCTGTACGTTGCAATCTCCATTCTTGCTGTTTAATGGCCCAGTCCTTATAAATTAGGCTGAACAGACTATGATAAATTATTTTTTTCCTTAGTGTGCAACATCTTTCATTCCTTTTCCATATAAACTGTAAATCATTGTTTTCCCAACACGATGTGACAGGACATGTCTTAGATTATCTGCCTACCAGAGTTCAAAGAATTTGTCATTTATATGTATAGCAAGAAGAGCTAGAGCTGTTATAATTAATGCTAAAAATGAACATTGCAAAGGCTTTGAGAAGTCCCTGTTTCAGGATTAAATCAATCTCTAACATGTGAAACATTAAAAGGAAATCTTTCTGGAAGGTAATATTCCTGTTGTGAGCTATTTGTCTCTTTTCTGAAGCATCTGAGTTTTGTCACTAAAGCCAGGATATTAGAATGGAGAACTGTTTTCCTCTAACATGTTTCCTCTAACCTGTCATTTGGTGGGCAGAAGACCTTACCACTGTCACTCACACAGAAGGCTTTTTGTTCACCTGTTTAACTGCTCTCTAGAGTCCTTTCTAGAGAAGCTTCAGCAGCTGGGGGAAAAAAAAAAAAAAAAAAAGAATCATAAAAAATAATAGGCTTCCTTTTCTGAAAACTTGTGGCATCCCACTCTGATACCTAATGTCTCAAAAAATTTTTTCCCCTCCCTCCCATCCCCAGAAACGTAAGACTGAGTAACCAGGCCTATTGCTAGTTCAGGACTTTTCTGAAAGGCACAGACACTGTTTGACTTCTGTGCAGTCTGAGTGAAGCTCCAAATTATGGACCGCTTGATTTCTACAGCGGCTTTTGAATAGATAGGAAACCAGTTCCTGGGCACGGCAATAGGTCTTGGTCTTGCGCTTCCTTGAAAAGTTCTGTCCAGTGGATGTGCATGAAGTTTCTGCTAGAAGATGTGCCAGCTGAAGACTTCCCACTACTTTATATGGGGTTTTTTTTGTTTCGTGCTCTGCAGTGTGACTTTTCTTTTACTTGTTTCACCCATCTGTTTTCTATGTAAAAGAGATCCACTATCTAATGCACTAAGTTGTTTTATTTTTACAGGAGTTTGGAGAGATTTTTAGCCATGCTAATCCTTTTTTTCATGTCTGTCCAGGATAACTTCCATTTTTGTTCACATTCAGTTTTCTTCCAACTTTTTTAAAGGAAACTCATCTGAAAATGACCGGTTTTGACTAGCGTTATTTTCAGCATTTTTTTTTAAGAGCTCCAGCTATATGCTGGTTATTTTGGAGCACACTAGGCAACCAGCTGGCTAACAGAGTATTTTATATACAGAGTACCTGAAACATGTCCTTCTCCAGGATCAAAAATAGCATTCTTCATTTAGTATATCTACATTTACATAAGAGGATTAAGAGTTGTTGCCTGTGTGCCATGCATGCATTAGACACTGTTTGAGGTGCCTCCTGTAAAATAAGTATCACTGTTCTTTGTGTTACCTCTGTGCTCCAGGTCAGAGTACATGCTCCTATAGATAAAAGAGAAATGGCTTAGGCTAGAGCAGTGCTAGTGTGTAAAGGAAGAGAGAAAAATGCTAATTTGCCCAAAGTGACCCTACAGTGAAAGGCAAATGCCACTGCTCTAGTCTCCCTCTGTAGCATCTTAATTACGAGGCCACATTGCCCAGACCAAGCAGCCTGCACTTAATTAAATTTATTAACATGGCATTTATTTTCTCTGTACATGATTAATAATTATGTGTTAGAATATGTCTCACTTTCAGTCAGTCAAATACTATTCATTCACTTCCAGCTACCAAGCTTCAAACCACCAAGGAAATACAGTATAATATGTACTGTAGACAGTTCAACTGTTTTGGTATACAAGAAGAAATAAACATGAGAAAATAAATATACGAACACTACCTATTAACTTTTTGTATGCTGCAGGAAAAGCCTAGCAAACTGGGTCATTAAACAGCCTTTTTGAATGGAACATTCATATCAACTCAGGCTTTTGCATCCAATCTATTCTTAACTTTTCCACTTAATTCTTCTTGCACAATGAAATAAAAATAGTAACAATAATTTTGAACAGAGTTCATTCTGGTGAGAGACTGCTTATTAAACAGCTTTACTGCTGCAGAACAGTAGATTTTTTTCTAGCTTCATGGAGCAAACTAACCAGATTTTTTTTCCAGGGTAAACTGAGTCTTTTTTGAATGTGCCACTGCTTTGATTAGTTTGTTTTATTGAGGACATGGGCTGCAGAAGAATTGCAGCAGACTTTAATTTTACTTTGTATAATTTCTTCTTAGGAAAACACTAGTCAATACTAAAATAGGAAAGAGTTGACAAATACATATCTCTTTGGTAATTCTGGGGGATAAGAACTGGCTAAATTTTCTGAAATTTTAGGACAAAGATGCTCCTACCATTCCCCTAAAAGCACATGGCATAAAGCACTGACAAAATTACAGGGTGAAATTCTGTGACACGTTATGCAGGAGTTCAGACTGGATGAGCACAGTCCTTTGCTTCTGACCTTAAATTATATACGTTCCAGACAAATATGGTTTATGTACTCATTTTTTGTTAAAGGTCTTTCACAGACACAAACACAACTATGTCAAAAAGATTATGTTGCTAAAAGTATACTAGAGAAAATGGAACGGTACAGTTAGTGCGATACTTTCTACATTTGTATAAGGATGGCTGTTCAATAGGTGTTCTTGCATAGACATAAATATTAAACCTACAGCAGACATGATGTATACCAAAAGTTAAAAATTAAAGATGTGTTCATGCTCAACAATAGAGCATGTTCTATGGTGAGAAGGTACTGAGACCACACCTCTCCATGTACGAAATGCAGAGGTGCAGACCTAGCTGGCAATGATGATGCGGCTGTGGGAGAGCAGTGTCACACTCACACTGCTGAACACTCTCCCACCATGAAGGTTGGACATCTTAGCTATAGTGCTATAAGGACAGAGCTGGGATTTTTCCTGTTCAAGGGAAGTCCTGGATGACATTAATTCCAGTGCCAATTGTATGGAGCAGGCATGCTCCAAGAGGCACAGACATCCTTCCTCCTCTGAGGGGTGTGCACCAGGACGAGAACACAAGCTAGAACTAGTTTCTAGCATAACATGACATAGAAAAAACCTCTTATTTACCTGTAAAATTTGGTCACTAGTACAAACATCAGCCTGGATATCAATCTTAACACTCCACCTGTGGAAAATGCCTGAAGGAATATCATCATACATGTCCAAACCCTAAATTAAGTGTTGTTTTTCAGAAATATTCTTTACTTGAGTTATCCTGCCTTAAAGGTGACATTATGACAGTGGTTGGAATTACTTAAAGAGATGGGTAAAGGAAAATACCTGCAGTGGATTTTCTGCAGAGGATCTGAATGTATGAAACAGTTCTTATTTGAAAAAAAACTATGAACAATGCAAATCTTAAATATCATATGTAGCCATAGCAGAACAGGCAGGCCATGTCATCACCGTCTAAATCTTGTGAATATGATAAAGAAGTGACACAGGTTAAACTGCAGAGCTAATTTGCTGAGAAAAAGAGGAAAGTGATGATAGCTGGGCTCACCTGAATGCCTTGCATCTTCTACAGGCTGCACTCAGAAACCAAGAGCCTACAGAAGGACATGGTACATGGGAAAGCATTGATAGAAATTCATGGCTGTGGTGAAATACAAGCTGTACTCATCATGTCATGTGAAATTAGAGACAGTAAATGGTAGCTTCTGGTGCATTAAATAAGGAAGTACTAAGTACAATAAAATCATGTTACCTTTGCAATATATTTAATCAGAAAGATCATTACTGGAATACTATGTCACATTCAAGTACTTACGTATTATAAAAGTTATTAAGCAAAAGGGGTTCATTCAAATGCTATGTAACTCATTGCACAGCTGATTTTTTCAACTAACACTAAATGAAATATTTTTTTCCCTCTTCAGGAATTTTCAGGATTTTAACTGTTTTCCTTCTTTTACTTTGAAGCAAAACTGACCTCTTGCTTTTGTTCTCTCTCATTTCTACTCCCTCCTCCCCCCTGTGTAGGATCACAAGTGCCTGCTGTCTAGGGCACTAGCTCAGAATGGAGAAAATCCAGTCAGGTCCCTGCTGAGGGAGTGTTGATACATCATTAATCTGTCACTTTAGCTGATGAAAATGAACCGGAGAAAGTGACAAAGAGCAAACGCGCTGTGTATAAGCCAGAGTGTTCAATAAGCGTTCTTGGACAGAACAAACTTTAAAGCTGTCCCAGACTAACTTAACAGTATACATCAAAGCTGTCTGCTGGAGATGATCATGTATGAAAATGATTGCCTATTCTTTGGGTGACGGAAAGAACAAGAGAAGGATTCAATGGATATAGCAGTATGGGCTGTGCAAGACAGGTTCAGATCCCCCTGCATGCCACAGCTTAACTGGATTCACTTTCTTTCAATATATCTCCTCCCCTCCCCCCCAGATTTTCCCTTTTATACCTGAAAGGTATTTTTAGGAAATTATATTTTTTTAAATATGGATTTTTAAATGCTACCTTCATAAATTTCTACAAGCTTACATTTTATTATATAAAAAAAAACCAAACCCAAACATGTTGAAAACTTCCCAGGTTCCTACACCCCAGTCTGTCAAGCATAGAAGCTCACATTTTCTAATCAGTTTTCTGCAGTCATGTCAAATTGGGTAAACAAGGTGTCAGTCACAGACATCTTTTGCTGGCTTTTGAACAAGGTCAATTTCAACTCTTGGGAGGTAAATATTCAAGTGTGCCTGTTGTAAATTCAACAGCTTACCTGTTCTGACAATCATATCATGTGCAGGGATACACACAGTAAGCGTTCAGAGCAGAAGGAGGGCAAGTGGTTCCCTCTTCTTATGAGACAGGCTGTTTCAGCTCACCTGAACCTGCTTTAAAAGCACAGTCATAGAATCATTGGCTGTTGGGGTTTTTTTCCCCTCTGCTGTAACACAAGGGAGAGCTTCTCTTTGGGAAGTGGCTGCAGTTCATTGTGGATTGATCTTCATAGCGTTTCTTGGTTTACTTATCTTTTTATATTCTTTATTCTCATGCTGTTACTGCACGATTGGAATAGGTTTGCCTCAGAAAACATTTCAAATAGAACATGATTCATGTGCAGTATGTTTCTTAAATGAAGGCTCCAGGAGGATGTTCTGGCTTTTGGGGATCTTAGAAGTTAAATTCTAGGTGGGTGGCCTTTAAGTCTTTTTATATATATATGTTTTTTTCACTTTAGAAATTATAATTACTGTTCAACTTTAGATCTCAGCATATGTTGCATCTAGCATGAGACAAACACAATGATAGGAAGACATTACAGTTATTCCATCTGCCTGAATAATGTATTGGAGATCGAATGGTACAAAACACTAATTTTATCCATACACTCAGGAATTATAACATGATTATAGTGCAATCACAGAGACAATCACTGCAAAATTGTATTAGTTTATTGCTACTGGCTTAACATAAAATTCTAAGCAATCTCATTTCATTTCCTTGTCAACTGCAATGTCTTGGACAACTTTGAAATGTGACCATTATATTAACTACTCACAGGAGACATTTGTAGACCTGCTTTTATTCTTGCAGTTCATATTGAACTGGAATTGTTCTGTGTCCCTGGGAAAAGAAAAGAAGCCCTATAAACCAAAAACTTTAAAATTCCCAGATTGTCTCTGTTATTAAAAAGTTGTGTACTGTTCTACTGAAAGATAGTAAAACCAGATTTCTGCAAAAACAATTGCCTCTTTTATCTGAACATTGATATCTTGCCTGTGGTATTTCTAACTTTTTGGGAATGATTCACAAATCATATCAGTAATTGTTAGATCACATAGAGCACAAGTTATCAAATAGTTATATGTAAACTAAATTTCTCTATATTAATTTGGTGGGTTTTTAAAAGGAAAATGTATATATACTTGAAATATAATTCTTACAAAAAGGAAGGATTATTGTTACACCTACATCTGATGATCTTGTCTACTTTCTGTTAAGCCAAATCATGTTTTGAAATTTGATTTCAGTAGCAATTTTTCTTGAAAGTAGTGCAACTTTCTAAATATCTGGCTAGTTATTGAAAAAGCTGAATGTAGAGCAAAAGGTGGCTTCTACCAAACATCTATTGAAAATTAAATGATGAATTAAGATCTGCCGCACGCTACTGATTGATAATTCGGCACTTTGAATCAAAGTACAAGGGAAGGACAGGTGCATGAGCAGAACCTTCATCATAGATCCAACAGTAACAAATTAACTAATTTTCTTAGCACACTGGTTTTGACAGAAATAATGGCTACTACTTTCATTCCTTTCTGTATTACAATTGCTATCAGAGTATAGCTTATTTACTAATGAAAACTGACACTGTTGCAAGGCAAAAGCTCTGCACTTAAAAGCTCAAGTAATCTCAGGGTTAAATGATGCTCAGATTCCTGGGTTTCAAGCCCAAGCATGTTATGCTCTTGATTCAGCAGGGTGGTACAAATTAGGTATAATAAGGATTGTTAATTTTCTCTTGTGATTTGCAGTTGGCAATCACCTAGTAGAAAATAATAAAACAGATTATGATTTCAAGCTAAAATTTGAGGAACACTATCCTGGACACTTTACCTAAGCCCTGTATCCTACCTAACTTTTCATCTTTTTCCTTTTAAGCTGACATCAGATACTTCATTCAATCTTTCTGTCTGTCCATGCACGTCTGGATTCAGGCTCGCAGGCTTAAGGGTATGCAAAAAGAGTAAGAGTTGTCCCTTTCTTCAACAGGTTTTTCACCCTTTTTCCTACAATGCTGCTGCTTCTTCAGGTTATGTTCCATGTCCCTGAATTTATTGGAGGCTTTCTTTCTACACAGAGATATATCCAATGGTCAGTTTAAATTTAAATTAATCTGATAGTTTGCTTTCTAGTGATCAAATAAGAAACAGTTAAACTCCAGTAATAGAATTGTACTTCCTGAACGTGCTGGGCTTCTGTACTCCTGTGAATACATATTTTCAAGAGGATTTTATTTCTAGCATTTGTCTTGTGTGTTTTAAGATTTCCAATAAGCAAGGATAATCTTTGGCACTGTCAGAATCCTTTTAGAGGTTTCCTTAACAAGTTATGTATTAACTAATAGCTTTTTAGTAGCGGATATTGACATAGAAGCACAGAGAAGAAAACTTAATATTTGAAAAGGATGAAAATAACATGAAAAAAAATATGATCAGATTCTTCTGTTTACAAGGCAGTTTGCACTACAGTTCAAACTTTGAAGCTGTTCTGTATTTCTGGAAGTTACTGGCAAGATGAAGAGTTTTGATGTTGCTGCTGACAGGTGTTAGAAACAAGAGGTTTGGCAAGTCTCATTTTCAGGAATTGGCTTGATTGTGTGCCCTGGTTTCAGCTGGGACAGAGTTAATTTTCTTCTTAGTAGCTGACATAGTGCTGTGTTTTGGATTTAGTATGAGAATGAAGTTGATAACACACTGATGTTTTAGTTGTTGCTAAGTAGTGCTTACACTAAAGCCACTAATTTTCTGTTTCCCATGCTCTGCCAGCAAGCAGGTGCACAAGGAGCTGGAAGGAAGCAGAGCCAGTACAGTTGACCAGAACTAGCCAAAGGGATATTCCATGCCATAGAACACCATGCTCAGTATATAAACTGGGGGGAGTTGGCCAGGAGGCACAAATCACTGCTTAGGGACTGGCTGGGCATAAGTCAGTGGGTGGTAAGCAACTGTATTGTGCATCAGTTGGGTTTTCCCCTTGGGTTTTATTCCTCTCTCTCTCCCTCTCTTCATTACAATTATTCTTGTTACTGTTGTTATTATTATTGTTATTATTATTTAAGTTATTGAACTATTCTTATCTAAACCTACGGGTTTTACCTTTTTCTGATTCTTGTCTACATTCCACTGGTGGCTGCACATGTGAGTGGGTGTGTGGTACGAAGTTGCTGGCTGGGGTTAAACCACAGCGCTGTGAAATGTTGTAAAGCCACAAACCAGACTCCCTCAGATGAGTTGGCAGTAATACTCTTCCTAGGGTCCTTGCAAAAAAATGCTTCCTCTGAGAAATTTATACTCACTTTAGCTACAATAAAATGAGAGATGCAACCCTTTTATTAATGTACAGAAAAGCATGAGACTTCAGGTCAGGTGTTTTCACTTCTAGGAATAAGCTGAATGGGAACAAATTGCAAAAGTAGGAGGCACTTTGTGGGCACTGGAAGGGCCAGCCAGATTCAGCTCCCAGTGGGACCGTGGTGCCCAAAGGGGAGGCAGCACCAGAGCTCAGCAAAGAGCATGGGGAAGCATCCATAGAAGCTTCGTGTAGACAAACATCTTAAAAATGCATGGCTTCATAGGAGGCAGCTGTTACTGGTATACAAAATAAACAGCACCTTAAAACAAACTCAGCTGGGGAAAAGGAAACATGCTGAAGAAGTACTGCATAGTTATATTGCAGTATTTATATCAATTGCTTCAAGCACAGATATTGACACAACCCTATCTTCTCTTTCAATAGAAGGACTCAGCTCTGAGTTTGTTATTGAAGTTTGTAAAAGCCTTTGATAATATTTTAAAATAGAAGACACTCTGTAAAGTAAATTATATTGCTTTATTTAGTTGCTATATTTAGAAATACTTTCCATATTTTTAATATTTGGAAACTAAATAAAAGATGGATTTGATTTTAAACCTGAATGAAATCTTTTGGGGCTGACTAGCTTTAGTGTAATGAAAAAGGTTTGCTACAAGTCTACATACATGGTTCATGGGGACTTTATATCCACTTCTAATGGGAAAATGGTATTAAAACATAATTAAAGTTATGAGCGCTTTTAAAGAGTTAATGGATTAAATATTCAGTCCAAATTCTGTTGTTTATGTGATTTATAATAAAATACAGAAAAAAAAATATATAAATTCCTTTAAAGATTATTTTCTTTAATTTCAGAATTTGGTAAATTTAGTATTTAGGGAAAACATGATGCTAATTTGCACCATTCTATTTTGATTATATGAAACTGAAGAATTTGGGATTCTTCTCTTTTTAATAGTGTTTTTTATAAAAAGAGAGCTTGAGAAACATATATCAGCAAATCCCACATTTCTACAGTCCCAAATCCAATTTTAGATACCAGTTTGAAGATCACCACTGAAAGTAGTAGGTGTTGCATGCAGAGCAGAGCTCAACTGCATCTCTATGAATTCTACAACATAGAGATCACATAGATTTTGTCCACAAAAACCTACACACAGATTCTTAACTACATGCACTGAGGTCTCTAGCTTTTAAAGGAAATCTTATTATAGAGGTAGTTGAAGATAGTATAGTATAGCTTCTTTCCTCCTTCATAATAAATTAGAGCTGTAAAGCTTAAATTACCAGAAAAGAAACAAGAAAAGATGGCCATAAATGACCATTTTATGGCACATTCAGTTATTATTAAAACTTCTAGCCATATCAGATATCTGAATGAACAAGACATACACAAGAATCCTTGCACTTGCCACTACAGTGATGGGACTGCTAGCAAAGGAACAGAGCTGCAAGTTCATCTCAGCAGCAGTGGCAGTCCAAGAAAATCTTGAAGAGAGACTCTTAAAAGCTATAGAGAAGGCACGAGCCTCTGGCAGAAGCAGAGATTAAAAGTCAATGAGGCAGTTTCTGAATGGTTTAAAATTATGAAAGCATTGTTAATAAGAAGCTCCAGCAATGCCTTACACCACCATAGAAGCAGAAGAATTTATATTTTTTTTTAATCCATACTGGAGAGAAGAAAGCAACATGGGATTAACAGAATCCTTTTTAGTTTAAGGTTCATCTCCTTTGAAAAGCTCCTATTTTGATTACAAGTAGCTGACTCTCTTCAGGTCTTCATGAACTGGTACCCACTGGATGTCACAACCAATGCCTGGAGACAAAGAAGAGAAGCCAGGATGTCAGAGTGAGGGCACATGCAGGGGCCAGAAAAATTGTATACAACTAGAGGTGATTCACATGAAAAAATATGGGAGAAGACAAGATCTAACCATGAAGAAGATGGAACAATGGGGTCCGTCAATGTGAACTTGGTAAGCTCATTAAATTTGCTTATCATAGCATCAAAACTAATGAACTAAGTGTGCCATACCCAGCCTCATAGTCTCCTATCTTGAAAGACATCACTCTGGCTCTGCCATGATATCACTGTAAATTTTGTTCATAAGTGATTTAGAGAAAGCAGTTCCAGATGCTGAATATCCTTCAGAGCTTCTTGTAAGATCTTGCAGTTTTCTCCTGGTTTCCTACTGGCAAGCTGAATCAGCTCAGTGTTAAGGTGCTTAGCTGGTGTAAGCTGATAGACTGAAACCATAATATAAAACGTTTCCAAAAGACCTTCAGCTGGGAGGTGTGTGGGGAGCTGGGTGGATATTAAGGTGTTGGGGTTTGTCCTGAAATACTACTTCCTATCCAATTGATTTTTAATCTGCAAGTCTATTGAGGATCCAGAAGTCAAAAACTCTACCATGCTCTCTCTCTAAGCCAGTGAATTTTTCATTCCTAGGTATATGGTGGCTCAACTTTGACAAGCAGAATAGCCAGGAGTCATTTTTATCTACTCTTCTTTATCTGTGAGTAGTACCCATATGGATATGTTCTAATGAGACACAAGGAGAGAGTGTCTTAACGCTCTGGCTTCGTATGCAGTGCTCTAACCACTGCTGGGGAACAAAAACCCCAGATGTTTCCTCTCACTTCTCTTTTAAGAGGAAAAAAGATCCTTAGTATAAGCACATGAAACTGTTTCAGACTGAACTCTCATAACAGAAAGGCACCAAACCTGGAGAGAGCATGTTGGATACAGCCCCCTGCAGCGTCCCCTCTTGTCCGGTTTAGGCACAATGTGCACCAGTCGTGGACTCAGTTGTGGCAATTCTTCCTCTCATATGTAAAAGAGGAAGAGCTAGAGAACTGTATAAAGCACCGAATGAGGCCTCACGGTGAATTGTGCTGGCAGGCACAGTAACAGATGTTAAGCCATGAGACCATCAACATGGGTCCCGTCTTGCCAGGCTCACGGTACCAGTCAGAGAGCTATGGCTGATCTAGTCATTCCAGGCTCTAGGTGTAGTTATGGAGAGATATGCTAGCTCTGTCAGAGCATGTTTCATCAGGCCTCTCTCAAATGCCTGACTCGGGTTGAATGCTCCATGTCTACAAGCTTCTGTTCCTGGTCGTTTGTTTTCATTAAAGCTTGGGGTGATGATGACATGCAAATCTCACACTGCAGGCATCCATAGCGTCAGATGAGCCCTGTATGCTGTGGCTCAAATCCACATTTCTTTTTGAACCTAGCCTTAAGTCTAATTTTAAGCACCTTAAGGGCTAGTCCCAGTATCACCTGAAAATCAGCAGCAGAAATCAGAATTGGTCAAATCAATGATGGGTGCTGCTTTGTTCGTAAAAACAGCCAGTCTCCCACTCTACTCATCTGAAAACAGTCACCTTTAGTAACAGAAATATTTTAAACACATCTGGATCACGTATTCAGCCTTTCATGCCAGACCCTCAGCAAAAACCAGTGTACCTCCTATAGATCTGTAAGGGTTTATAGGGGTTAAGGATATAGCTTGCTGTTTTTACTCCAAAAGAACATATGATTTTATATAAATGAATTTACATTATTCAAAACATAGCAGACTAATTTTGTTTATTTAATCTGAAGCGATTTAACAAACTGACCCAGAGAAAAGTATTTCAAATACCATGACTTGTAAATGCCAGTTGTTGGGTTTTTTTAAAGAAACAGTAAGACAAATGATGTGTTAGATTAACCTGAGCTAAGAAAATAGAGACATAGCCAAAATTATAGACAAAGACTAATATCTGTGCAAGGAAACATGCTGAAAACAAACTAAGTTTGACCTCTGGTAATGCTAACAGCTGGGCTATACATGAGTGCAACTTCAGACCTGTTCATTTTAGGATTTCTTTTTTTTTTTTTTAAGAGTCCATTTTGTTGAACTGTTCCCGATAAATTAAGTCTTGAGTGAGTTTTCTGTTATTTTCTTTTCTTTCTCTAAGGAAACACTTCAGTTCAATATACTGTGAGACAAAATGAAAGTTCATCTTATGGCCTGTTGCTGTATAAATTTTCATAAGAAAGAAATTTATGCTATGGCCCAAAATGCTGAAGTAGTGAATTAGCACGTTTCCTGTGGATTTCTGCCTTTCACCAAACTTTTCTCAGCCAGCTACTTCAATATGATTTTTCCTTTCAAAGCTACAGTTTTAAATACTTTTTGTCTCCATGTTACAGTTGTTTCTCAGTGTTGCAGCTTGTTCTCAACAACTTGCCCCACTGGGCTGTAGTTTAATTCCCCTTTTGATTTGCCATGCTGTAAAGTGAAATAGGGAAGTAGTTTTATCTATGGTATTTTTTTTAGCTGGCATCACTGCTTATTTCAGTATATCAGCATGAATGAGGGGTGCAATAAATCACAACCAGAGATGAGCAGACAGGGACAAAAGTCTCTTAAAATGGTCATTTCTCCAAGGGCCGTTACAGCCTAATAGACCTTGGAGAATCATGGCTATCAAAAGGTCAATGGGGGAGAAATAGTTCTGATAAGATTAATAAAAAATGAGCATCAGGATTTTATCTGACAGGGGAGATGTCAGCGAGGATGGAGCTGTAGTGGTAAGACCAGAGCACTCAGTTGAGATGCTCTCTTAGATCGTCAAATAACCCTATGCACAGCACAGGTATTTGCATCTACTTTGAAAATAATACTTGAAATCTGAATGAGAACCCCCTATCTGAGAGTGAATAGCTTATCTCCAGAGATGAATCTAGATCTCATTCAAATCTAATATAATTTAGATTTGCAAAAATGTATTATTTTTAGAATTATCTCCCTTTTTATGTGTGTTGACAACAGTACCTAAACTTTATACCATGTTTAAATGAGTATGCCAGAGCTCATGCATGACATGGTATTTATGAGCTTTCATGCAATTCTTAGATTTAATGACCTTTCTGGAGACTGTGCAGTACCTATAATTTTGAATTAGGAGAGTTTAAGAACATGGCAATCTAACAGATGCTTTTAATATGATGCATCATTGGCATGCAACAAATATGAATGCCTTATTAAAGAAGTATTAGAAATGATTGCTACATAAGTGGGATAAAAAAAAATTGCTAATCTATTTCTTTTGGAAAATAATCAAGCCAGCATTCATGATTGCTCCATTATGCATGAAGCATGTGTAAGACATGAACTTCTATACTTGACTACTGCATATGATCCAGAAAAAAGCTCTTTAACATTATATAGTTTAATATTTGTATAGCACCTTTCATCTTCTGTCAGAAGACTTTTACGACTGGTTTAAAAGACATGTGAGATTGGGTGCTGTTGGCATGAATATTTAGGAGTCCTGGATTTTGCTTAGAGCTTTCTGGCCCCTGCTAAAATTTATTAATAATGGCACTTTTTGCAAAATGATAAATATACATAGATAAAACATGTAGTCTAGTACCTAGGTTATTATTTATTCAATTATTTTCCCCCCTTCATGTGTCCTTGGTATCTAAGGACCTTCAAATCCCTGTAAAGAACAGGTTTTATTTGAAACTTCAAGGAGTCCTCAGAGAGGCAAAACATTTTTGTCTTGAACAAGATTTTTTATGCTGTCTAAATGACATCAATTAGCAAAAATTTAGGTTTAAGCCTCAAGACTCTCTAATAACTGCAGGTTTTCCCACCTCTTTGGGTTACAGCTTCTTCTATACTGAAAGGTTCTCTTTAGGAAAATACTTTATTCTCATTACTCATAGGTAAGACCATTCATGACCACATATTCTGCTTTTCAGGGGACTTCTGCCTTTATTCAGTAACTGGGTAGTTCACTGTATGGCTTCAAGTCTTATTGAATATCTATCATGCAAATTTGGATTAAGATGTATTTAGTTGATCAGTCACAGCCATGTTTTACCAATCTACTTGTTAAACATTCACTCACAAGCATAGCTGTTCTGTGACATTGACCTATCACAAGAGATTGCAGTCAATACCTCGAGATATTAAAAAAAAATATCCAAATTATAGTGTGATATGGTTAATGAAAGAAAAAGTTAATTTGATACGTGGTTAAGGCACCTCCCCTGAGTGCTGAAGATATGAAGAAAACAGTCCTGACTCACATGTGATGGTTGTAAGAGTGGTTTGGAGACTGTTCCACTTCAGTAATGTATAGCTTACACAGAACTATGGTCAGAAAGGGTCCTGAATTATCAGATTTTACAAACCTTAGATGTGACAGCACTGAGAGCTGCTCACTTAGCCTTAGAGCACAAGGAACTGTTGTGTGTCTGTGTACCTAACCGTGCTCCAATGTGCATGAGATGTTAATTGTGAATAGGAAAAATTTTTACTAATCACCATTTTCACAAATTATGTGTAACTACCTTGTATCCTCAAAAGGTAGCATATGGATGCACTTGGAAACTGTTAACTCCTCTTTCGGTGTGGAAATAAAACTTTTGCCTTTTAAATCACAGATATAGAGCTCTTACAGCTGTTATAAAAGCAAAAAAAAAAAAAAAAAAACACACACAACCAAAAAACTTGCTAGCTCAGTTGAAAGAGAAGGATAAGTTCTACATCATCCTGCTCATTCTGAGAAAATGTATTGTCTTGGCATCAATAGTTTTACAACTTAGTTTAAAAATACTTCTGTTAAGATGTTTTAAATGTCATTGTGCCTTCTGTCTCTCCTTTATTCTTCAACTTCACAGCTTCTAAAGCACCTATTATCTGAGTTTATGAGCTCTAATTACCCATCATCTCTGGTGTCTGTATGGGCTTTGAGATACTGACTTCTTAATCACCTGTTTCACAGTAGTTTCACCATTTTTTTTAAATTGCCTGTGGTGGACAAGCTTTCTTATTACATTTCCCTATTTCACATCAGTATCTGAATGCATTATAAAGTATTAGAAACAAGTATCTTTTTCTAAGCACAAGCTTGAATACAAAATACTATACATTCTTACTCTTTTTACAGGAACTGGTATTGTGAACTTCCAGAGGCATGAATGGTAGCTTCTATTTTTCAAATGTACCCTTTCTCAATTCAGAGATTTCTATTTAAATTATGTTTTTAAGTTGACATTGCACCAGAACAGAAATGGACATGTTACAAGGCTTTTAAAGTATTGTTCATCTCCTCCTACCTATAGAATCTCCACCGTTGATCCCTGCTGTAAGAAACGAGCCAGATAAAATTTAATTTAATAGGAAATATCCCTTAAGGCTCTCATTCCTAGAAACTCCCACTCCATTCCATTTTTCATACTCAATTCATAGAAATATTTCAAATTACCATTCATTTTTTAAAGTGATCTGCAGCTCTTTTATAATCTTTACATTCAAAACCAGTCTTCTAGATAATGCTGAGAATCACATTATTTTCATTCTTTTCACCAGATGCATTGACTCATCATGTCTTGTTTCATTAGTTACAGCACAGTATGACAGTACATACACTTCAATGACATCAGCAGCTGTGGATTGACTTTTAAGTCACCATTTGTCCTTTGAGAACCAAATTCCAAAAGCTGATTAATTTTTCAAGACTCCTGAGATCCCTCATTTGAGTGAGAGCATGTGTATCCATCTGAATACATGGAAAACCAGTTACCATAAATGTAACCCATTTGCCTGATATATTTTTGCCCCTGTTGGGTTTTTTATTTCATTGTGACTTTTATTTCAACTCTGCTAATTTAATCACACCGAAGACAGGGCTAAATACCGAGCATCTATTGTGAAAGGATATTTCTAGACTTATGCAGGCCAAATGGAATTGAAGTTCATTAGTGACCCTGATTCTGCTGTAAAATCATGACAACTTTCTAAAATATACATTTAAGTTATGTTATGACATTCATGTCTAGAAAGGGGGATTTGATCAGCTAATATGAAAACTACCAGAGTAGCTCCATTAATCAGATTTTGTTTCTTCTACAGATCTGAATGTAAACAGTTGAGCAAGTGTGAGTTTGTGAAATCTGTTTATTATGTTATCCTTTTAACCTCATGAACTGTTTAGTATATTTAATGTAGAATTGCATCAATCACTCTTTTCTAGGCAACACTCAGTGTAGATATTTTGCATTCCTGAGAAACCTCGTGAATTAAAATAAAGTGAAAGTAGTCAATATGTGAAAAAAAAATCTAGACAAAAGGATTTTTAGTAATTTTTAGTTTCCCTAGGGATGGTAAGTCAGTGCTGTCCTACAGCAGGGTCAGGTAGACTGCCCCAGCATGGTCCCTGACTTTTCCTTTACTGCCCCAAGGGCATAGGACAGTTCAGCTGTGAACCATTGCTCCCCGGTTCAGCCTGGCTCAACAGTACTGGGGAATTGTGGTGGGGGTCAGAAGGCAATTACAGCTACAGGCAGGGCAACACTGAGCTGGATGGCCCAGTCATACTGTGGTTTGCAATAGATACATAATCGGGACATCCAGGTGCCAAGGTGTTTAAAAAGCTCTGTCATGAGGCAGAGAAAGACAAGAGACCTGATGTACCCTAGCAAGTTCCCCATAAATTTAACAGAGAAAAGTGGGTACTTCTTTTCTACCGATGTGCTACCACTTTTCTGTCAATGATCTGCCCAGTGGCCCAGCCTTAAAAAAAATAGTGTATGCACCTCCTATCATCACAGTCAGGAACTTTGCAAGGAGGTATGAGATTAGTTTCAAACCTCCCCAGGACAGAACGAGCTTTAAACCACCTCTTCTTCTGCCAGTTATGGTCTTGAAACTTGCTAAGTAACACTGGATGCTACAGATACTTCAAACACAAATCTGTTTCCCCATGACAATCCTCTAGCACTTTAGCCACTCAGCAAAATCATCTGCCAAGCAAGGAAGCAAGTACCACACTAAACTTATCTAAGAAGAGGTAGAGTAGATGGTACAGGCTGCTGGATTCCAGGGTTTGGCAGTTTGGCAGCCCAGATCTATCCCTTCCTTCATCCATGTTCTTCGAGAAGGGACAGAACATGCAGACAGAGGAAGATGACTGACTAGAGAGCTCTCTTGATGCACCCTGTGATATGAGAGGTCACATCTGGCACTTGCCCATCTAAGCCCGAATAGTCTCACATATGGCTTTTATAACGATTTTTTTTTTTTTACATATAACATCAAAGCAGTTCCTGATTCTTCTGTAAGTTACTCTGCGATTTTTTTGAGCCTATAATAGGTTGTTGTTTCAACGTATAGAATCAAACATCAAGCACACTGTTTCTACAACCAAAATTTCAGCAGCCTGTAGATTCCCCAGAAGCAAAGAAGAGCTGCCAGATCACTGCTGCCATCACTGACACCCCCTGGATTAGCCCCCTCCATTAGTGATGGCTCACTAGAAACTGAAACAACCTGGCAACGTTTCTTACTTCCCAATCTAACTCCACAAGTGTCATCCTTACAGAGACAGAAGTACTGCTGAACTCCCCATCAAGTTTCTGGTGACACAGTACTCTGACAGCTGCTACCTGTTCAGCATTTGGTGGCTTTTCCCAACCTGTTATGATGCTGGTGAGTGACTGCATCCTCACTGAAATGGCGAGGTGACATGGTTGCACTATTACTCCCCATCCAGCAATTTGTTGGGTTTTTTTGGGGTTTTTTTTTTTGGTTTTTGTTTTTTTTTTTTTTTTTTTTTTTAAATTAACCTTATCGTGTAGCCTGCAAGATATTTTAGGATAAATTGAGATTAAGAGACCCCTCAAACTCTGTTTCTCTTTAGAGTTAACATACCATGAACTGCAGTGAACCAGCCCAAGAGCTTCACGTTTTACTCCCATTTACCTGGCAGATCCTCTTCATGGTATGTGAGAAATGGTTCATTACATTGGCCTCAAAGGCCAAATCTCTGAGTAATTTTACTTACTACCTTTGTTTTCTTTATTATACACCAAGTAGCAACAGGCAAACTTGCTTTATTTTATCACCTTAATCATATACTATTGTTATGCAAACGAGATGTTAATCTCAATATAAACAACACTTTGGTCTGTTTAGTCAAGCTAGAAAGGAGATGGATGGAGACATGAAATAGGAAAAAGAAATGAAAGTCAAAAAGGGAAGTGTCAAAGAGGGCAGAATTTTAATGATTGAGTGGATATACAGTGTATATATTGCATAAAAACTGTGCATCTTTGGCTCTTTCTGGTACTTAATTTAGGAAACCTATCAAATCAGCCAACTTTTGAAATGTTTCTGAGCCAGATAAGACCATCAGAATTGACATGTGGAGCTGAAGCAAGTTACCAGAGCCTTTTACTAGATGGTCATCAGTAACTTGTCTTTTAGGGAAAAAAAATACATAAAGAGAAACATAGGCTAATTTTCCATAATGTGGACTCTGCCTACTTCCAGCACTGTGGGAAATCCTGAACTAGACGGTACACTTACGCATGATACACATACGTACCTATACATTGTAGGATGGATGTGCATCACGTGAATTTAAGTTTGTTTTTAAACTTGTATACATTTGTGGTCAGAATCCTACAACAGTGCATCCTACAACTTAATTATGTGCATCATGAAAATGTACTTCTTTTATACCTTCTATATTATCATCTGTGTGCCCTGAGAAATAGTAACTACCCCCTATAACTTCTCCCCAGTAGTGATCACGACATAATAAACTTCAGTAATCTCTACAGTTTTCTGTTTTCACAGCTATTGCATGTGTAGACTCCGATGCTTACAAAAGCTGTTCGCTGCTTACACAAATGTCTGCTTTGGAAATTTTTTTTCCTTTCATGAATTCGCACTAACTGAATGCCTGAGTTGCTGTTGGTTTGATTAAATGGAAACACTTTCTATGAGTCACAGTATTTGTTTGCAGGACTTAAAAAATAGTCTAAAATATGCAGAAAAGTTTCACTGTGGACAAACACCTTTTATTCAGAAAATGGAGCATGGTTTCACTGCCTTGATTTGTACTGACATGTAACTGGTGTGAGTGGTAAGAATACATCAGGCGTCAGCACAACCAGACCAATATGCATTTACCTCTCAGTCCACAAAAGCAATTGAGATAACAAGAGTATGGCCTAAGTATCTAGTCCTTTTTTCTGCATTAACTGTTTATGATTTTTATAAATGTAAATTCAACGCTTAGCCACAGCATTTCGCTCGATGCTCCATTAAGCCCGGAAGAGCCACTAGATGGCACTGGTAAGCTGTAAATGAATTATTTCAGCCTGGCTCTAAAGGAGGACTCGAGGGAGAGGATTTACCCAGTAACTCTCATGTGGGTGGTTTTAGGCCACCAATACTGTCATTTTAGGGCTGAAAGTAAATCCAGATCATCAGATACACAAAAGAGAAGAGGCTCTTGTGGGAGAGATAAGCATAGCTGGTCCAAAAGCAAAATTCCTGGCAAGGAAAAAGATCCATTTAAGCCAGACTGACAGGCAAGCAAGAAGCTCCCCAGAACTTCTCACAGGTAAGGCTGCTTCACTTGCCTGGCTCAGCAGGTGCATTCCTGCATGTCCAAGCAGCTCAAAGCCCTGCCCTTATCTACCGTACACACACACACACACCCATTTCACCAGGATGCCAAGCCACACTCTGGGGTCTTGGTCTGGGTCCCACCCATCAAGAAGTATCTCTGCACCTGCCACCCAGAGCTCCCACCCTGAGCCCTGTGGGCTCCATCATCCACTGCCTGAGGACCTGCAGGGCAGGAAGCAGTGCTATGAACAGCTCCCTAGCACATGCAGATGTGATGCTTCCAGCTGATGCAGATGATGATGCTTCCAGCTGTGTGACCCCAAATTTCCCATTGCTTGTGCATTTTGTGCATATTCCTGCATATATTATTGATACTATTTTTAATGGTTTTGGTCAAAACAGTCTAGTATTGCTCTAGCAGACAAGTTTTAACTTACTTGTAGAACAGCTGTCAGACACAGAAATCATTTCAAAATCCTTTCCAGGATCTCTGTGACCCACACCAGCACTCCTAGGTGCATGAGCAAGAGCAAGCATCTGAGAAAGGCATGCTCTGGACCTGCCTCCTATGGTCCATGCTTCACAGTTCAAAGAAAAGTATTTACACTTCTACTTTGCAATTGCTGTGCAGGATGCAGCTGATCAGCACATTCTACAATTTGCTGATAGGTAGCTCTTGGGTATTTTTTTTTTCCTTTGGGAGCTGGTTTGATCCTGTGGTGCTTGTGCTTGGCCCCAGCCTCAGTTACCTTGCCTGTGTATTACAGCCATGTCCATGTCCAGACACTCATCCTACTTATCTGGGCCCCATCTCACAGACCTGCCACCGGGCTGGGCCTCATCATGTCCTTGTCACCACAGCCCTGCCCACCCCCTCCAGGCTATGCCTGATCCCCGTTCCCCCCACAGGGCCTTATCCTGCCCCACCTGCAGTATGATGCCCCAGCCTGGTCTCTGTCACTTGACTTGTTCTGTGCAAGTAGGGCACAATAAACTAAATAATGGAAAAGGTCATAAAATACACGACTTTTCTATTAAAAAAAATAAATAGAATAAACCATCTGAGGCTAATCATTACAAACCTCAATTGAAACCTGAAAAAATTGCTTGACGACATCTCTCTGTGGTTTATAAAAGTTGGAGTTTTCCCTTTTTCCTGCTGTTGCAGCCCAGTGCCTCCTCACCCAGGACAGCTCTGCCATCCCGACTGTTGGGGTGTACCAAGGGGTGACTGCCATGTGGTATGGGAGGATGGCCTGGCTTGGACACATGGTGTAAGGCACTGGAGGGCATTTCCAAATCTTTTTGTTTTGTTTTGATTTGTTTTCAGCCAAAGGCTTTTCAGCTGTCAGGTGTTCTCCCTTTCCAACAAAAATAAAAGATTAAATTGTCTGCAGAAAGCAGACACATTCCAAAAAAATGTCCTTCTAAAGAAAACTCAATATCCTGTGGGAAAATAGCTTCAGTGGAAAACAACCAGCTAGAACCTTGGCAGTTTTATCCCAAGGCCAATTGCTTCCCTTAAAACGTAACCCACTTTTACAGAGCCACAACCTGCAATTGTTTAATGGAAGGGAAGGGAAAAAATGGAAATCATGTTCCAATGGTTACTGAAGGGAGTGTGTCAAATGTGAACACAGGATAATGTATCAAGCATCTGCTTCTTTAATTAAGGAGGCTGCAACACAATTATGCAGACCACAAAGTTGACATGGCTGTTGATCTACTTTGGACATTTTGCAAGGCATTATAAGGAAGCAAAATAGTGTTTGTATATCAACAGCTTGTAATATTCAGACTAATATATTATTTAAGCTGGAAATAGGGTTCAAAGCCTGTTACAAAGAATTCAAGTGTGTTTAAATTATATCAGTATTATCACCTGTAACAGAGCTTCTATGTGGGTGGGGGTTTTTTTGACATAGTTTACTTTCAAGCTGAAGAGAGGTGAAGAGCAGGATATTTTTGGTGCTGGATTTATTCAGCTTTGAATATTTTTCAGTGATCAACATGCTGGATAGTCCAGTATCTGTATTACAATAGTTTTACTGTTAAAGACATATTGCATACTTTTTACTAAAATGAGCAAGAAACAATAATATAATGGCTAAAATATTCATAGCTTTGGAAATGAAATATTAATTGAAATTACTAATTATGTTGTTGTTATTGCATTTTATTTATGTTATTTAGAGCTGAAGTAAACAAGAGTTGTAAATTCAAATGTAAATACTGTTAACAATTCCAAAAGGTTTTTTCTGGAATTCTTGCTGCAAATGCAAAATAAATGTACCAAGCCAAAGTTCATCATGGGTTAAAATTTCCCATAAAGAAATGCTAATGAAAGATCTGCATAACAGTAAAGTCAGCAAAACTAAGCTTAACTGAGATTTAATCATGATACTATATATACACATACAAATTAGAAGAAAAATATCTTTGTCCCATATTCACAAATAGTGAAAACATAATGGGGAAGGGGTAATTGAATCAAATGCTGGGTCAAAATGCAAGTGTTAATGAATGCGTGTTCTTTGCTCAGACAATATTGCTTAGCTGGTTCTTACCAAGAAATATAAGGTAGCTGAGGGGTTAAAATAATGATATTTTGAAAAGAATATAGTTAAAGGCATAGATGAGGCATGTTTGCTCATAGTTTGTGCGCACAGCAGTTGTTGGTACTGGTATTTTTGCATCTCTGTTTTTGGATTTTAAAGTGTCTGAAATGGAATCCCATTGTTCCCTCCTGAGAGGGAACCTAGAGACTGTGCAAACCCCCTCCTCTCATGTGCGCAGAGCAGGTAATTTGCTCCTGCAGCTCCTTGAGAAAAAAAAAAAAAAAAAAAAAAAAAATAAAAAAAAAATTAAATTCATTCCTAGTTCACTACTGTCATCTGGTGGCCACACCGGAAAAAACCCCCATTATTTCTTATAAAGTTTTTCCGCACCTTGTCGAGAGGTGGCTGATGAGGACCCTACTCACATATGGAGAGATGCTCACATCTCTCCTCACATCTCTCCCTTTTTTCCTGTTCACTTCTTGTTTTGCCCTGCTCTTTTGGTTGTTCCCTCCTATTCTTCATGCTGACTACCCACCTCTTTCCTTCCATCTGCTACAGCACAGATCCTACCTGAAGTCTGGAGGAAAAGCATGATCCCTGGGGGTAGTTCACTGAGAGCCGTGACCTCCCATCAGTACGGGGAGACCACTCTGAGGTATACGGGGTGTACCCCACCACTGAGGAACGTTGCTTCTTGTCTCTGAGCTGCATCTAGGGCTGGTGCAACAAAAGGAAAACCATTGGGCTGCAACTGTGAAGAGAGCAACTGAGACTGAGCTCCATGAGAGGCAAGAGAGGTTTTACATATGATCTAGATTTAATTTGTGACATCTGCACTATTATTCTTTCCCATAACTACTCCTACTGCTCGACTACTCTTTGTTGACTCCTGGGAATGAGTAGGTTCAGAGATGAACACAATTAAGATGTAAGAGGCATGGCTAAAAGCTAGCATATGCCTGTGACATCTGCACTTACTGGAGGAGGTGGAGACTCGGAAAGGCAAAAGTCAATTTCCTCCTTCACTCCATTCTTGGGAGAGCCAAGAATAAACAATGGTCCATTCTTATTCATGGGAATGCAAAATACAAAGAAAGGTAGAGTGAGCCAGCAGCTAGAGAGGCCAGCCATGCTCGTAAACTGCACGTGTGGAACATTTCCATAGAGAAAGATTTCTCCATGTACTGCTAGCAGTGCTTAATGATATACTTAAATATATGTTTAATATAAACAGATCATACCTTGATTTTCTGAATTCCAGTGAGTATCTGATGAAGCTGGTAAAAAACCCCTCAGCTTTACAAAAAAGTTCATGGATTAATGTCATATTTTACCTGGATTTACAGCATATTCTTCATAAATTACTGAAGGCTGTAAGAAAAGTAAATAACTGACACTAAGTTACATGATAGCTCTTTCTAAACTCCCCTCCCCCTGCCCCCTACCCCAGAGAAAAGTAAATCCCATAGTAGACACTCCCTTTTTTTTCCCCACAAAAATTGCATTTGGTAGACAATAACAAGCCAGCCTTTTACTTATATGCATCTAAGATTTGTATTCCATCCTTCAAGGAACACCAGTGTTATCAATATATGCCTGTAGATCTTTTTCCTTTAGTCAGTAAAATAGTCCACTCCAAGATATCTGCCCAGTAAATACTCAGAATGCATCCGATAACATGATTTAACAAATCCTGAGCCTTTGTTGTTGCGATGCTTCATTAAAAGAGGAGATATGCCATACCTTCATCATTCATATTATTATTAGACATCACTGCGAAGCCCTAGGAATTCTGAAGTTTGATTTCATCCCAAACAAGACAAGAAGACAAAATCTTGGGATTTTTTCATAAAATTTAGTGTTTCAAAATATTTCAATTTCAATTATAGTTGAAATAACGAAGCCAAAGGAATTACCTAATCTTTATTAAAATACTTAGATAAATCCGCAGAGGACATTGTTACAACAGTTATGAATTTTACAGGGCCAGCATTTCCAGCGCTGCTTCTCTTTGAATGTTAGAAGCTATTAAACAACTATGCCATTTTTAAAATAATAATTATTATTGAACATCTCACTCTGGAAACTCCTACTTCAGTACTAAATACACAATGCTGTTAACAAAACAACAAAAATTTTACTTCTTCATGTAACAATATGACATAAACAACTGAAAACAAATTATAAGTATTCTTTGCCTTTGTCTTTCTTTTGCCTTTTCTCTCTGAACCTGTTCACTACATGAAAGTCCATCACTTACATGAGCTAGAGCCTTGTCTAACTCCCTTCAGAGACCTGTCTTACTGAAGAGCTGCTATAGCCCTTATAATCCTAAGAAGCAAACCTGAAGGCATTCAACCTTGCAATACTCCTGCAAAGAGGGACTGCGTTATTGTTTCTATTTTATATACAGGCAACCGAAGAAGAGATGGTCTGACATTCCCAAGCAGGGACTACATCCAAGTCTCCCAAGCTAACACCCCAACTGCTGATGTATACAGAAACTGTAATAAATAACACCCCTGCTGGTACTAAGCAATCCAGTCCGAATGGCGTGCTTGTGCAAGGCAAGGGGAATGCCAGCACAGATCACACTCGTGTGGGTGGATGGTACCTGGGGCTAAGATGTCACTGGGTTTTGACATCATAATGTGCATATTCAGTCTTTTTAGCTAGTAGTGTTATCACGGAAGATGATGCCGTATACCTGGTATAACAATGTTACTTGTACTATATGGCATAACCTTTAATTATAAAATGAAGCAGTTCTTTACACTTTTACTTCAGGACCCATTCTCATGGATTTCCAGTTATTTGCTCTCCCTGTGTCATGACTTGAAAATAATAATATTCCATCTCTGCTGGTCTCAGTCATGCGTTTTTCTCCTCTTCCAAGTACTTTTGCCTTCCAGATGACCAATGATGTATTGCTTTTCTTACCTCTGCTAAAAATATGTAGTATAGCCCACAGTTTACTCTAAATACTCATTTATAAATGGCTGTGTATTTTACACTTCTGGACAGCATAACAATTCCATCGAATATTAAACTTTTGTAAGAGAAAAATTATGTCTGAAATAAGAGTCCTTTTTTTGTCTTAATATAAGATCAGTTTACTATCTCTTTGTACATCTACAATAGGATTGCTAGCTTGGTATATAACCTTAACTTACTTTCATTTGCATGGATTTTTCTAAGTGACAGCACAGGATATTTTTGACTATTAGACCCACAACTAAGACATGATTTTCCTCACAGATTCAGTGTATTCCTGAATAATATTTGAGAATCACAGACAGACCGCTGCATATACCAGCTAATCACACAATCAGGCCTTATTCCTTTGTGTTTAAAGGGCAACCAGCTCACAAAACACTACTCATTTCCTTTTAGGATAAACCAAGGGAAACTAAGCTTGAACACAGAGTTTTCAAAGAAATGTAAAAAGATATGCACTTTGTTATTTCATTAACACCTAGATAGTATAACCAGGTCCATAATATATTTATCTTCAAAAATATTCATTATCTTAATACTGATACAAATCTTAACACATGAGTAGTTTTAGTGAAGTCAGTGTGCTTATCTGTGAGTGTACAGATTAATTGGAAATTTTTTATTCTTCCAGAAGCAGCGTCTCAATTTTTACACTTCCTGATTTCTGCTTCCTCTTAACTTACCCATAACTTTAGGATTTGAGATACATTGTAAAGAAAAGTCAAGCAAGATGTTATTTCTTGTGAAAAAAAAAACAACAAAACATGCCCAGACATACAGGTATATCAAAGCCAGGACTGCTGTTACATTTAGTAATGCAAGAAACCCATGATGAATAGCCCAGCAAAGTGAGATTCAAACCACGACAGTGTTATTTACCTGGTAATGCAAAAAATATGGTAACGCAAAAAATATACCAGTAGGGATTTTGTTTTCATAACTGGCACATCAATCATAAAAATGAAGGAACATTTGTATAAGCATGTTCTAGAAGCAACCATCTTACCTTAGATCATGCAGCAGTTCTCACAATGTGATCATGAAAAATCCCTTGATACTTTTGCAAGACTAGGTTTATTAAGCAAAGTGTCCTGGACAAATGCCACTACATCTGGGGCTATAACGAGAATACTTTTTCTGCTGATACTCAAATGATTCCAAGAATGAATTTTCCTTTGATTATGCTCACGATCATTGCATTTTCAATTAATCCAAACATCAAGAAGTAGATCTTCGGGTCAATCAGAGTCAGTGTCTTCTTAGAAATCAAATCAAAGGTATAATGATTAAAACTTACTGGATTTTTATTGTAGAACAGTTATTCTCCTTAAATGTTTTGATATAAATTCTGTCCTGCTGAACAGACTCAAAGCCACATGATTTATAGAGTTAAACCGCACAGAATAACAGGAAGATAAATTATTCACTGTAAAATAAATAACTAAATAAACAAATCACACCAAAATGAACAAGTATGCAGGGCATTAAAGCATTTGGAAACAGAAAAAAATCTGGGTGGACTTACATTTCTTATGAAGTCGTACAGTTCATCTAATGAAAATATTGCACCTGCTTCACATCATCCATTTTGCTTGAACTGAATAAACAATATTCTACTTCCTCTAAATTTTCTTATAGTTTATGTCCCCACAGCATTTGGAATTATGCTTACTTGAATATTTCCTATTTTAAAAATTTATTTCTAGTTGCATGGAAAACAGTTTTAAGTACAAACTCCATATTTGCAAAGGAAAAGATGGAAATATTGATTAACAAGCTCCAAAGCATTTTCGTAATTCACATAGCTCTTCAACAATTTAATTGTCACAGATTTGCTATTACCATTGCAATATTCTGTTCTCCCATGTTTTCATGAAAGCCATCCAACTGTGCAGTATAACACTGACTACCTAATTTGTCAGTGAATCATTAAGGCAATGAACACAGGCATAAAATTCTACTGATATATCAGGCAAAAGAGAGTATCTGTCCATATTTACTTCTTTCGTCAGACACCAAAGACAGAAAAAAAATAGACTACCCCACAGAAAGCATTACTATTTTTTTACAATATTATCTTTGGGCTTTGAAAATATAGAATGTGCCAATTAAAAAGTATAGATTAACAAAAAAAAAAATAAAAATTGTTTTCTCTTCCTCAGTAGCTGCCTCACTATGAGAGGTCAAACAGGAAATGAAGAAATACTAAAAGCAGAAATAGTACAGGTGGCCACAGAGCACAAGTCAGAATTTAAAATATTTATTTCTTTGTTTCTTGTAAGTTTACACATGTAACTGTCTTTCTAAAGTCTTCTTTCTTAAGTCCTCTTTTCTCTTAAGGTAACATCAACAGTCTAATTTCATCAGACATTTTAGGGTGTGCTAATAGGGTTCCCACAGTAATTTAAAGAGGAAATTTATTTTCTGAATTCACTATGCAGATGTTTTGATAACTCTTCTGTCATTGTCTTCCAGGATACATATTCCTACAGCAAACAGCCCCCCCCCCCCAAAAAAAAAAAAATAATATAAAAATTATGGGAGCAACTAGATCTAGAAGTGCCATGGTTTGCTCCATTTGCTAATCAAAATCACAGTTAAAACCATGGTTGACCTCAGCATCAAAGGCCTTTAGCCTTTTATGAATGCTGTTCCAAATGATCAAAATTACAGAAAATTTCTAAAAACAGTGTCATATAAAATATTCAGTACATAGAATGTGAAATATGAGAATCATTAATACCAAAGCTATAGCGGTTCATGTTTCTTTTCTCTTTTGTAACATGGAGCAGAACTTTTAATTTCAAAAGAAATATGTTGTGGTTTCAGTCGCAGCCACTACATTGCTTTATTTGATCCAAAAATGTTTGCCTTTTTGGCTTGCTACACTAAAATCTAGCCCTTCAGCTCCCAGGAATGACCTTCGTAAACAGCCTTATCTCTGTAATGGGCCAACACACAAGTTTGGATACATTTACTGGAAATTTTTGCAACTTTGGATGCGGCATGAACTTTGCTTTCTAGGCTGATGTTAATGATAACAGAAAAAGAACTAAATTCTGAATTTCAGCTGATGAAATAAGGGTCCTTTACAGCAAAGTTGTTTTAATCTGGAAAGATTTCATGCTGTCAAGTGAATTGTTAATGAGCCTTAAAATGTCAAGAATTAGAACTTGATGTACAGTTTAAAGGGAGGAAAGAAAAACTCCCTCCTGAAGGAGAGATTTCTTAAATATGCAAGGTTAAATCTTAGTATTTCAGTTTTCCCTTGTTTAGAAAAATCTCCAATGGGCTTTGGAAAGTATCAGCATATAGTCTGCAAATGATGAAGAAAACAGGGAATAAACCTGTTTAGTTCTTACACAGTTAAAACCTCTATTTTCATCTCTTTCCAGAAGATGGTAGTGTAGCATACTGTGAAAGACTCTTGCAGACCCTAACCAGTCTTCCAGTGTGGAAGCACTGAAACTAAAAAGAGAGTAATTGAGAAGAAAACCATTTAGAAAGTTGTACTTATAAGATTTAAAAGGCAGGGAGGGTAGTTTTCATACACTGCTTTAATGTTTGAATTTAGATGCTGTATTTGCTAACATCAAACTATTATTGGATAAACGTATTACTGAAATACTTCATAAAAGGAAGCGGAATATGGTTTTGATTCTGAGGATTATTTTGCTGTGCTTGAGAAAAGAACGTATTTAAATAAATACATAATATGTTGTTGTGCAGAAAGCAAGCACAAGAGGACTACAGGTTTCAGGCCCTGCCACACTAATGCTAATGCTCTTCTGAGAAGTATTTTTATATTCTAGACCAGAGAAAAGGCTAACAATTGCTATTTAAAACAAGTAAACAAACAAATCAATTAATGTTGCTATGTTAATTATGTATTATAAATAGGGAAGAAAATCTGTAGCCTAATACTGTTAGTGTCAAAAGCTATAACATTACTGTGAAAGAAATATTTACTTGATTTACTGAATTCAAGCTCTAAAGAATCTTCATTGCATGTACTGCAACTGACAGTAAATTGTAAACCGTTCCTTGCCCTCATTCACACAGAGGCATTTAGGCTTGCAGGGGAAAAAAAATATAAATCCAAAGAACAAAACTCACAAGAATGGCTTCTGATAATAATTTCAAATAGCACTATTTTGGGATCTGAATGTTTGATTTAATTATCCATTTACTAAATGAAGTAAGTTGTATTTAATTAAAACATATCAATTAGAAAATCATCCAGACTGAAGAGAAATTGAGGATTTTTTGCTTTCTTTCTACTTTGAACCTATAGTTAATCACTCACAGTTAAACTGTCTAGGCTGTAAATCAAAATCAAGGTGTTCTGTTTTCAGTTTCTAACTGTAGAAGTTTTTCATACCTTTCTAGATTACAGAAAAAGCCAAATGTCATTGAGTATTTCTTTCCTTGAAGGTGTGCAGGTACTCTGATTAAGTAATGGTCATGTTAAGGCATCCCTTTCTGGAAAACTTATGTCTCTCAGTTAAGCAATTTCTTCAGCCACTGAAATAATTTTATTCTATTTTATAAATTTTTCTTCATGTTTTATAAGCCTTTAAAAACATTGGACATGGAAACACAGAAGTTTTATTCCTACAGTGTATACAGAAACAAAATACTTCTCCCTTCACTCCTACTGATAAACTCAGGATTAGTTCATCAGCTTTCATGTAACAGTCATTTGTGTTGCAGTGGTTTTATGCTTTCCTCCGTGATACTCTCTTAAAGAGACCAGGATACAATCACAATGTTACATACTTTCCTTCTTTCTAGGTGCTTGTATTGAACAGTTTACAAGGCATTTTTTTGACTGGATGTTGCCAGGATTGCTACATCACTAGATACAGCTATTCCATCTTCTGTTTCCCACCATTCTGCCAACTCCACGTCATCTGTGAACTTTTATTAATTATGTATCATTTCAGATAATTGATGAGAGTGTTGAATACTTGGCCAACTGTCTTTCCATCTGTAACCTCAATAGAAACTTCTGTTTCTGTAGATGGCAGCACACTGACAGCTTCTTTCTGGACTCTTGACAGTTCTTAAACCACTTCATGCACTCTCCTGTGATTGTTCCCCAAACGTTTTGATGACAATAAATCCACACATCAAAGATTTGCAAGGGTTAGTGCCTTGTTAAATCTTAGTCCCCAAAACCAGAAGACAACCATCCAGTCCTGGAAAAGGGTCCATAAAATATTGAACCACAAGCTTTTGCACACTAAGGCCACTGACGTCTTCTCAGCTGCCTGTATTAACAAGCACTAGATCTAGAGTTAAAAATTGGAGCTATGATTTTGTCCAAAAAGGAATAAATCTTCCATTCAGGCTAGTCAGATTTTACCAATAATGTTGATAAGCTTTCAAGATTTTTCCCTGTTTGTCACAGATTTAAAGACATTTTAAATTGAAAATCCTAAATTTTAATTTTAATTTCTTTGGAAGTATGGTAATTGTGTTTCCACCATCTGTCAGGGCATCTACCATGACTGGCCACATTGAACCCACACAAAACCCTTGCCATAAAACACAGGCTAAGGCTGATCTTCCTCCTTCTACTTTAAAACCACAGAAATGAACCATCCATCTCTAACCAAAGCTGCTTCATAGCAGCATGCAAACATGCAGAGAGCAATATTTGCTTAGAGCGGCCCTGTGCGTCAGCATAGTTCAATTGCCTGCATTTTTCCAGATGTGACTTAACTTTTATATTGTTTCTAATGTAAAGTCCTCCAACTAAATACCTCTGGATGTTGCAAAATATATGTGCCAATTAACCCTAGCCACTAATAGATCTGCATCCCTAGTGGTGTCAATGAAGGGTTTAATCTCATTTTTAGAATGTCAGGTCCCTGCAAATGTGGTTTATCTGGAAAGCACTACATTTGTCTAGTAAGTACATCATCCTATTTTCCAAATACAGAAGAGAAATATTTGTAGAAGATAACTGCAACACTGATGATCACTGTCATCTCCATTCAGTAACAGACCATTACTGTTGCTAAACATTTTATTGTTACTAAAATTCTTTAAAAATCATTATTTTCCTTTTGTGTCTGTTGGAAATTACTCTTTTGCTTTCTCTTTCTCTCTTTTTTCCTCCTTTTCCCCTTTTTCATTCCTTCTCTCTCTCTGTCTCCTTTGCTTTCTCTTTTTTTCCCCTTCCTTCCATTCTGCCTGCCTTTCTTCCTTCTCTCTATCTCTTGTCTCTGTCTTTCTCCTGTTTTCTTTTCTTTCTTTACTTTCCAATTTGTATGTACCAGACTATTTCCTTACCCAGCTGTTTCACACAGTGTCTTTCAGCTTCTAAACCACTTTATTTACTTTTCCAGGGAATAAAATTATTTTTTTTCTCTTTTTTTTTTTTTTTTTTAGCTTTGTAACAAAGGCTTTTCAGATATGTGAGAAAGCCCCCTTTACTTTTTATATCATAAAATTCCTTTTAGTCTGCTCTGTCTTTTTTTCAGAAAAATGACCTGCTGATTACACGTTATCAGATAGGGTTCCTTACAGAATCATAGAGTCCTTTATGTTGGAAAAGACCTGTAAGATCATGGAGTCCAACTGTTAACCCAGCACTGCCAAGTCCACCACTAAACCATGTCCCTAAGCACCACACCTATCTGTCTTTTAAATACCTCCAGGGACGGAGACTCAACCACTTCCCTGGGCAGCCTGTTCCAATGTTTGACAGCCCTTTAGGTGAAGAAAGTTTTCCTAATAACCACTCTAAACCTCCCCTGGTGCAACTTGAGGTAATTTCCTTTCATCCTATCGCTTGTTACTTGGGAGAAGAGACCGACCCCCACCTCATACAGCCTCCTTCCAGGCAGTTGTTGAGAGCAGTAAGGTCCCCCCTGAGCCTCCTCTTCTCCAGGCTAAACAACCCCAGTTCCCCCAGCCACTCATCATTGGACTTGTGCTCCAGACTGAGTATAACAAGAGCATGAGCACAAGTCCCTAGGCAGTCATAATCTTCTAAATATCTCATTAACTTTATCTCACATAAAGAGGCTTCAAATATGGTTTCCTCATGCTGGGTGCATATCTTTTGCATTATAAAATTAATATCTACTCTTTTTTAAACTTGTTATTTGTTTCATAAGTGTTCCACAGCTTTTCATTTTATCATTGCAAAGAGGTGTCTAAGGAGTAAGCCTAATATGTTCTCTGCTTCCACTCACTACCAGACTCTCCCTTGCCCACCTCCTTGGAGTCTGTTAATTAGGACCTAGTCATCTATGCACACTGGAGATGGTGTCCATCAGATTTGAACCTGATATTTATTCTCCTTCCTCTGGTGATGTGATCCATGTTATATTAGTACTTCAAAATATGAAATGTTAGCTCCTATTCTCTGATTTCATAGGCTTTCTCATTTTTCACCCCTTCTCTCTGTCATGTGTAGTGTCTAATTCTCTCAGATCCACAGCTGCCAGTCTTTTCAGGAAGGTTTCTGGCTATTTTATTTTTGTTCTCCCAGAACTTTTTCCTAAGGTTACCATCTAGTCGACACAAACCTGGTGCATGCTACAATGTTGGTACTGTTGAAGTAGGATCCCAGCTCCATCCTCTTGGAACAGGTGGCTCTGACATGCAGGACATCAGGTACGAGAGGAAGGCTATAGTTCGTGTAGTCTTACGACCATTGCATTGGAAATCAGTACTGAAAAAACAGGTTAGAGGTGAACGAAGGACTGAATTAGCAATGACTTTAAACGCTTACCGGGGATACCTGTAAATGTATGGGTATGTGTGACACAGAGATTTATTTCAGTATTGTGTCACCGAACAATGAAATTAAAGGATTTAGACAGTTACCATCTGTTGTGTCTGGTCTGCGAGTGTCCTGACACTCTGAGTTCCTTATGGCTGTAGCTTCTTAATTTGATTTCCTGGCTCAGTGCCTTAATTACTTAGCTGGCTATCTCACTCAGGGTTGTATTATTTTTAGAAATTTGGACCGGTCATAACAAAGTGAAAGTCACCTTGGGAATAGTGTATTTCAAGGAAATAACTGGAAATAGATACTATACAGAAAGGATAAACGTGGTTATTTTGTAAGAGATTGGGCCTCATCCAGTTCCACTGAGCTGTTTGTGAGGCTTTCCACTTTCCACTTCACTCATTGGATGACTGTGAAGGCATTTCAGCCTTTCTCCTGAGAACTACTTCACTCTATAAAATATCACTCAGGTGGACTTGAAAGAAATAGATACGAACCTTTGATTTATATACACACAACTATTAAACAGTGAACCCTGATGGTTCTCAAACTATTCACCTGTTGGTCTCCAAACTTCCTAGGCACATGTAGATCTTCTTGCTCAGGGCTGTCTTTGGGTTTAACTGCTAAGGGACAAGCTGTAGCTGGAAAATACCTTCAAAGTTCCCTGACTGACTAGGTCCAAGAGTCGGAGAGGTTAATAGTGAAGGAGATAAAGTTTCCTAATTCTTTTCATAATTTCCTAAGACAGCATTCCTTCAAAACTTCTCCTCAAACCCTTCAGCTCCTACCATCATCCTGTAATAAAATATGGAGATTTGAAGATGCTGCAACTCCCAGGCATCAGAATATTCAGGCAGTTTATTAATCTTCTTCCTTATTAGATCATTTGAACAAAAGTGGAGCAACCAGTATCTTAGGTTGTTCCTGTTAGACAATAGCAAACCCACCTTAGTTCTCTCAAACAACAAGTATGGAAACTCAGGACTGAACATGCAGGTGTACCTGAAATATCTGCATAAACTGTGGCAAGGCACAGGATAACGTATAATCCTGCATTTAGCATTTGCTGTAACATACCTTGGTTTGTCCGTGTAAGATGCACATGTTTTTCTGATGCCCGTCATGATGCTGAGTACTCTACAGATACCTAGGCTCTCCTTGAATTTTTCCTTTGGCCAAATAACCTCAAATTTTGGCATCTAACTGGCTGCCAAAATTTTTCCATGAAGCTAGTCTAATATGACAGCTGAATAACACAGATGGTGCTTACCATGGTTTGTATCAGGCAGGTTCTACTTCATTGTACGCCGGCAAATTCATAGTTCCAATACCACTGTTTGCACCAAAGCACCATTAATGCAGTTAGGATCAGCAACCAAAAAGTTTATATCTGAGTATAAGAAAGATGCAGATGATCCATCTGTAAAGACAAAACAAGAAAAGAGATACAAAAGCAATAAAAAGCCAGGAGACACTGACTTACGAGAGCCAGGTGAAATAACTATAACTGACTAGCTATATTTGTGTACGTAAACAGCCACAACAGAGAGACATGCACTCATGGGACAAGCAATCTGTTTAGAGTGTTTCATTAAAATGCTTTATTGCCTGAGAAGGAATCTATCATTATCTCCTGGTTCTTAAGTAAAAAGGCAGCTGAAGAGAGGACCCCAAACCAATTTCAAATCTATTTATAATACAGCAGTAGTATTCTATGTCATAGCTGTGTAAGTAACAGCAAGAAGGTGAGTGTGATACCAAGCAGAACTTGGAGAGAAATACATAAAGGTAGAATATAGACATCCATACAGAAATTTGGCAAGGATACCAATGTTAAACTTGATTTTTTTTTTCAAAAATTGATATATCATCATTAAAGTAAAAGCTGTTCCTGGTTTCTATCTCATCCAAGACAGAGAATTCTCCAAGATAACACATCCTTCCTCTTACTGGCTTAGTTTCAGACTAAAGAAATTGAATTGTTAAAATGTCTTCCAGTATAGTTATAGCAATCCAGAGAGCTTGCTCTGGATTTAATCTTAATATTAGGCAATAAATTTAGCATCTAAATTAGGAATATAGTTGCTGTAGACTTTCTGTATATTATGTGCGGTAGAATAAATATCTACATAGGAAAACCACAGATAACAGGAACATAATCCTGTATTCTTTTGAAAGTTTTTGTTTTTTTCCCCCAAAATGTGATTCTTAAGCCTGTAATTTGGAGAAATAGATCTTACCTTTCAAAAGATCTTGATTTTTATTCTACAAAATCATCGCCAAACAATTGTAAGGTCACAGACAGACTGATATTACATCAGCAAAGTGCACTCATAAGATTAAATTAAAATAAAAATGTTTCACCTTCTGTTCTCTTTCTAAACATTGAGCAGAATGGGCACTCACAAAAAAGGTGCTTATCACATCTCATCTTGAATTTATTTTCATACACTCACTGACTGGCATGGAAAAAGTAATGCCACTTCAAAGGAAAATCAATCACTAAATGTAGCACCTAGTGCAGTACAGGCATGTTGGTGCTAACAGTAGGCTGAACAGTCATTCTTGGAATCAACTGTACTAATAAAGTTTTTCTTGCTGGATAGCTTTGTTTCCACCTAATTCAACAGTCACTTCAATCAGTGGCTGTAAGTATAATATCATGATTCGTTCAAAATGCATCCTGCTGGAAAGCCTAAGCAGTTGCCAGAAAAGGAGTATGAATCAATTATTTGTGTTGTCTGGAAATAATGAGGTTGTAGACTAAGGGCAAAAACCCAGAAGACTAAATGCCAAGTGTTTTAGTTTTATCATGCTGTCCTCTTAGTTTCTAGGCTTACAGGATTTACTGCACACATAGTATCCTAACATTTCATTTTTGGTTTTCTCTTAGAAATTTTCCAGAGTAATAAAGACTTATCTTATCAATAACAAATGTGTGTCACTATTATTCCTCATAATAGAATAAGTGAAGTTATTAAATAAATCTTCATCCAAACACTCCATATGAAGAAAATGGCTCTAACTTATGTAATACATATTATTTTATATGCCAGACTACAACAGGAGGTTCACAATCCACAACCTATAAAAAAAAAAATTAAAGTATTACCAGTGTAAGCTCTGCTGGATTTCCTTCTTCCACCTCTCCAACACCTAGTTAATCCCTTGCACAAGCACATTCCCACATAACTCATAAACATGCATGAACACACCTGTCAAATCATTAGCAGTCCATCATTTGATATTACAAATTAATAATTATTTGTTGTTACTACATATATGTAGTGACATATGTAATATGACACCCACAGGAGGAAGCAGCTACCTATGGATCAGGTCAGATAACCTTTAATCAGCACTGATTAATTCATTCACACATGAAACTATTGATTTCAGATCCCAGTGGTTTCACAACAAAGAGGTCAATATGAACAGAAACATCTGTCTGAAGCTGGATTTCTGACTGTTGAGTAGTCTCCATGAATATATATTGATAAATTGTGGGATATTTAAGTGTCTTTCACACAATGATGCTTTGCTGGTCATGTCCTCTGATGTATTACTGTTTCTGTTTCTCTTTTCCTCATGTGTTATAATCTGCTAATGGCAAACATCTGTAATTTGTAAAACATAGTTTATTAGTCCAACATATTTTATTTCTACTGTTATGCTCAGAATCTTGTTTATGGGAAAAGAGAAAGCACACCTCGTATGTAAAGCAGAGAATTTTTTGTTAGGATAATTGAAATCTTAAGGCTCTGTTCAAGAATCACTGAAAACCCAAGTCTATTATAGAAAAAGCAAAAGAAAAGATAATTAAAAAATGGATACTCCTATAAAGAAAAACTATCAAAAAAGATAATAATAATACAGTTTAAATTGTTACATAGACACTTCTTAGTTTCTATCCCTTTTCCTGATGTGGGACTCACTGTTCCCTTCCTGCTCTGGAGGATCCCAGGTTGGTGGCTCAGCCTGGTGCTGTGGGGGTGTTATGGTGAGCCGGTCAGAGTCCTCACTGGGAGGAAGATGATGTTTGTGTCAATGGTTTATTCTTTCTCATTCCATGATCCACTTGGGCAGATTTTTATAAGTTTGCTAACACAGTTTTACACCTTTTCTCATTCTGCGTTTGCTTTGTAATTCCATATTACATCTGAATTTACAGTATGTGGTGAGTTTTGCAGCTGTTGCATATTTCTTTTTTCTCTGTTACCCCTAAAACTCGCTTTGGCCAGATCCAGGTCTTCATTTCTTTAACTGACCACTACTGAGTTGTTTATAGCCCTTGGGTCTCTGGTGCCAGCTTGTGCCCCATCTCTTCTCACCCCAGCCCTGCTCTCTGTGCTGCATCCTGCCTTTAAGCCTCTCAAGGTCTCTGCTGTTGTGCCAGGACTGAATGTCTTTACATGACATCGTTGTGTTAGAGCTGAAAATATCTCATTCTGCACAAAATAATTACTCATCAGCACAACCTTTATAAAACTATAAACCAATGGTTGCGCCATTGTCATAGTTTAACCCCAGTAGGCAAGGATTAGCAAAGGTAACCCAAATTTGCTATAGCCACATGATCAGATGAAAAAAGGTCTGTTACAGCTAAACCAAGCAAAACCAAAGCTGCAGGTAGAGCAAGATGAGTTCATACAAGCATACCTGTGAAGGCTCAGTCCTCAAACCTTGCAAACTCACTACAAAGCCTGTGGCCTGTTACCAGCAATGGCAATAATGTGTTATAGTGGTACATGGTTATGCCTGTCAATGTTCAAAATATTATCACCAAAAATATCAATACAGGCTTGCTCATATCTAGCACAGTAAACATGAAGTAACTCTTCACAGCCCGGTTCAGATAAAATAAATTTTAAATAGACATATTCTATTATGTCTATTGCTGAAGGTTCAGGTGATGATTAAGGTAAAAAAATCCATAAGAATTGTTTTCTGACACAAATTTGTGAGTGCACCCAGGCACAAACTTCCCTCTAAGGCAGTAAGTTTGACAGATAATGCAGGATATTAATGAACTTTGCTTTTGCCTTACACCCTTTAGATGGCTAAAAATGTTCTCAGGAAAACCTGCCAGTCACTGAGAATAGTGTTGGACTAAGATTTAACAGTGCTTTTCCTTTTCAGGCATTTTGAATAATGATCACCAGCTTCAAAGGCACCAGAAACTAAAGCTTTCTTGATGATTTATGAGATTATTAGTATTTTCTAACACAGTTCCACAATAGCTAGAATGTAGTGGGCAGACATCTTCCAAAGGGTTTTTGCAGAAACATTAAAATTTATGTTACATGAAAAAGAAAAACTTGCATTCTCTTTTTTCCACATTTTCCACTGCAATGCCCAAAAATGTTCCATTTCAACAGTAACAAGCTGGACCTCTCGCCCAGTCAGTTATCTGCTCTTTCCTTCTACCATGTTTTTCCTGTTGTTTAGGTCTGTATATAATATTCCAGGATTGTGAGCCAAATTAAGCTTGGCAGAGAGCTATGCTTTACCATGACTCAATAAGCTTCCTAAACCCAGGTAGAATAACATACTAATTTTACTGAATACATCCAATGTACAATGGTCTGTACATATGGCCTAATTTCTCTAATATACCTTACTAAGTATTTGCCAAAGTCTGTCAAGGAAAAGCTGAATTACACTTTTAATTATTTCTAATTGCACAGGACTGAAATAGAATTTATATAAAATAAGACTTTGATGAAAGTGTGAATTACTACTTTCCCATTGCTGGGTATCAATCACTCTGGATTGATTTCCAAAGGCAACCGTCTCTGATAAGCTCCAAAAGGTGCACTGACTGCCACAGTTTTAATGCTTTGCAGAGAGCTAATACTACGCAGATTGCAATGTGTCTGAAGAAAGAACCTGCCAGTTAATTTGCTTAGGAATCTATATGCCCTCATAATCTGTTCCCAATTAAAAGAAATGAATCAAATCATGACCACTCAGCTAGTCTTCCCTTGTAATGGTGTAAACAGGAAAGTAGTTTTAAATGCTTATCTTCTTAAATATTCCATTAAATGATTTAGTAAGTTAAACAAAGCTGCCTACTCTTCCCTGATGATTGCTTTTTACTTTTAGAAACAAAATATAATCAGTCAATCCATATTTACATAAAGATTGATATAGTTTAAGTTAATGATGTGGGAGAGTAAAGAACAGTGGGTAAGCCATGAAGCTGTGAATGGCTGCAGTAAAATCTATTAACAATGTGGCAAAATCTGCCCTGAATTTCGTAGCTGCCACCACAGCATAGAAGAATCAAAATAGTTCCCGTTAGCCTCATATCCACATGATCTGCTACACTTTTTCTATGACAAATGTAAAAGGCACCTTGCCACAAAAAGCCTGAACCATATAAACAAAAGAAGCTGGATTTCTTTTATTAGTTGCAAAATACAGATCTGAAAACGCTATACAGAATTGGACTTCTCAATTCATCTACACCATTGTTCTTCATTCTATCACATCATTAACTTGAAGTGTATCAGAAGTATTCAGACATAGTTTATTTCTTCTGACCCTTTGTACAAATAAAAGACAATTCAGAGATAAAATTGCATTTTACCAAAGAAACCTCTTTTTTCTTTCTCCTTTTCTTTTTCATTTTTTTTTCTTTTTGGCTTGTATGGTTTTGGTTTAGGCTAGTTTCTACTTCTAAGTCTAGATTTGAAAATAATATAATCAGTCTTTATGATGTAATGACTTCCAGGAATGACAATAACAATGAAGAACATATTCTGGTGCATTTCTCTGATTTAAATATATGGATCTGAATATGAAAGAACTTTGAAATCTATTTCAAAGCACACATATTCACCCTGCAAGACAATAAGTATTTTCTCAAAAAAATGTTGTTTCTAAGATAGTTGTACTAGAAATCGATATTTATTTGGACTACAAAGCAGACAGGCAGCTTAACGTGCTTAATGTATACATACTGCCAACTTTTCTGAAAGATTGTTTTTCATTTACAGAGCATATATAACTAAAACTATTGTTTGCAGCTGTAGCTTTGTTTACACCCATGTTGAAAACTGTGGTGCATAGTTCTCACAAGATTGTTCTCAGTTATTTTATTCAATAACTCTACAAGTGATGGCAATATGTTTTAAAGTGAGAAGAATGAGCATCAGCTAATTGTACCAGGGCTAAGTGCTGAACTGAACTAGCCTTGCAGCATACCTCTATTTCCAGAATGGGGGAGAACCAAACAGTGCCATTATTTAAACCTAATCTTTAGCAGTTTCAAGAAATCTTATTTTGTTTCTTTAAAATTCAGACATCCATACGGTCTCATCATTTAGTCTTCCTTTGGGTATGAAGGTAAACTCAGAGGGTGATTCATCCCATCCTAAAATCAGTACTTTCAGGATAGTCTCATACTTTTACTAACTTTTATATGTATATCAGATTTTTGTCCACTGAATGCTGCTCTTATTTCCAAAGGCAAGCAGAGACCTCAGGTCTACTTAGGTCTCTTTTTTTTTTTTTTTTCCCCCCAACGTTTTTCCAGCTGGTGGATGAAGGACACAGAGAAAGTTCCCCATTCCATTTTAAGGATCAATTATCAGTCATATGCAGGCAGTTAATAGCCTCAGGAAAAAAATGATAATGGGTTTGATAGTTTTTATTTTTACAATATGTTTGCCCCATCCCACTCATAGCTAAATATCTGGAAGACTCTGCTTCATCTGTCCAATTGCATTATTAGGTGGGCTGTGCATAATTCAAGAAATATTTCATAAGGATCAAAAGGATGGGTCACAGATCAACACTTAATACTGTGCATGCGATACCAACATAGATGGTGCCTTTATTTCATCTGGGTGGGAAATGTTTGGTCATATATTTCATAATTTTGAGAGACCTTAGTCAGAAAATTCTGTCTCGGGGAGGCTGTTGAGCCATCTCATTGGTTAAATATTCAGATCTTTGTTAACAATATATTGAAGCAATTTTAGTTACCCACACACACACACACACAATTACAAACATTGTTGTCTCATGGTACTCATGTTACAAACATGTTGTCTCATGCAACATGATATATTGCATAGTACCTGAGAATTGTGACAGAAGGCTTTTTCTTTTAGCTGTACTTTCCTTAAATTCACCTCACAACTTCTCTTCTTTGCTTTTGTGCCCTCTCCATCCTCATTTTCTGCACAGTTTTACAGACAAGTAACAGCTGAAAAAAACCAAATCACCTTTCCCAAGCTTTCTCTTGGAAAAGAGGTTATGAGCCCATCAGTATCACTGCTTGGTGCTTACTGCAGAGGTAGTTAGAACTGGCTTTGCAGTCTGGAATTTATCATCAAAGTTCTTGATACTTCTGTTCTTAGATGTATTACTTACAAAATCTTGCAGCTCACTTTCTTGCTTCACTGTGGTGTTTTTAAAACTTGGCTACCTCTGTACAACTTCAGTACTCTTCTATCAATGATAATTAGTCATGTGAAGCATAAACAGTCCTCCACTCCAGGTTAAACTGGTGTCAGAGTGTTGTGTTGGCTGGAGCCTTATATATATGTTTGCCTTCACTTATGTTAAAAGTCTAGTCCAACACGCTGTGGAATAGTCTGTGCAGACCCTCACAGGCTCACCTTTTTTGTTTTGTTCAGGCTCAGCCTTCCAGAAAGCATTTCATCGCTAAATGGAAAACTTTAATATGGCTTTCCGTATTTTAAAATATACATGTACTCGCCTTCCTGGAAGTCTACAATATTTCACTTGTCTCAAAGGACTCCTGGCAGACTGCTTCACTGTCATTTTTGTGTTTAACACATGACTTGGCTACAACCTCTGTTTGCATGATTGGGATGAGACTTGAAACACTTTGAGGTTAAGGGATCTCTCAATAGTGGGTGGGCATATTGTGTAATTCTCTTTTAAAGCAATTGTATTTTCATATCTGAATCCTAGTTAGTCTGCATTAAAAGATGCTTCCATCTTCGTGATGATAGCTTTTGAGTTTTCTGGGTGGCAAGTTGATTACATAAATCATAGAAGCAAACTACATTTATAGGAAGGCTTTTGCTCCTATAACATCACAAGATGTCTACAAGCTTGATAAACTACATGGAAACTGTTAATAATGCTACAGAGACATGTGGTTTTGTTGGGTTTCTTTCCATTGCTAGAGCTGGTCGTGCATAGTACAATGCAGCCGAATTTTGAATGATATTTACTCAAAGGCAATAAAATCTAGCCTTAGAAACCATAAAATAGATCTATTATGTCTGAGGTAGACTTCACTGAAAATAAGACTAAATGGAACAAAAGCAGCACATTTACTCCTAGTGCTGACCTGTACTTGGCTAATTTTCAGCCATTGGGCTTTATTCACACATACACCTATAGCACTTTACATGATTTGAGCCTGGTAAAGAAGCTTTTATACTGTAGTCAGTTTATAAAATGGCCTCAGTGTAAATAAGAATCCAATCCCTATTTTTAAATTATGTCCATTAAATAAAATCAGAAATTGCAAAATGAAAACTCTTTGACCTTATTAAAAGCATGCACATTTACTAAATATGAAAAGGCTAGTGGAATCTGGTTGTGTGGCTCCTCAAAAATAAAATAAAACTATTGGGGGTTGAAGAAGTATACCCTATTAGAAGGATAGTTATTGACTAAAAGATGTATAAGATTCTGAAGCAGTCATATTAAATAGCTTTCCTTAATCAGAAAAATAAAGGACAATTCTGAATTGTCCTTTGCAATTAAAAAAAATAAATTCTGAATGTCTCAGTAAAGATAGCTATTAATAAAATTCCAGTGTATGAATTAAAATAATACTCTGCTATAAATCTTACAGTTGAAACATGAAATTAAATTAAAGTTCTGCTGAGAAGTTACTGCTAAAAGGTAAAGAGCTGACCAGCAAATGTAGAGACTGCAAAAATGACTATAATGTCTTGTAGACAATCAGAAGCCCAGAAGTAGAAAGTGTAATAGATTGTTTTACTGACATCTAGGACTTGACAGTATTTAATTAAATGTTTATTAGTCCTTTATAAACTGAACTTTATTATAAACAGTGGCCAAATAACCATAGTAATTAAACAACAGGTGGCCAACCCTACTCACAGATCCCAAAATCTCCCACAAGTCTTTGTTTGGCTGTGCTCACTACAGGGAAGTAAACATCTGGAATTCTCAAACTAAAGCAAACGTTTGTGATGCTGAATCATAGCTCAGCAAGCAGAGTACAAAATAAATTCTAGTATTCACTCTGCTGTTTTTGTTATGTTTAAAGCGTAAGCTTTTACTTGAACCAGGGAGATCAGAGACTTTTAACAGGAGATGCAAGCTAGTAATATATATAAACATCTTAGGATAGTGGGCCTTACAAGTCCCACTAAGTACACTGGCAGAGGCTTATGTCATTTTTAATGATTTCTATAAATACACATCAGCATTGCTATACAGTCACATTATCAGTCACATGTTCCACTCCACTACAGCTTTTTCAGTTTTTAGGGTTTGTTGGGTTTTTTTCCAGTCAAATCTGCTCTGTGTCTGAGACAGACAACACCATTTCTACAGCACTGTGATTTAAACAAGGACTGGATCTAGTTAGAGCATGGTATTCTAATGCTGAAGCATGCAAGGCAAAAAATACTCTTTTGGTGGTGATCTGAAAATGTTATTGTGCAACCACAAAGCTATTAATATTATTTAAATGTGACAAGAGAGAGAAAAGAAGATATCATACCAGAAGACTACATCACAGATTTCAGTGGAATAATTAAATATCCAAGCTAACTGTAAATGACAAAAAAAACAGTGATGAAAAAAGGTTTTATATATATATATATATATATATACACACACACACACACACACACATATATGTGTTTCTCTCTCTATACACACACACAACCACATATATATATATATATATATATATGTATGTCAGTTTTTTCTTCCGCCTTTGCAGGACTCTTATGCTGACTCTACATAGCAGAATATATTTTACCTAATGGTAGATATCTACAGATCAGCTTCTTCTCCAGGCTTCCTTAATTATCTTTTTACTATTAAGAATAATGAGGGTACTAGATCTATCTTACTGGAGTTGCCTAAAAGAAGTCTCTTTAGAGTACAATTTGTCTGACATATTTCTCTCCCTTACTCTACACTGAACCTGAGAGGACAGTCTCAGGTGTAGAGTTCTAGACTCTAACAAAAATTCAGCTAATTAAATTCCACCTTAGGGGCCCATTACATATGTGAAGTCTAAGATCCACCGTAATCAATTAAAAGATTACCATAGACATGAATTACCTTGGATAGATAGTGTGGCATTCATGAGATGAAATTGTCTATAAATATTTAACCTTAGCCTAAACCCTATAAAATACTTGTTAATGTTTAACATTTACCATGTTCTTTTACTTTCTGATCTGAAAAATTTCCAGAAAGGCCACACCAAGACGACTTACCTTGCATCTGAGTAACTCCTCGCTGATAGGTTTCTTGTCTGTACTGGTTTAGGCTGGTATGGAGTTATTTTTTTCTTCTCGGTAGCTGGTACAATGCTGTGTTTTGGATTTAGTATGATAATAATGTCAAAAACACAGTGATGTTTTTAGTGGTTGATGGGTAATGTTTATACCAAGTCAAGGAGTTTTCAGTTTCTCCAGCCTGGCCAGCGAAAGGACTGGAGTGGCACAAGAATTTGGGAGGGGACACAGCCAGGACAGCTGACCCAAACTGGCCAAAGGGATATTCCATACCATAGGACATCATGCTCGGTATATAAACTGGGGAGAGCTGGGCAGGACCAGCTGATCGCTGTCAGGGACTGGCTGGGCATCTGTCAGTGGGTGGTGAGCAATAGTGTTGTGCATCACTTTTTTATTCCTTTCCCCTTCTTCTTCCTTTGCATTGTTATTATTAATATTTAAAAAATTATTTTATTTTGTTTAAATTATTAAATTGTTCTAAATCAACCTTTGCGTTTTAATTTTTTCCCAATTCTCCTCCCCATCCCTCTGGAGTGAGGGGCAGTGGAGTGAACAAGTGGCTGAGCAGCACTTAGCTGCTGGCTGGGATTTAAACCATGACACCATCTCTAGGCAGTTTCATGCTCAGAACTTCATTTTTTTTAAGAACTTCAGAAATGTATTGTTCTTGCCAGTTCTTCATTCCAGGGGCAGGATTTTTACGGAATTTGAGCCTCTCAATATAGATCTTTAAAGTAATTTGTCTCTATCAGTCTGTGTACTCCTTCCCTTTTAAAGTTTATGCTCACAGCAGGTTCAAAGCGTTCTGAGTGTTAAGGCAGGTTGTATAAGGCTATAGCTTAATGACATAATAAATATGGATCTGGAGTGGAGACAGAGAGGAGCTGGAAATGGACATAAGCTTCTTTTTTCTGGCAGCAAAATTTTTAAATCATTTCATTTTCATAGTATCATTGCTCACTTTAGGCAAGTGGGAAATGGGACAGAAAAGGAAGAAGACATAGTGGCAGGTTAAATGTTTATATGAGCTAAGAAATGCTTCCTGCCTAAGTACTGGCAGCACCTCAGCATTTCTAGGACAGAAGTATCAGAGCTTCCATATGGAGCCAGTAACTACCAATGCATCTCACATACAGAACTTGTTGGAACTAAGCTAGATACAAGAAGATGAACGCCAAGGCAGAAACACTGAACAAACAAGTTTGCTTGGAACTGTAAGAAAAAAGTAGATACAGAATGTGCTTGGACATTTTATATGAAAGTATTCTTGATTTATATTACATGGAACTGTTAAACAAGAGTGAGATGCAGCAGTAGAAAGTATCACTTCAAAACTCAGTGTATGGTAAATCAGGGTTTTTTTTTAAATGGAATTAAATAAAAATTATAAGCAGAAATTAAACTATAAATCATAAGCATTAATCAAAAGTAAGAAGAGTCTTGACTAAGCACAAAGTATAGCTTAATTTCTTGCACAACAAATAGATTGGAATTTGTGTCTAATCCAATAAGGTGATGATTTAATTTATAAACCTTTATTCTAAGTATTTAAATTAAACAAGAACAACAACAAAAAAGGCATTTTATATGAGAAGCACAGGATCATAGAAACAGAAAAAAAAAATAGGCTGGAAGGGACCTCTGTCTGTCATCTAGTCCAAGTTCCTGTTCACAGTAGAACTAATTTCTGAGTTATATCAGGTTGCTTGGGTACAGTTTGATTTTGAAGATCTCCAAGGATGGAGATTCCCCAGTCTCTCTGAGCAGCTCATTTCATATCTTAAATAGGTGTATAGATTATTATTTATTCCCTGTAACTAGTCAGCATTTCTATTGTTGCAGCCTGTCACAGCTGGTTTTTGCCTTCTTGCTGTGCATGTCTGACAAGGTTTTGTCTCCTGCTCCCTATAAAAACTCTCCAGGCATGAAAGCTGCAAATAGGTCTCCTGTTAGTCCTCATCCTCAGACTGAACAAACACACATCTCTCAGACTCTCGCTATGTGGCAGTCCCTTAAACATCTCATTGGCCTTCCACTAGACTCTCCAGTTTGACAGTCTTTCTTTTACTTGGTGGCACGCAACAGAACAAAATACTGCAGGCAAAACCTCATGAGTTCTGGGTGGAAAGGAATACCTTCTTCTGGTTATATTCGTCCTGATGCCATCCAGCCTGCAATTAGCCTTTATTAACACAAGGACACTGCAAATTTGTCTTCAAACCACCTATACTGTTCTCAGCAAAGCTGGTATATAGCCACCCAATTCATAGTTCCAATGATCTATCCCAGATGCAGGACTTTACTGAAACTTTTCAGCCCTTGCTGAAACTCATGAGGCTCCTTTTGACTCATGCCTCCAGCTCACCAAGGTCCCTTTGAGCAGCAGCTCTGCCTTTTAACACGACTGCTCCCACCGTTTGACGTCATCTGCAAAGCTGATGAGTGTGTTTTCCATCCCATCATCTGGAACACTGGTGAAGGTTTTAAACAGGACTATCCTCGGTATTGAGCCCTAAGAAAGGCCACCATTGAGGAGCCAAACAATTGACCATCACTATTTGAGCTCAGCAGTTCTAGTTTTTCCCACACCTTGTAGTCCATCTGTCCAGTTCATATCTCCCCAGTTTGGCTACAAAGATTCTGCAGGATACTATGCTGAAAGACTTATTAGAGTCAAAGTAACTGACAGTGATTAGCAAGTAAATTCATTATAAGACGCAGTCATGACTTCATGACTGGGCACTATCACCAGGTGAAGCCCTGCTGGCCAAGTCACCTTCCTGTCATGCCAGTGCCTGAAACTGGCCTTCATAAGGACTTGCACCACAATTTCCACAGGGACTAAGATGAATCTGAGAAACCAATGGTTTACTGGGCTCTCCTTTTTGTCCTCCCTTAACATGAGCATTACATTTTCTTTTTCTGTGACCATGACCTTTGAAAGCAAGTCATCTGCATCACCTAACTAAGGGCCCACGTTGTATTCTTATTGCAGTGGGCGATAAGCCATTAATTTGCCTTTAACATCCTTTACCAGTTCCAAATCAAGCCAAATCAAGGTTTGGTCTTCCTAATTTTATCCCTGTGTGCCTATGCGATCCCTCTAGATTCCTTCTGGGCAGACCCTCCCTGCTTCGGCCTTCTTTGCATTTTCTATTTGCATTTCCTCTGGGATTCCCTATTCAGCTAAGCTGGCACCCCGCTATTCTTCACAGGGAGTCTCTCATAAATAACAGTTTTATATTACAATACACTCTTTTTCACAGCTTTCAGTCACAGGGGCAGACACTGACATCAGTTAATCTGCTTAACTCCACTGAGTTCAGTGAAGGTGCTTCAGTTTGTGCCAGCTCTGAATCTGGGTCATTCATAGAGTTTTAACCATTGATGATTTACAGGGATGAAATTGTATTGTTCATGACACACTGTGCAAAAAGTATTTACAGTGTCTTTTATGCAGCACTTTGGCATAAGAGTCGATACACTGAAGCACTAAGGAAAAAATATATGATACTGCTAGATACTTGATTGCGTTTTGCGATATATTTATTCCCTTGGCTGCATCTGTGTGTGTGTGTGTTAGAATGTCATTGCGTTGCACTGGACTACAAGTGAAATGTTTAGAATACTTCTCTCTATTTTAGTTTGAAATTTAATAGTTTATTTTATGTTCATGGTGTACCTGTAAAATATGTCCTTAACATGTATACACTTGCTACCTCCTTCTTAGTCAACAACTAAGACAGGGATCTACATATGTCTATAGGCACAGATATGAATTTACCTCCCCTGTATGCTCAGGAAATATCAAAGAAGATATAGCTACATATTCTGCACAATATTTATTTCAGTTTACAATATAATATATTACTGTAACCGTGGGTTTCACACACACAGTCCTTCATTTGAACAAAACAATAGAGGTTTTCAGAATTTCGCAACTATAAATTTAAGTATCCAATGGCATATAATGTATCTTTATATGCGAGAAAAAAATTTCAGTGGCTCTCCTTATTTTGTTGTCCTCTCTCTAGCTATAAATTTGGTTCTATTCCTTATAAAAACATGGAAATACAGAACTTGAAGAGATCATATTAATTCACAACAGGTCTAATTGTAATCTTGCATCATATTAATTTTACTTCTGTAGTTTTAGTGTTATTTTTTACCTATTAATTGACATCAGAATGTTGATTGTGATGACAGCAAAGGCAGCCTTGTGTCTGATGGAATTAGGTGTAATATCAATACTCAGAGAGAATACTGATATTCTGTTTCACTGTTCAGTGCAATTAAAATTTTTACGTACCTGGCAGAGTAAACAACTGCGTATTTTTTCTGAGCCAGATTTTTAATAATGATGTGGGATAAAAAAAGTCTGATTTAACTAACATCTAATATAAATTCAATGTGAGACTTTGAATAATCTTAGTTTCACAGATTTTTGGATCATCATTTATTATTCTGATTAGATATATGATGGAAAGATGAAAGAAAAAAAAAAATTTAAATTCAGTTCACTTTATCAAATTAAGCTGCACAGATTTTTAAAGAATGAATAGAGTCTGTATCTGGTTCTTTATAAAACTCAGGAGGGTTTCCTGAATTGCCTCCGGAGGTAGTGCACTTCAGCCTACGGAAGCTGGCCAGTCCTGATACCCAAATGTGACTCACCCGAACAGGCAGTCGGTGCAGCTATTGTCAAAACCCTGTTTGTGCAAGCACCGGCAGCCTGTTTGTTAACACAAATCTCTTTCACCTTAACTGTGGCAGTACCTGTGGAAAAACATGTCGGTTCAGGAATATCATCATGATATTAAGGGAGACAACACAAAACACAGAAGAAACCTGACAAAAGCAGATCGATTGGTGAATGAATAAATAAATAAGCCTTTGCAGCTTCTCAGCGGTCCTGGAAGAACAGTTGTTTATCTCCTGCCTGTTTTGCTCCCAGATGTACTTTTACGGGTTTCACTGACAGTGCCGAGCAGCACCTCCCCAGGCAGCACAAGCCTGGGGGTGTCCCCGCGGAGAGGTGCTGTGTGACAGCTGCAGAGCCTGGTCAGCCTCAGCCCGAGGCTGAATGCAGTTCTCTCTGTGACACGAACGAGACTGTTGCTGGAGTTTTGGCAGCTCGACCTTAACACTAACCTCTCAGCCTGCACTCCTCATCATAAAGGACCCCAAAGTGTCCTAAATTCTTCAACAATTGCACTATGTCCAGATCCATTTAGCTAGTCTAAATCAAAACAATCCCCACATAGAAATATGCTGCATTAAACTAATGACTTACTTGCTCCTAATTATATATACAAGTATATACTCAACATTGATAATCTGTAAAAAATATATCAGCAATTTACATGTTCACTAGCAGGCAATTAGAGTTGGGGTCTTGTAAAAATACATAAATAACTTTATTGATCCCTGATGTTTGGCTTTTCTATTGTGATTTACGGTGCTTGCCTCAGTTGTCAAGATCTCTCTTTTACAGCTTGGGGGAGTGTGTGTGTATGTGGAAATGATCCCCTTATACCTAAGGTGTTTTTGTGAACTAGATGGGAGCATAGTGTATTTTTCCTGGACAAATGCCTTGGGAAGAGCTTAAAAGAAGATGAATTAGAGACTTGACCCAAACCCTATTAGGTTAAAGAAGGCGATTGCACAAATTTATTGTGCTTATAGATGGTACACAAGAATATTATGCTTAATTTGTGAGCTATCCTTTCATCTTGCTTTCCCACCAGCGTAAAAGCCTGTGGGGTTTCTGGAGCTATAAATCAACTACTGTCAAAACTTAATTTTACATAAAGGCATAATAAGTGAATCTATGTTTGCTAACATCATTGGAATCACCCCACTTGGCTTCAGCAACATTTGCAATTTCAGCCAAGATGCAAACTTAGTTTTCCTCTTTGAATTAAGTGGAGTTAGACATTTGTACTAACTAAATCCTTGTATTGCTACCAACAGGTACAGCTCATGGGTGAACAGATGGTACATAGAAATGTGTCTATATAGAGGAAAAATAATTTTTTACTTTACTAACAGACTTTAAGAGAAAAGGATGTTTGGTCCAGTTAACCAAGAGGATCTGATACGAAATACTTTTTTTCCTTTTTTTTTTTTTTTGGGGGGGAGGGGGTGGGTGTAGTTTGTATTGCTTTTTTTGTTTGTTTGTTTGTTTGTGGGTTTTTTTGTAGTAAATATTATTCTACACAATAGGAAAACTTTGCACAACCGTTTTGGCAAGCACTTTGAGCATGGGTATCTTCCAGCTGCAAGATAGCACAATTTATATCCTCTATTTTTTTCCAAAGTTTGCAAATGACCGCTTTGTTTGTGATAGGTTCTCTCCATCAGATATATAGATCACCAGTGTGTGTGCTAAAAACTGTGTCCTTGCAAAAGTGTCAGCATCACAATTTAAATGTTTAGACTCAATTTCTGGTAATAATTTACTTATATTCATATTTTTTAAGTCATCTAGAGCTGGCACATTCTTTTGAATAGGATTTGTACTGGACTTTGAGGAGGGCTAAATATGGTTATACATTTTTACATTATACATTATTACAATTTGAAACAGACTTCAGAGTACTCTCCTCCTCGCATCTAAGTTTTATCAGCCAGATTCTACATGAGAGATCATACTTCTTTTATTTGCCCTTCTGTACTATTGAACTAAAATGATTACATTACATGCTAATAGGTACTTCTACAAAGACATGCTTTATTTTACACAGATTAAATGTGTATCATTAGAATCAGCTGGACTGTTTACATGGCATAACATTACATAAACATACAATTCTTTGCTGGGCTGAGGCTTAACCATATACATAAGTCCCTAATTCACCACAGCTTTATAAAGTTCCACTTACTTTAACTGAGTTACTTGTAACACTTAAATTATAAAAAAGGACAGAAAGCAAAGAAAAGGAAAATCCTTTAGGCTTAGGCAGATGCTTGGCAGCAGGAAGCCTGCAACAAACTGTTGGAGTCTGGCAAAAGTATAATAGAATGACGAAAAGTCCCATACCTCTCAGCATAAATGAATTTTGCTGCTGCTATAATGATAATTAATATGTAGAACAGGTTACAAAAATCAGCAATATTAATAACATATTATCACCCCTTTTCCACAGTTACAGGAACACATTTGGTATTAACGATAATACCTTTAATTTAATGGATTAATTTGGAGTTAGTGCATAAGTTATGGATATTTAGGAAATTATCAGTTTGCAATTCCATATGTTTAATATTAAAAGAAAGTGCTTCACACTGGTACTCTGGTAGATGTCACTTCACAGTGAATTAAAATTGCTTCAGACCTCAAGAATCAAAGAAGAATTCAAAATTATTCTGCTATATAGTCACACTCACGGATATAATCAAAGGTCTGTCAGCACTTTCATTACATTAAGCCATTTTTAAGCAGTTTATAAGTTGGCCATGACATTTTGCTTAAAGCTGGAAATGGGCTGTGAGTTTCCTGCCTGGGAGTAAATTTTTGTTTCTTATGGATGTAATTAGAATCAGATTATTTTCCTGTGTTTCCTATCTATGACAAAGGGGTTAAAGAACATTGTCTGGTTTTTATGTTCCTCCCACACATACAGAATAGCTCTGTACTTTAGTTTAGCACCTTGCAGATAATGAGGCTCCATTAGTATATAGGCAAATAAAACAGATCCAGGGCAGAGGCTAGGTCACTGGCCCACAGACATACACGTGGGCTGTTTAATACACCACTCTGGTATGGCTGTGCCCACCTCATCCAGAGTTTTCTCAATATTCAGAGGCACTTTGGGGAGTACCACAAGCTAAGGGCAGTTCGGATGTAGCCATGCAGTTCTGGAGGTTTGGGGGAAAGAGTTTAGTCACAACTCAGATGTAAACTATGACAAGACATCTGACCCTAGGGACAGAGAACAACCTGATTTTAGTTGCCTCTTTTGTATAGATGGCAAGCAGATGAGACTGTTGTATTTGCCGGTATACACCTACTCTTAGTATAATTTGCAGAGACAGACTGGTCAAAGATGCTTCCAATTCAGCATGTGCTCTCTATGTTAGCTGGTACATAGTGGTCTAAAGACCATTTAAAGATACCAGTTTGGTTTCAGCTTAATTCTAGATAAGAAGAAATCTGTTTCCATGGGATGTTCAAAACACAGAATAAAATTGCTCAGCTATTGATAACCATATTTATCCAAAATGCGTTATTGGTTAGGCAGAGCTTCAAGAAAATCAAAGGGTGAGATTATGACAGAATTATTTAAAAAAGGACAGTTCACAGATACGCTGCTTAGTCGACTGCTGTGAGCTTTGGAGGCCAGAGGCAAAATGAATGTATGCACAGTCACTGCCAAGGAATCCTTTGAAAGGAAAAAGCTTGCTCATTCCCAAGAGAAATCATGAGATTGCTGAAGAGGTTAAAGGAGCTCAGCGTGCCCATCCTCCATTCAGACAACCTTTTTCCACTATAGGGAGTATTTCCAGCACTTCTTTCATCACCTTGAACAGCATCCCAAGTGGAGTCACAAGTTGTTCTCAAAACTGAAAGATAAGCAGTACAGACTTTATTTATTTATGAGCAAGTGTCATCATAAATCAGGAAATGTGACTTAAACACTTATTTTAATTTCATTAGTAGTCAGAGTAATTTTTTAATCATAAAACTTACGAAGAATTAAATTTTTAGTGAGAAGATTACTGTAGCCTCTTCCACCTCTATCCCTGCGTAGGAAGGTAAGTAGGAGTTCTCCGAAAGGAACTGTTTTAGGAAGGTCAACACCGTATGCTTAAAAAAGACATTCAGAAAGTTATCAATGGCAGGCGATTGGTCTGTCTTACAAACATATTAGTAGCATGGTAATAAAACTTTCATAGTTTGTACCTGGAAAAAAATAATTAAAACTAATATAGTGTAAAACAATAATTAAAACTAATGTAGTGTCACCAGTTAATCTAATATAGAAGGAAATTATCTGCCTGCACTCAGAATTAATATCTGTAAATAAATTCAGTGGCTGAAGAAAGGAGAACCTGATGCAGACAGATCATTGCTGTTATCAGAAAAAGTAAGGAAAAAGAATAGACCTTGTTCCTTCTGCAAAAAATAAGGATAGGCACTCACTGATAAAATTGGAAGCAATATAACAACAAAGAAAGACCACCACAAAACCAACCAAACAAAAATGCAAGAAAGAAAGAGCAGAACACATGATAAGGATCACTAGAAAAGTAGTCTTTTCTACAGATGCTTGACACCCAAAACACAGCACAGGCATAAGGACTGAAGAGAAGGATTCATTAAGAACCAGACAGATGACAAGGTATGTTCTCCCTTCAGAAAGACCACGGCAAGCTGAATCTGCCCTTACTGAGTAGTGGTGATGACCTGGAGGAGCAAACAGCAGGGCTCAGAAGGGAAATTCTCCGTTGCAGGTTGCCTTGCTAGTGAAGCTAACGAAACAATTGTAGAAATACAAGGATTTGGCTTGAGACTGTCACTCCAAGTTAACGGAAACCCCAGATCTAGTGAATTATGGACTCCATCTGCTGTGACTGACTCTCAGTGAATTGAAAGTAAATATAGTCTCTGTGTTTTACGCAGATAAACCATGTGTTTTTCTTGCTATTTTTCCAATTTTAACAAGAATACTTAATGCAAAATGCAATGTTTGCCTGACATTCCAACTGATTGTGGGGTTACACAATATAGGAAATTTCTGAAAAGAAAAAGGAAGATTGCTGTCTACATCCTTTGAAATAACAGTACTTTTGCAGTGGCAAAACACATTCTGTTGCTGTCACTGCCTCAGACTTCTGAAGACTGCTGGTGAGGAGCAGCAACGCCATCATAGTTCAAGGAGACTGTAATCTAATGGTACCTCAATGAAAGATATTATGAATAAATAAATAAACAAGTAGATGAATCAGAAGTACAGTTATTAGAAGTTGTTTTGAGGTATCCTGTACAGAGGCAAAAAGAAAGCAGAACAAAAGACAAGCAACCATTGAAATGGGAAAAGTTCATGTAGGGAAAAGCATATTTAGCCTACACAATCTACTAAATACCATTTCAGATCTTGGCAGGACTTATTTATTCCTTCCTCTGTTTAAGACTGAAACTTAGCAGTAAGTACATAAGTTTTTCCAAGCAATAAAGAAAGTGATTTTTCCTTTTTATTAGTTTTTGAACAGCCCCTTGTGACCTATGCAATCATTAAACAGTCCAGCAAAACCTTTTGCAATTGCAATATCATTTTCTTCTACCCTGGTCTAAAACCTGCACAGATTTTGTTTTACAGTACACTACCTAGATAGAAGCTAAAGCATGGAAATGGATTTTTCTTTACCATGTAGCTTGTGTGTGTGAAGGAGTCTGGAAATATAACTCAAAAGGTAAATCAAGTGGCTTTATCTGTAACTACTCACTATACACTTCATACTTTGTTGTTATCTGAACTAATCCAAACACTAACTGAAAGTAATCTGGCCTCCATTGTTTACTGTCCTATTTGAATACTCATTTCATTTGTGCACGGGGTTTTAATTTAGAACTCGTTCGAAAGGGTTTTTGTTCTTAAAATGTCTGTTTGCCACTATTGAGTTCCTCAAGTTTAATTTCCAGAATGAGAAAAAATATCACCAAGTACATCTGAGATGTGGTCCTGGGACTAATTAGGAATGCAAGGGATCCATATGCACTGGTCTTTAGACTTTGCGAGAAAGTTGACATCAGAGATTAGGCATAACATGGCTTCATGCTCCCATGCCCCAACACTTCCAGAAACCTACCCAACTGATAGTAAAGACAAAGTAGAGAACAAGAATGTGGCTGATGCTGGTGGAAACAATTTCATTTCTTTGTTTACTCTAACAAGGAGTTAACGAAGGGCTGTTCTGCACATGAGCAGCTTTTTTAAGCTCACATCATTGCCCTCACTGAGGACTAGGGGAGGACAGATAACATGGAGAAAAAAGTGCATAAAACCCATCATAACCTCCACTGGAATTTTAATAATTCGATCTTTTTGTCTAAATTAATATATTCCAAATAATAAAGATAAATTGGGAACATTATTGACTCCAGTAATTGTTCTTGATCTTTTTTGACTCCACTATTCTGAAGTGAAAATTGGTGGGGGCTGTAGGACAGTCTCAGACAACGTATATTTAAGGCAATAGGGTGAAGCTTACTGCCTAAGGAATCATTTACTTCTCCATTAAGTTTATTATGAGTCTACTAGTTTCATGAATTGATGATGGGCTTTTAGGCACCATCCAAGGTAATTTAGGGTGTCATATGTGTGCTCTCACTGCACCATGAAAACAGTAAATAATTTAAAATGTGCAGATCTTGATTCTCAAACAAGTTGTTCTAAATCCCACCTTTGGGAATATATTTTCTTATTATTTCACCAGTTCTAGTATTCTAAGAATGTTAAACAGTACTTTAAGAAATAATTTTAGAATGTGGTGTATAGACAATAAAGTTTCAGGCTCTTGGAAAGAAGTATCACATGAAACAGATCAGTAAAATGAAAAGGTGTGTTTTGACTTTGTCACAACCCCCTTGTGACACAGAGATTTCTTTTCAAGTCTATACAACATTATCCTAGGTATGGTAAAATGAATACTACTACCTTAACTAAAATGAAACGTCAGCTGAAGCTTCATGAATGTGTATTCCAAAATAAATTAGCTGTATGGCATACTCTTTCTCAAAATAAAGTAGGTCAAGCTATTATAAGAGTAATACCACTTTATTACTGTTAATAGTCAATGATTGTCTTCTCCAGTCCTTTGCCAGTTTAATGTTATTTTCTTATTTTCAGGCCAACAGCCTGATTGGCAAGCAAACCACACAGCTGCAAGGCCTGCTTACTTCAGCTTAAGCTTGGAGTGCTCAACTCTTCTAAAAATCAGGTCAGACAGCTGAGGTCAGAGTCTGGGCTGCAACATGTTCCCTACCTTCCTAGTTTGGACTGTGTTAAAGAAAAAACTCAGACCAGTTGACTAAAGTCTTCTCTGGCTTTAATGCCTGTAGAATTATTGCTAATGATTTTTTTTTTTTACTTTTTTTCCCAACACAAGGACTCAATTGACTTTTTTTTCAAGGTGGACGCAAGCGTAAATAAAACCATTTGGCTTTAATAGGCTGATTTACATTCTCTGGGTTCATGTAAATGATCTTGATGCAAGAGGTCATACTGAGGTCACTATTATTGAGTACAACTGGTCAGAATTGTTTGGCCAAAACACTTTTAAGTGAAAAAAGATTGTTCCATTTGTACTGAAAACTTTTCATTTTCCTTAAAGTTTCTGTGAAAAAAAAAAAATCTGAAATAAAAGTGATTTCACTTGGAAAAGGGAAATTTGCATTTGTTCTCATTTCTTGTATTACATAATTTGATTAGTCACACACAAGTAAGGGAAATTATTTTAAAAAGTAAAAACAGGAGAAATTTCTCACAGTCTGTAATTATATTCAAAAGCAAAAAGTTGGGATTCCTTACTTTAACAAATCATGCAGACTTTTCAGCCAGGAAACAATTTTTTTTCAGGCAATGTAAAATTTTTGCAAAGTAAAAATTTTAAATTCCAACTGTTCTACTCAAGGCTCAAAACTCTTCTCAGCTCATAGGCCAAATAGTTCACTCAATAACCATCCAGTCTTCTGCCCCTTGGGTCTGATTTCTAGATTCTAGTAGCCCATATTTTCATTTAAAACATAGCGTAACTGCACAGATGCACACCAATATGGGACACACCTTGCTGTGTTTTAGATCTTCAAAGACTATCAAGAAGGTGAATTTATATTAGGAAAGGTCTGTATCATTTATTTTAAAACAATCTAGGTACTTCTTGTCCCTTAGCTAAGCTGTACAGGAAGTCACTATAAGTTAGAAAACGTACTCAAAATCTTGAATAAATAATAGGCTGGTTAACTCCAGCCAAGTTTGGGACTGTTGCATTTGACTTGAAGAAATATATGAAATAAGGACTTTAAAGTGAGCTGTCTTCCAAGAAAGCTATAGTCATTGTGATTACATTGTAGGTCACATCCTGTGCTCAATTTTGGGTTTGCAATGAACATGTTAATTTTCATAGTCCAAGATTTCCATATCCTAAAAACAAAGTAGTATAGGTATAGAATAATGTAGTACACATCCACTCTTCTGTTTGTGTGTTATAAATGCCAGTGTTTACCAAAAAGCAACATGATATGTTAGTTCTGATCAGATAATTCACTTCCATTTCCTAAATTACTTTCCATGTTTAATGTATGCACATGAACTCCTTTCCAACATTTTCCTAAAATAATTTTTGGGTGGTATTTTGATGTCTGTTGTATAACTGAAACTCCAGATTTACATCTGCATCTGCATGCCTGCCGACTAAGTTAACCAAAAGAGAAAATCAAACAATTGCAGTATTTTATTAGTCTTAACAGTTTAAAAAACACCTCTTTACAACAAGATAACATCTTACATCATGAAACAAAAAAGATGGTAGTTGATGGCAAAATAATATGCTGAAGAGTGGTTTTGAAGGAATCGTTGAAAAAAAAAAAATTGAGATTATGTTTCATTCATCTATTAGGAAGAACTCCTCAGGCACTAGGAAAGCTGGACTTTCTCATTTTATTTTCACTTTTAAATTCCAGAAGCATGATCAGGATCTAAAATGTCAGCTTTAATGTTCTTTTACTTTTGTATTAGCGTTTAATTGTAAATAACCCTTCATATTTTTAAATATGCCTGGCCTAAGGAGAAGTGATAAATTGAACTTGATTGAACTGTTTCCTATTGATTCAGTCTTGTTACCTGTCCCACTCCTGATAATCTGACCTGCTTTAATTACTCTAGAGGTTAGCCTTATAATTACAGTTTGCATCAGTGCTATGCATATTGCTAGCCAACACATTTGAATTAATTAAGTTTTCCTGAAGAAGAAATGGGACAAGAAACTAGGCCAATTATTCACTGTTAACCAACAGAAACACATTCACACTAGTGGTCCCAAATGTTCCCTGGGCCTCTGTTTAAAATTAATCCATCAGAAAATCACATGGAGGATGCTCAAGACCCCCCTCCAATTATTTAAAATCATGTCATTAAATCAGACAAATGCTGGCACTGCAACTCAGCAGGCGCTAATTTAACCCATATGCTTTGGGACTGTTCCTACATCCTTTTGTCCTAGCCAGTATTTATGCAAGATTTTTTTCCCTATAATATAAAATTGTATTATAAGGTAACTATACGACTTTAAGCCTGATGTTTTTTGAATGGAAGCTGTGTGTATATATATATATATATATATATATATATGAAAAAAAAAAAAATCTTTAGCTCAGCAAAACATATAATGATTTCTTGGAGACTAGTATTGTAGAAAGGAAGATCCAAAAAGTGCCAAAAATCTGAAGCCTGGAGTACAGGCATGGAAGTCCAAACACCATGGAATTCTGTTCCATAACAAAAATAATCAAGATAAATTCCTACAGATACATGACATTATTCTGGAAATACCCTACTGAAAATATTAAATGTGTGCTTCCATCTCAGCCTCATAGTCACCTTTATTGTCTTTCTACATTTCTTTATTCCATTTCTTTGTGCTCTTTCTTTTTTCATTTTCTTTCCTGGTTTGTCAGTTTTACCTTCTCAGATTATTTCCCATTCTTTCCCATATTTAGAACACCTACCTTTGAAATCTGTGTGTGAAAGAAAGGGGCAGAACAAGGTAAGGCTTAACATCATTTGGATTTTTCTAAAATGATGTTGTCATTATGAACAATGCAGAGTGTAAATATTCTATACAACAGCTTTTCATACCACGGCTCATTCCAAAAGGAACATTGATTAAATTATTTTGTTGATTTGTATATGACTTGGTAATAAAACTGTGTGATTTTTACATTTATAAAAATAACAATAATTTTAAAAGCACTAAAGTTTTGGGATTATCAGAATACTAATGAAGAGAAAAAGAAAAAAAATAGTTTTCCAGTGTAGTCATGACTAGTCAGGTTACTCCATTGGCCATTTACTATATAGTTAAACATGTTTCAGTGCGTCCCAGAAGTATGATGCAGGAAGTACTTACCTACACAGACAAAAAAAGGATCTTCATTATTTATAGTTTTGATTTATGTTGTGATTGTGCCAGTGCATGAATTAAAAAGTTTGTATGGAGATTTTTTTGGTTATTGTTTTTGTCTCTGTAACAGCAACTTACCATCTGGAAATGCTAAAAGTGTATAAAAGAAATAGGATTTATATGCAGAAACAATAACCCCTCTCCTAACTTTCTTCAGTCCAGGCTGTGCTTTTGTGTGCAAGCTGCTTTTCTCGTCTGTCATTTGGTTTTTGTTTTTGTAATTGGTCATCACCATGAGACTCAAGTATATAATTCTTTGAACGCTTCTGTATATTAATGAGTGCTTCAACTGATTAATGAATAGGCCTCTTTACAGGAAATTCAAGACAGTTATGCAGTTCAGATGGAGATACTTTTCTTCATTTTTGCAAGAAAATTGGCAGTTGTAAAGAACTTTTATTTAAGAAAAATCAAAATACAGTATCACCAAAGCAAGCTCATGCCTTGGACTCTGGAACTGTTCTATGAATTTGATGTTCTTATCCATGTTATACAACTGAGAACAACAGAGAGAAAAGCTTGATAAGATGCGTGAGTCCAGAATTTTGCTGCCTCAAGGGAGAGGTTCTCTCAGCCACAGCCTTTGGAATTTCACCTCAGGAAAACAATCCCTTCTTTTGGTGAAGGGGTTTCTAAGCTCTTGCAGGATGCTTGCCAGTGAAGTTCCTGAAGCAACTGGCACAGGCTTTTCCTGCTGCCTTTACAAAGCATTGGGTGACCGTTAGTCTCCCCCCTCCCTGACCAGCTATGCCCTTCCTGGTTGACATGCAGGTACAAAAGGCAATGACAGAGGAGACAGAAACTGGAATTAAAGAAAGCAATTGATACATATTTATAGGCATTTTCATAGGACATTCCCCAAAGGTGGACTGGCTGAACCAAGAATACAGAAAGCTGAGGGATGGAGACCTTACAGAAGTGGCAGGAGGAGCAGAGGCAACAGTTCATACTAGAAGTTTAGAGGCTAAAAGGGCACAGACTGCCCAACAGACCCATTGCTGATGGATGGATGCATTTGCAGCATTCTCAGAAAACATCAGGCAGACAGAACAGAGAACACCTTTAACTGGAGATCTGCAGGATTTTTTGTTAGTGATATTTCTGCACACACACACTCCCCCCCCCCCCCCCCCCCCCCCCCCCAACTCACAGACAAGGAGGGAAAGTTGAGTGTGATCTTTCCAGGGTATTGGCCTTACAATAAGTGTTCCTGGTCAGTTTTCCTGCTCAGTCATCAGTGTGGTATAACTAAGAGACCTGTGCAGTCAGGAGGCTCTGCGTACAGACCAGCACCACAATCGCCCATAAGCTGGTCGGTCCTACTATGATAACTTGAAAGCTGCCAATTGCTTTAAAAAAATGGAATACACTGAGAGAGCAAATAATCCATGTCTCGGTCAGGACAAAGTCTAAACCCCTGTCAGATGCCCATCTTCCTTCACATACTCCCAGCGGAGGTGTATGTTACTAACAGTCTAAAAAATTGCCCTGTGTAGCTGCTTTCCCCAGATGGATCATTAGAGGGAAAACAGAGCTGCACATTTTAGTTGTGTTATTTAAAACATGACTGAAACTTGCAGTTACTAAAGCAATTAATATGGTATAAGAACCTACACAGAACAGAAAAACAATATGATAACTTATACAGCTTTTCTGAAAATATTTACATATTTTCCCTTTCCCCTGAGCAACTGTAAAGCATTCTTTCATTCTCTTCCTGTGCCTAGTAAGATCCAGGAGGGAAAGCATCCTCAGCTTTGCCTCAGGGGACACACAGCAAGACACACTTGTGTGATACGCATATCTCCATGAAGATGAATGTATACTATCTAGTCAACAGAAGCGCGCTTTACATTTAATGACAAGAATTAGTCACCCCAAGTATGTGATTCATGAAATAAATAGGTTACACACCTCAAAATTGACTGTTTTGCTCCACTTAATATAAATAAGGATTATTTAGCTCAAAACTAGACACCTAATTATCTAAAATTCAATTAAATGTTTCCCTGCATGTGTTTTCTCCTCCACTTCTGTCTTTTTGCAGGCTTTAACGGTGGTGCATCCCACATGCTACTTTGGGTTATTGTGTATTTGCCACAGTGAGAAGCTTCTGATATACAATAAATAATCATTCTGTGGTACTTCAGGTTTTTGGCAGAATCCATTTAGTGGTAGCATTAAATGTCTTATGACTCTGAAACCCAATGAAATCAACTGAAAGTCTCCCCAGTTTTTGCACTGGGATTGCATTTAAAATTTGTTTTTCTAGGCTGCTATTTTCTAGAAGAATGTCTCCTCAATTTCAGTTTTAAAGAGTTTGTAGTGAAAATGAGTGTTAGTATATGGTTTTGGACTGAGAACACAGTTTTATAAATCTCAAATTCAGTTACATGTCAACAGCTTAGCTGCAAGGTAGATTTCATATATGAAAAGGGGCCATGGAAATCGCTGCAGTAATTTCTTTCTGAAGTCTTGCCACTTCTATTGTCTAACCCTCTTCCCCTCTCCACAGGACTTTTATTGTCCAATACATCTTAAAGCAAAATTCATCTTTAAAATCAATAGAAACAAATAGGAAGAATTTAACAAAGAAACCATCTTTTTGGAATAAACATTGTTTACAGATCATTTTACAGTCTTACTTTAGGGTTGGTTTCATAACTCAGAGCTGGTTCAGAGGTTTTGCAAATCATTCACTATCTGGATCCACTAAAAATAATGTAACTGTTTTAGCTAAAGAATGCAGCAGAGAAAAGGTAAAAGCAATACAGTTAAATGGGCAACATGATTTTTTTCCTTATGCCTTTTTAAAAAATACTCTTGAAAACAGCATACTGTGAGCTAATGCTAATCATATGAGGACAGATAGCGTAAACAAAATCTATCCAGTGATCTAGTTCCAAACTTCAGAAAAACTGTGGATCCTTTCAAATTTTCATTTTTATACTTCCAAACTTTTTTATATTGTAACATTTATTTTTGATAATGCTCAGAACTATAAATCATTTTACTTTACAACCCCTGAGCCTTAGGATTTATGAATACAGAAGAAAATCTGTTTCCTATTTGCATGCTCTACTGTTTGGAATTATATGCTAGCAGGAGAAAAATCTGTCCTTATACAAATGTGATAACACAAAAATATATGAAGATGCCCTTGCTTAGCGGTATGACTAGTCAGCCTCAATTGGACAGATCTGGTGTGTTATGTTACTTGAACTATGTAACGATAAATAAAATTCTTGGCTCACAAGAAGAGGAATCTATTACAATATATATGGGCCATATACTTCATTCTGTTTCTGTTTTGTGACTATATTTCACTGTAAGACTCAAAGGTTGAGGATCAAGTGTTCCCAATTTAATATAAATTTATATCACTTTTATTCCCAGTGAGTTCCCAGTCTGGGTACTATTTGTCTTAGGGTGTAAATTCCTTTCTTTGGTTCAGATCAAAGTTCTATTGTGCACTGTTTTCCAACGAATACTAATATAAATTCACCAATGATTTCTCATCTTAAAAAATAAGAGTATTAATCAAAAAATTCCCAACTTCTTATAGTTGAATGCAAAAAGAGCTTTCTGCTTTTTAAATACAGCACAGAAACACGTACTAAATGTACTTGCCTTTTCTGCATTAGTACAAGAAAAGCTTCCATATAGCAACGGGCCAAAATTATTAAAATGTTTCCTCTTGTTCCTAATACACTTCAGAAAACTGTGTCTTTTGGAAGAAAACGTGTGCAATTTATACAGACTTTGACACTAGAATTCTATAGTTGTAGCAATCAAGATGCTTCTGCAATCACTGAATTCTTTTATAAAGATATGTGATCTTTTACATGCTGAGAATTTAGATTTGTGAACCAGGAGGATGCAAAATTATCAAAAGTCTATTAGGTATCTGTGCAAGCTAGTATAGTGAAGACAAATCAGTGTCTGAAGGCAGTGACACAGACAAGAAAATGTCTTTTTATTTGCAGTCCCTTTTCCTCTGGGATTTCATCAAAAAATTCAAATGTGGTTACTTGAGGTTACTTTCAATAACGTTTCAAGAACATATCTTTAGACTTAGACATATCAACCTGCTGTGAGCCAAAGCAATTTCACAAGAGTGCTGTGAGCTTCACAACTCAGCCCTGGGTTGACTAGGTCAAGAGAAGAAAGATTAGGAACATATGACACCAAAAAAGAAAAACCTCCTGGGTCAGTGGCGTTTTCTTCTCTTTTAAGGTTATGAGGAGACTAATACCAGCTAGGAATGTTAGCAGGATTTCCAAGGTCTTGATCACACAATGACTTCTGTAGGATAGTCTCACACACCTACAGAAAGCAAAGAGTTGCATTCAGACACAGAGGTCTGTCCAATTGCAAATATATTGCAATTGCAGCATCTTTACAAAAAAGAAAAGGTAAATGAAAAATACTTATTTTACAAAGGACTAATTAAAATAATTGACATTTGCAGTCATCCACATATCTAATTAGTCAAAAATCCATTCTCAAAGCACACTATCTCTTTCAACATATGTGTATTATTGCATTCCATGCTGAATGAATGCCCTAATACTTACATTTGAATGACATTCCTATTCAATAATCCGTCTGCTCAAATGATGCTTCTAGCAACGGCTCTCAAGTTTAGTTTGATAGATCTAACTGGCTATGCCATCTTTCCAGGGACACCCCACCTTGGTGTTTTCCACAAGGATTTAGATGGACTTCTGTTTATCTTTGGCCTTTCTCAGGGAACATGGTGAGAAAATGGCATGCCTAGGCTCACAATGTAGACTGCACAGAAGTTTTGAAGTTCAGAAGTCTTTTCTGGAGAAAGCTCCTGTCACATCAGTTTAGCAATTTTCCCATGAGGGTCTCCATTCAGACCTTCTTAGAGACAAATCAGGACAAAATGTACAGCTCTGTTGTTAAAGCAGGACATTTTTCTCAGCATATTTTATGATCTATTTCAAGAGTTTCTTCAGGATATGCATGTTTTGCAAGAGCTGTATAGACATCTACTGAAATGATATACATTTCAGGAATCAATACTGACATGCCTAGGCCATAAAATAAAAATAGGACAAATAACTTGAACCGAATCAAGTTTGTCTAATTTTTTGAAAGGTCTGATTTTATTTACATGTAAATATGCATTGCATTAAAGTTGTCAGCACTGACTATCTATAGTTCTTAGGCAAAAGCTAACAAAACAGTACTTGATTACAATGAAATTAATAATAATAAAAAAGACATTAAATTTAATACACTCCAAGAAGAAAAATGAATAAGCACCCAAGCATAGTTAAATATGATTTTCTAACAAAGGCCATGTGTGATTTCAAGATGGCAGTGTATCAAGAGTTAAAAGACTGACAGCAAAGTTTGGTGGTGTACTAATTTGTATCCATTCTTGAAATGCAGCCTTTCACTGGAATTATTTTATCTTTACAACTCTCAGAACAAAAGGTCAAGAACAGAACAAGAATGAGGAGCTAGCATGGACCTTCCTGATGCCTATTGTAAATTAAAACATGTTTTTTTGCTTATACTTTTCAAGCTAGATGACAGTGTATTCACTCCAAACAACTATACAAGGCTCATCCCATTCCTATTATTTATCATATTTCTTGATTAGCTGGTAATTGCTATAGAACATTTTCCTACTGACTACCATACAGAACAATTTTGTTATAGTGTGTCCCTGTGATTTACCGTGTCTCAGTATCTTTTTTTCTTGTCCTAGACTGTATTCTCTAGCTCAGAGAATATTCTGTGCCCTTGGACGCCCAATACACTGTTTTTCTGGTCCACTGGATCAAGTGCTACTTAATGTAAGGCATTCATTTGTTTAGTATTATTAAATAAACCCTCTCGCCCCCCTAGATAAATATTCTGTGTTCATGGTAGTGGAAGAGTTAGCTGAAGGAGTGCATGAAATATTGCGTTTACCAAATTGCAAAGTACATTTGTAATGTGCAAATGTTTTTGCACCCTAGAAAAATTCTTCAAGCCAAATCTACATTGGCTGCTACAGAAGGTTGGCTTAATACCTAAAAAGAGAGGCCAGGGCACTTGTTCAAATGGATCCAGTACCCCTGGCTTTAGCACAGCTAGCACAAAGGAGATATAACCAGGCTGTGTTTTGAAAAGCAGCTGTGAAGTGAGGGGTTATGCAAAAGGCATGTATTCTGATTCTCATCTTGGCAGAGGTGACTTCCAGATCCTCAGTTCCATTGCACTCCACCTAAATAGATTCAAGCTACTTGAAATTTATGTGACTAGACCTAATTTTTCTCAAGCTAGCTGAACAGCCGTGATGAAACACACTAGTCATAGTAATATTATCTTCATTGTGTGTATCTTTAGCTTCCATGTCACATGCTATAGAATTTGCTTTTTGTTTGCCATATTAACATGGTCTTCTATTGGTTGTGTCATTTCATCTTTACTGTCTACAATACAGGCAACACAGGATTTCTGAAATTATACTTTATAAATTTTGTCTTCCTTGTACACACACTTGTAGCTGTATCACACTGTTCTACCAGATAAACTTTGAAGTTCAGTGCTAACTTGTCTGCTTGCACAGAAAAACCTGGTTTACATTCACATTTTTCAAAGATACAATTAGTGTGTGGAAGACAATAGAGAGATTTCAAGTGGCTTTCAATTCTAAAGGCATGGGATAGACTTTGGACTTCTGAAGTCATACAGGCTGAAGAAGCATGATCCTACTTGTCTGGCTATTTTCGAGTGTGGTTTTGTTTGTCTGTTTTGGGTTTTTTTCTTTTTTTAAGAAAGGAAAATGAGCGAGATCTCATTGAAATACATCTTGGATTGCTACTATGATGGTAGCAATTTTAACTTTCCCAGATATTTGAGAATTACAACCTATGATTTATTTTTTTTTATTTAAAAATAATAATACTGGCTTAGTATACCTTATGGAAAAGAGATTTCAGAAGCTGGCTTCTAAAGAGAACATTTTAAATACAGAATTCAAAGAATTTTTTTTTAGGAACAGTCTAGTTAAAATCCACCAGAACTGCTTAGGCTGAAAATAAAAGTTATCAATAAAGTTTATACGGAAAGACAGAGTTCAAACATCGATAATGAATATAGCAGGTGCTTGTGTTGCACAACCAGTATGGCAGCTAAGGTTCTTTCACAGTGAAGAAATTTCCAGGTAGTGTAGAGTTAGTATAGCTTTTTTGTATAATTTCCAGCCAAAGCTGAATATTTACCAAAAGTTCTAGTTAGGGAGTGTTTTGCTGTGTGAATAGCCAGAGGCTATCTTCTCTTAATGTCTTTTTTGAAATATTTGTGAGCATAAAAAAAATATCAAACATCTTCACATTATTATTGCCAGTATTCTTTCTGGTGAAATCTCTGGTAGCCTCACTAGCAGTAAAGTACAAAAACAAGTGAGCAGATGAAAACATTAATTCTTGCTTCAGTACCAAAATTATTTTGGTACAGAAATCCTTAGGTGATTTTTTTTTTTTTTTAATCAAAACAACAAAGAATCCTTGGAACTAAAGAAATCCCACATCTAAAGTTAAGAATGTGCTGAAAAAATAATAATTTTATCCTTGAATCAAAATCAAGAAAATACTGAGTCAAGGCTTAAATGCTGAAGATCTAAAAACTGAAATACTACAGAAGCTGGGAAATTTTTTTAATTTATTTTGAAAGTAGAAAGACACTGAATTAAAGTAAGATCTTAGCTAGCAGAAGTTTTCCAGAATAAAATGAATATGTGAGAGACGACATAAGAAGTGTGAGTAGCTGGATTGAAAACATATAAACAGCAGTTTATAACAGTTTTAAAAACAGGAAAAAAACATCTGGGCTTCAAAGAATCGTGCTGAAGAAAGGAGACAAATCTAAAACCTGTTTAAAAGAGATGACATTTCAGCAACTTTCTAGGGTGGTTCCTTAGCCACAGCTCCTCCTGAGATTGTCCTAGTTCTGCTGATTTTCAACTACAATAAACACCTGCCAAAATCATCCTGAAATCTATCTTAGATACTAAATACAAGATTACCAAGTGAGTTAGAAGAACAAACCCAACAAAACACTTTTAAAATTTCAAGAACCATAGTATTTTGGATTCTATCCGTATGAAATACTGCTCTTTTTCAAGTATGTGAGAGCATTTACTGGTATTAAACAGCTCTGGGAATTGTCACTGTCATGAAGGAGATTAGTGTCTTGTGCTCTCCTTATGGTATTTTCAACTTCTGAACCAGCCTGTGACTAAATTTTTATAATTAATAACGTTTGCAGTACTAACGCTGACCTCATTTGTCTCTTAAATACTAAATGAACTTTAACCTTCGGAATCTAAAAATTCTTCTGTAGAAACAGAAATCTGATCATTAATACATATAAACAGAAAATACTGGACTTTCTAATAGCCAAAGTAAAATGGTGTCTGACATGTTCTGGCATTCAGAAAATGAACAGGTGATAACACTATTTGCATATCTCTCTCTTCCCTTTAATCTTGGAAGGGTCTTTCCAGCAGGTTTATTTTCAGTTACATGAACAGAATGCAAAGGAACAGCCTCCCTCAAAGTTTTGTTTATTCTAGAGGAAACACTACTGTCTGTCACCCCAAAACTGGAGGTTTGCTACTAGGTTAATGTGAATATCTATTTTTACCAGGTAAAATGGGGTAGTTTTGAATATGAAATATAAATACAAATGCCCTATTCTGCATACTTTGCATGTCTTAGTCATCATTATCAACAATTGCATTTCAGAACTGAGGACACTGAGGAAGGAAAAATTAGTCCCCCAGAAGAATAACTTTATTCTAAGTATTAAAGCTCTAGTCATTCTTTTGCCTGTTAATAAAATTATGTATATATAAGTTTTTGAGTAACGGAAGTGGGTACAATGGGTACAAACTGAAACACAGGAGGTGTTGTCTGAACATCAGCAAACATTTTTTTACTAGTAAGATGACTGAGCACTGGCACAGGTTGCCCAGGGAAGTTGTGTAGTCTCCCTCCTTGGAGATATTCAAAAGCCTCCTGGACTTGGTCCTGGACAATCAGCTTTAGGTGACCTTACTTGAGCACTGAGGTTGGACAAGATGATTTTCAGAGGTCTCTTCCAAACTCAACTATTCTGTGATTCCATGTGGTTCTGGGTGTATCATGTTTGTCTGTTTCCATAATGCTTCAAAAAAAAGTGGATAACTAATAATTGCAGACAGCAATTGTCTTTCGGCCACAATACTTCAGTCACAAATGAAGAGATAAATGTCTCCCTATATCATTTATCTGTTACCATTTTCAGTACTGTCATCTGTTTTGAAAACTCTTCAGATTGAGTGAAAACTGAATAATTCTCATTAATAGCTATTTTGGCTGCAAATAAAAAATTAATGCTGTTTTGGTTTGGTCTTTTTTAATGCTGTTCATAAATACTACAGTACAATATGAACAGTGCAGACAGTTGTATCTGTCTCTTGTTTCAAGTTCCTCTGAAGTTAACGTTTTGAAAAATGTTTCAGAAGTTCAGTCCAAAAGAAAAGTATTTTTCAAAATTCTGGCACTTAGTTTAATCTTTTGCGTTGGAAATCCTTTGAAAGTTAATTGGGACACATTTGGAAAACTGGCCAAAGCCTAACTCTAAGGTTTTTTTATCTGTTTTCAACATGAAGACTTTAATCATTACCTTAGTAGTTGATGAATTTTGATTAATACTAATCAATCTCAATACATTTGTTCTAAAAAATAGAAGTTTTAAGTTAATGAAGACTTATCAAAACATCTAGCAAGAATGGACAGAAGGCCTCATTTCCATTCAATTTAGCTTTAACTGGTGTTCATTGATCAGATTCTGTCCTGAACAGTTTTATAACAACAGTAGGGAGTTTCTGATATGGTTTTCCTCTTACACATGGAATATTACAACCATGGACTCAGCTTATACACTAGCATGGACAATTGGAAGCTGCTTTAAATTAAATCAGTAATCCAGAAAAATAATTCATCTCATTTTCTAAGTGTTTTTTTCCAATTCTGCTGTCAGTAGACGAAGATATACTTCATTACAATAAGCACTAGCTGATTGTCAACCTTTTCTGAGCATTCTCAAAGACAAGTTAAAATCTAACTGCTCATAAAATCTGAAGTTTCTCCTGCATAGGGAGTAGGTCTCACTGGGGTATGCTGGAGATGTGCTAGCAAAAAAGGAGTAGGATATTTTAAGACTTAAATTGTGTATTATTATTCATTAAAGACATTGCAGAATTGCCTCTGAGTCAAAACTAATGACCAAATTTTCACTTCTATACCTGATTTATCTTCAGTAGCACTCTCCTGGCCAGTGTTCGTACTCCAGGGGAAACCCAGCTGTACTTGCTCCTAAATGTTAATACGATATTGTCCCGTGACTGACTTAAATGACTTAAAGCATGCCAGACGGGATGCTTGCCTAGGAACGTTCCCAGGGTCCTGTCCTAGGAGAGCCCCTGGATCATTTCTTTAAAGGCCATGATGTATGCCTCTGACATAAGGCAGGCAGGGTTTTTTTTCTTTCAGAAAGCTCTTGTCATTCATATTTCACCAATTACAGAGAAGAGGGTTTGAGGGAAAAAGCATCACCATTCACATGTTCCTTCAATAAATTTAGGATCAGTTACATGTGGGGTTTTCATGAGAACAGAAAATATTTATTGTGAAATGCTTTCTTTCCCCATGGAGAAAACATTCTTTCAAGTTGTCAGTTTGTGGCTCTTTACATCAGTTTCAGTACTGAATATGTTGTAATTTGTAATGACAATAGCACCTGAAAAAAAACCAAACCCACAAACATATTTAAGCACACTTTTGCATGCTTTCCTTGAGATCTGAAACATGATTTTTCTTTAAAATAATATTTTAAAGTCTTTCACATGCATGCTAGATAGTTTGTAAGTTCACATTTATACATACAATTTTTGTGGAATGCAATTAGACAGAATAAGGGAAAAGTCCACTGTATTACACAAAGGAAGACTTATGGGGCACAAATGGGAGGTAAGGTTTCCATTTTCTCTTGGTGAAAGTCACATGTCTTTGCTTTGGACTCAGCATCAATGGCATAGTCAAGCTTAGGTTGTTCTGGATCAGTTTTCAATTATAAACTGCAATTTTAAACCTATCTTGGAACCTCATGTTCTAAGAAAGTAAAACTCCAGGAAGTGCATGAGGGCATGTAGAACTATGAATCAAAGGAACTTCTGTTTACTTCTAGTGTCAAGTCTGCATAAACTTATTAAAAGTTTCCTTTATTGAAGTACATTGTAGTGGAATAGAAGCATGCTCTACTTGATTATGCTTGTGGAATGTCTTTTGTAAAAAGAAAATATTTTGGAAGCTACATCCATGGAATGAACACAGATTCCAAATCTGACTCTATCCAGTGAAGATGCTAATCAGAAATGTGCTTAAATAATTGAGTAGAAAGAAAATTGGGAAGTCACTCAAATCAGCAGTGAATTCTTGCAAGTTGCCAACAGTTAGGTAAGATTTTTTCCTGCCAACAGCAATAGGATACTAAGTTTGTCTTAGTTCTCTGGCAACAAGTTTGATCTTAATGAGATTCACCAAGTTAGTGGTAAATACAAGATCAGCTGTAGAAATCAGGTGTAGGTTACCTTAGAAACTGAAGTAAACAAAGAGACTGGAGCAAATGAAAACCCTTTTAAAGGCAGAGGAAGATAATATCTTGGTAACACAACAACTGAACTGATATTCACTGTTAGAAGTTCTTCCCTCTAGCATTAATTGGGTCTCTTAGCTGAACATCTTATTTAGGCACTGACTCCCATGCACCAGACCAAACAGCTGCATCAGTTTAAGGCATAACCCCCTCATCTTTCTACTTTGTCTTCCTGCCAGCCAGAAGTTATGCAATGGAACTGGGGTAATAGATGAAAATGTGTTTATGCCTCAGTACAGATTAAATGGTGCAGCTCTGCCACTTCTAGCTTCAGAGGTGCAAACATAGTTTTCTTCTGTCACCCCTTTTCAGATTGTCCAGCAAAGTGGTAAGGTAAAAAATAATCTCCAATGACCACAGTTTGATTTGCCAAAGGTTTTAGTCCTGTTCTTTTTAGTGACTCACTGAAGTCATCTAAATCAGTTTTTTAACATTCCACTTTTTGTATTGTCTCTCTTGCTAAACAAGGCATCAGTTTGATTGCCATTTTCACCAAAAGGATGCGATGACAGGACAATTCATGAGAAAGGAAATTTCCAGTGTAATTTATGCAGATCTGTTCTCTCCGATATTACAATCAGAAAATTAATAAAGTTTTTATATCCTGGCAAACTCATTATGTGCTTTATGACAAACGGGGACAAAGTGCGATGTTTGTATTCTCTATTTTTTCCTCTTGTTTAGCTATCAAGAAGTTAACTTCCAAAAGTGAATTACTAACTGCCCCCCCCCCCCGCCCCCAAGTTAAAAGTGAAGAGGTACACCAGGAATCTGCAGAGAAAAAAGAACAAGCTAAAACTGGTTAGCTATTGTCTCCAAGTCTTATCTTATATTGTTTCATTATCAAAGTGTAGATATTTTGAGAATCAAGATTAACGATATATTCAAGGCCTTGTTGTCACAGATCTAAAGCACGATCTAAAGCACTTGGAAAAAAGGAAATATATTGAGCTAGGTCCTAACCAGTGTTTAAAGGAAGGAAAAATAGCTTGTTCCAGCTCAACACATATTTCCTTTGGATGTTTTTAAGCATCACTTATATTCTTCCTTTGGACATCTAGTGATATTCTGACCTCAAAATGCAGCTAAACTAGCCTATTAATATCAGAAAAGCAAGAAAAAGAAACTTTTCAAAACTTTATCCAAACCCACTCCTGATTGAGATGCTCAGAACAACTCATTGTGAACTTGTATTTTCTCCTATTTCTTTTATATGAAATTGCTTAGAAACAGAACATAGTTGAAACAAACATTTCAGTAAGCTCCTTGAAATGACCCAAAGCCAGACATATTTTTGCTGAAGGGCTGCAAATACTTAGGTCATATTACAGTTGATAGCAGTTTGTTTTGTTTTTCTGCCATAGCTGCAGATGACAGAGATCCAAAACCCATTGACTTGAATAGGTTTTGGACTGACTGCGGGGAAAGGATTTCCACTGTAGACAGGAATGCTAAAAACACAATCAGTTAAGGCTCCAATTTCAGAAAAATTATTTCAGTCTCTCTCTGTCTTGCACATGCACACGTTTGCTTAGGATCAAATTCTCTCTCCATTGTTCATGTTAGATAACTAAAATCACTGAAGCCATTTAAAAAGCAGTGTTATCCGATGTGAATAAAGCTTTAAATACTTGCCTAGAGGTGGGTATTTTCTCCTCAGGCCTTGTTGAAAAGCTATCAGGCACACCCTCAAATGAGGTCAGCAGATTCCTACATGTTTTTACATAAAAAATTGGCATCAAAACCCTTACTTGTATTAAAATCACATTAAGTTGCAGTCAGGTACTCCATAACTGGAGTATGCCAGACCTGGAGTTGCTTTTTCACCAGACAGAAACAACCTAGCCTCAGGCTGGCTGTGCTTTTGCAGGACTATAACTCACAGACACAGAGCGACTGGTCCAGACAGCACTCACCAACACATGCATGTCTCAAACTTCCTCAGAACAGCTGAAAATAGGATTGACTCAGTTACCAAGAGAAGAGGACCAAGGCAGAGCAGCCAAGTAGCTTGTGCTATCAATCATTTATTTTCAACTTTCAAAAGAAATCATTTAAGAGGGCCGGGGTGCATGAGAGGAGGAAAGTAATGAAGAGGGAGAAAGGAAAAGGAGCTCTGACTCAGACAGTGAATCACTTTTTTTTTTTTTGCCCTGAACAAAAGTTCAGGCCTACCATGAGGAATAACTAAAGATCCCCTGAAAAAGTAACTTAAGTATCTCAATGAGACAAACAGTAATTTTCAATTTATTTTTGGTAGTCCTTTTGATAGTTATAGATAGATATAATGATAGTCCAAACAAATTATAGATATTGGATTCATTAAACCCACAGATTTCCATGTTAATGAGATACTTATCTATCAAGATAATACATAAATTAACTTGGATTTTTTGTAAACAATATTTCATACTGAACAAAATAAATGCAATTTCCAGAATTACCTTAGGTGACACAGATATTGAAGACACACAAAGTGACTGAAGCCCTTACAGCGTGACTTGGTGCATCCACCAGGACGTGCTGGGGCTTCTGGAGATTTAAGTGCTCTTCCTGGCCATATCACTGGCCCACTGAATATGGATTAGCCACTTCTACTTCTGTCAGTTTACTAATGCCCTTCTGATAACTTAAGGATTGATGGTAGAGCAACAATACGCGAGATATGTTTCACTCAATACTTTAAAATATCTTTTCTTTAAAAAAGCAGCAAATGAAAAGGATGTTGTTTTAATGTACATGAGGCATGTTACTAAGACATGTGATATGTGACAGTCACTGGAGCAGACAGGCAGAGGAAACTGGAGGCAGAATCCATCCTCACAAAGACACCTAGATATCAATGCTAACGAGTGAGGTAAATAAAGAGCTAGTCAATGGAATCTGGAGAGCTATCTGGGATAAGACCCATGAATAGGCATAGGGAAGTAGTGCCATTAGATATTCTCTGGGGTAACCCAACTGGCCTTCAGCTGTCAGAAGGATATGGATGTCCCAGAAAAGCTGCATCATATTTGCCAGCTCTATGCAAATAACCAAGTTACAGTGTTAGATGTTGATGTTTAGCCAACTGGGTCTTGCCACATATCAGTGTTTAATTTGAAAGTATTCACATTAGTAAGACTTAAATAGCCCTCAGGTGTCACAGACTACACTGTATGAGGACCCAGTTCCATAGCACTAAACAAACCAATATAAGGGCAATCTGAGATGCCTTCAGGTATCCTACCTGGAATCCAGTCAATGGTCCACAAAGGCACAGTGTTTCCATGGGTCCTGCATCTTACCAGTCTCATCCATGTGTGCATGTGAGACACCCTAGGGCAGCCATCAAAAAGAGTACTAGAAGCTCGTGTTTTGTTAATAAATGCCAGTGATTGTAATGGGAGTTGAGATGCTTATTTCAGATGTAGACACATTTAGATGCCTCAGGCTATGAGGTGGGTCTTATTTTCCAAACTCCATTAGGATTTAAACTTAGTATAGTTCTCAAGTTTTTCTGCAGGGGCATCAAGACAGCTCTGTGGAAGCACATCAGTGAAATATGTGGCACTTGCAACATTTGGGGACTGAAAATCAAAATATCCAGCACGTGGTGATTACCATAGTTAAAAAGCTATAGAGCTGTAGTTTCCAAAATTAAGTTTGTGTCTTCAAATTTCAACTTAAAACCTCAAGTTATTGTGAAGCCAATTTTTTAAGTCTGATTCTAATTCATTCATGAACTAACGACCATTATTCTATTGGACCTGTTAGCAATTATAGTTTTAAGTAACTAAGGTTGGCATAGGTGTCAAAATTTCCCAGGTTTTATACTTCAATTCATAGATATTTTTCATCATTTCAGACTGCTAAGATTTCTGTTTACTCAGAACCCTTTGTGAAAACTTTTTGAAATTTATATTCCCTGCAGTCTTTTTTAAATTTCTGACTCTTTATAAAAATGTAAAAATATATATATCACAAAAGTACTCCCATTCTTATCACATCTCTCAGCAAAATAAAGAGAATGGATTGAGAACTTCAAAAAAACGTGTGTTCTTATTCTATACGTTATTTTGTGAGAAAGCATGCTCAACCAAAGCTTCCTGATTAAAAGCCAATGTATCTACGGCATCCTGGTGATAGTTACACTACAAAGATATATGCTTTCAGTACTATATACAACATATGAATTAAACATCTGCCTACTACTGTAACAACATTAATATAAAAGAACTATTAGAACTGATGCAATACTTGTTCTTAGCCAAGTAAACTCTGTGCTACTTTGTTTCATTATGTGTAAATATGTACATGCATTGTTTATAGACTGCGTACACTAAGTGAGGCTAGGCCTGACTCACAGCTGAGGGATTAATCATGCTGTATGTACAGGGGATTTCAGAAGAGATTGTTTTATATCAGTACTCTGACTCTTCACAGTGTTCCTTTTCTTGTGTGGTAGGGCTTTAAGGCCAGGCAGCCCAACTGGTAAACTAAATCTACAATTATGCAACAGGCTCAAAGAACAGAAGATTAAAAGCACTAGCAAACTAAGGTGCACAATAACTTAAACCATATATTGAAACATAAACATACGTAACAAACTTATGCTTCAAAGCGTAAGTCAACAGCTATGTATTAACTATTTGGCATGAGAAAAACATTTACACTCTAAATGATTCCTTTAGCAATCTCCTCTGATGCAGATAGCAATGAACAACATGGAAAGCTGGAAGTCCTGCCTGAATGTGCAGGTGGCCGGAGCTCAAATGGAATAAGATCAAGGGGTACCTCTCAAAGTGTAAATCCAGACTGGTTTTTGAACAACTTCCATGCATCATAACAGCAGCAAATGCCTTTTGCTTGTTCATAGCCTGAATTGCTGTTTATAGAGCTGTGTCAATGGTGATTCTTTAAAATTACTTTGACTTTGAGGCAGCACAAACCAAAGAGCTTAAGATTTGTATTTGTTTTACAATCAGAGAAATAGAAACTCAGGGCTCTGAAAACGAAGACGATTTTTTTTGTAAAGTAACATATATATCTTTCAAATGTGGAACAATTAATGCTTTTTACACGAAGATCTAGATTCCTGATTGCAAAATAGAGTGGAAAAGATCTTAGAAAGAAAAGTAAACCATAACTTAACAGCTGAAATTTGTAGAACTCATTGTTCCTCCTGAAGGCATAGGCACACGTAGGGAACAAGAGATCATTAAACTTAATAATTTTCCATACTAATTTTAAGGCTTTACTGCTTCAGACTTTTGAAGCCAACTCATATTAAAATCATGATGTGCCATACAAAATAGAAATTAGAACATGCTTATTTTGTTGGCTCATGACAGTTAAGTAGGTGAAATCATCCTGTTTTAATTACAAAGCAACTCTCCTCCCCCTCCCAAACTATGTTTCTTATTGTTAATGGCTTTCCCCTAATAAAATGCAAAGATTATTACTATATAGAAAAATTTATGTTACTTCTTGACAAAGAAGGAATACATTTCCTGTCTACCATGTGTCTAAATATTATTTTCTTTTCTAGTTCAAACAATACCACTGAGTCAAAAGTATCTTTTGCATAAAGCAGGATTTATCCTCATTTAGGTTGATCCTGAAAAAGATATTAAGGGAAAATGAGTAATATGATGAGAAATGTTAGACTGAAGTCACAGGACAGGAAAAGTGGTTTGTAGCAATCTTCCTCATGAGTACATTTCCTTTTATTTAATTAAAGTAAGATGAGCTACTCAGAACCAGGCTATGTTCCCCATTAGACTGGAAATATCCTTACAAACTGAGGAGCTATGCCCCATCCTATATGTCAAGTACTCATTACATGTTTTTGATTTACACCTTTAAGTGCAAACTGATATAAAAGACATTATACAAAACATTTCTCAGAATTGTTGCAAAAGCTTGAATCCTGAAAGTGCCATTTCTTGGGCTCAGAGAACACACAATTCTACTTAGAAGTGCTGACTTCTGCAAACACAAATGCCATGGGCATTCACTCAGAAGGACAGCTGTCAGAGAAGAAGAACTTATGTTCTTTTCTTGACATCTCTCTTGGTGCCAGTTCATATACTCAGAGGCAAGAAACTTTGATTCAAAGCTCCTTAAAAGTGAACTCTACAAGACATTTTCCTCTTGCAAGAAGAGAGCTTGAACTACCAAACTCTTAAGATGTTGCCTGCTCCTCCTGGTGGAGCTTTTGAAATACCATCTGTTCAGATCTGGAGCAAAAAGCTTGCTCCTCCCAGCCTGCAACACTGTTCAGCTGAGGGGACCTGATTCCCACTATTGTTTCTGTGTTTTACATGATTCCTCTATGTAAAACAAGCATAAAAAGCCCTGGAGAAGAAACTAAAATTTGCAATTTTTTTACTGATGTCCAGAGTGGTAGATCATATGCCTTATTTCACATTCAATAAATTATTGAAGATTTCCCTGAAAAAAATAGAAGATGCTGACCCTTTCAGTAGTAGGAAAAACACTGAGGTGACATTTCACATTACCTGAAACAATGCTTCAGCTGTTGCTTTCTTAATGACTATTTTAATCATAGAATCACAGAATCATTTAGGTTGGAAAAACCCTTAATATCATGGAGTCCAACCATTAATGTTTATCTCAGTTTGTTTTAAATCAGATAGTTCAAGGAGTTTTCCAAGCCATGAATCCAAATCTCAAATATGGTGGAACACATGAGCATCTAACACAAAATAGTTTTTCCTCAAATATGTTTTTAACAGAAGTCTGCCTCCCGCACGTTTTGCAAACTGCTTACAGGTGGCAAGGAAATAGTTTTAAAACATTATAACAAAGATTAAGAATAAGCTTGTACCACCTATCCAAAGAGACCTTAAAAGATCCCCAGAAAGTAATCACAGAAAAATAACACAGGGTATTAGAAACAGAAGGGCATGCTTAAAGAAGTGGAAAATGCTTTCCAGCAAGGGAAGTAGAACTAAGCATAAACTCTGGCAAGTCGAGAAAAAGATAGGCCAAAAATCACTTTATTAAATGATTGCACGAGGGATAAAAACTACAAATAAAACTTCTTTAAACATATTGAAAGCAGGAAGCATGCCAGTTTGTCTTCAGGGTTCATAGATTATATAAAAGGTAAAAAAAAATTCTCCAACAACATGCAGTCATAGCAAAAATTGTGAATTATTTGCATTGGTGTTCACTGTAGAGGAATGTAGGTAAGCTCTGACACTGAGTCTTTCCTTATGGCAGACAAATCCAAGGCAAGAACTCAAACTGAAGGGTTCTTAGAGGAGTTTTAGAGTTCTGATGAGTTTTTTATCATTGATAACATGAAGCAAGCAAAATACTCTTTCCTTGAAAATCCAAAATTGGATTGTATTTGCGATTGCCAGAATTGCTCAAATCAGCTTGGATGCTGAAAGACTGAAGGTACTGAATGAACTGGTGTGTTTTCAAAGAACCTGTTAGGATATATCCAGGAAACTACACACTGAGTAAATCTTTTTCTTCTTGGACCAAGTAGCTGGACTGCGTAACTAACCACATAAATAAATATGACATTATTGTGAATAATCAGCATGAGTTTTGCTGAAAGAAATTGTGCTTCACTACAGACCGCTTGAGAGAAACAAGTTACAGGTGAGCTCCCTAATGTACTATTCCTGGACTTTCCAAGAAGTTTCAGAAAGCTCCTTGTCAAAGTCCTTAATCTAACAGGAAAGGTTCCCTCACAGATTAATGATCAGTTAAAAGCTGAGAAACAAAGAATGAGAACAAATAATATGAAATGTTACTAGTGGCAATCCATCAAGATCTGCACTTCAATGCATGTGGCTAAACATAAATGGCCTAGGGTGAAGAGGAACACAGAAACTTTGTTGATACCTTTTCAAGGCAGTCATGGCAGAAACAGACTTTAGAGAGTTGAAAATATCATATGCAACTGGGTGATTAGATATTAAAAGGTCAAATGAAAATTTAGTGTGATAAGTGATAAATACAAAATAGTTAAAAGGAAGTCTATGGACTTAAAATAAACTGCTTTCAATGAGGAATGGGGTTTTTGGATCATTGTTATTTCTGTAGAATCACCAGTTCAATGCTCATCAGCAATCAGAGGAAAATATGATGCTATTAAAGACAGAATAAGACACCTTGTACCACTGTAGAAATCAGTGGTAAACACAGGTCTTCTATCCTATGTCAAGTACTCCTCACCAGCTCCCCCTCCAAGTAAATATAGTAAAACTTGTAAAGGTATAGAGATCTATGATAAGGTTGATGAGAGGTAAGGAATGTTTCTCATGTGAGAAGATTTTAAATAGACTAGAACTCTTCTCAGAAAAAAAAAAAAGGAACTGAGAGCGATTTGATAAGTTGTAAAATCATGAATGGGCTGGAGAAGGTGAAGGTGGCCGAGAAATAATAATCCGCTGTATTTTATAACACGAGGATGAGAAAGCACCAAGTAGAATTATCAGGCAGTATGTTTGAAGGCATGAAAGGAGTATTTTTTCAAACAATATTTCATTATATTGTGGAACTCACTGCCACAGATAGCTTCCATTGCCAGAAGTGTAAATGGGTTCAAAAACACATTAAACAAATCCAGGATTGGAAGATCCATCAAAAACTAATAAACCTGAAGACGTAGTGCAATCTTCAGTTTGAATAAACCACAAAAAATGATGGCTGGAAGCTGCATGGCTGTGCAGTTACCATAGCATTTGCTGACCGCTATTGACAGTATGATATTGGCACAGATTAGTTTTAAATCTGACTAAAACCAGATGCATTTATATTCTTAACTTTTGTCTCAGTTTCTAGTGAGTTCCCATTACCCCTGTGTTCAGTCTTTAGTGACCATCTTCATCCAACTAAATTTATTTGGGCCTATATATTACACAAGGACATCCCCATTCATCTTCGACCCTTGGATTATACCTATGGAGAGAAACTGACATTCGTTTATGATCAAATCGGTCCAACCAGGACCACATTTCTCCTGGAAGTACACGTCCCTTTTCCTTGATGACCTAGGATTCTAAATTAGGCATGTTAGTTCCATTGTAACAGTTAGTTAGGACAGGTGTGGATGGTAGAATAGTTTTAGATTCCCTTGGCTTATTAAAATAAAAAAGGTGAAAAAAGAAAAAGAACAAAGAAAAGGATGAGAAGAAAGGTGAGAAGACATCTAGAAACAAGGAGGGAAACTAAGAACACTAAGTTATAAAAGAAGTTGAAATAATTTCTAATGATTGTTAAAACTTGAAATGGCCAACAAAATCAAGATGTAGCATTTTTTAAGTGTGTAAGACATTTCTGCATGTGAAAATTTCAGTCTAATTTTGTTTTAAACTCACCTTTTCCAGCCTCTTAGGTTTCAATAATATGAATAAACCACTGAAAATTATTCATCCATTGAACTCTTTCCTTGTCATTGAACTACAGAGTAATTATATTGAAGGGAAAACAAAAAAGTCACAGTTTATAAGAAATTTTGCTGAAAGCACAATGAAGACTTTTTCATATATTCTAGTGTTGGTTTCAATCTGTTAGGTATGCCATAAGTCCTGTCTTTTCTTATTTGGCCCAGGCACATCACTGCCCCTCTCTTGTACAGGGGTTCAGACATATGCTTTTTTCCATATATGGTTAAAAGTGATCTGCCAAATAGACATTTCCTTTGCATTATAATACCTTTTAGCTCCTTTGTAACATTTTCAGGACTCCTCTAATTCCAACTCCAATTCATCAGGGAACTGGTGAATCAGTGATTTAGAAATTGTTAATTAACCTATACTTACATCATAGTATTACTGTCAAAGAATGTAAGAGAGGCATCAGCTTTTTTAGAATGTGCTTTCATACTCACTTCATAGCGAAGTCCAGTCTCATCTGAAACTACTTAAGTCATTAAGTCACCCTTATAGACTTTGAGTATTCACCCAATTGGCCAGTTTGCATATGTTTAGGTTCCAGGGGCTACAAGAGTCTCTTAGACCCCAGAGGCCAGTTACCAAACTCTGTAATCCATAAACCAGGTAATACTTTGTGTATAGCTGTAATTTCCAACTCTGATTAAAAAGAAAAAAGATTTATTTACAGAAAAGTGTCTGAATTTTCATAGGTCCCATACAATAAGTCTTGACCAAGGTTTTCTAAATAAAAAATAATAATAAAAAAAATCAAGCCTGAAGCAGGCAAGTCTTGAGGTGTTTCAAACAGCTCAAAATTACTTTATTTTTTTAAAGGACCTTCTGTGAGAGACATTCTGCCTGTACGTCAAAGTGAAAAACAAAGTAAGCTTTGATAATAGCCTGCCAAGCAACAGTCCTGTTGCTGCGATGCTATTACTTTGTGTTTCAAACAGTTGGAGACAGAAAAGGTGTTGCCTTTCAGTACTCAAATTTCATGATTCTCTGCTACTTTTTTCCCCCATCACATGGGAAATCCCACACAAGGGAGAAGATATATACGAGTACAACTTGCAGTTACTTTGAGATGACAAATACCATGATGAAACAAAAGAAATTTCCCATTAAAATAAACCACATGTCAGATTTCAGCTCAGATTCAGTCAGGTCTCAGCTAAGGAAATATGCCTTAGCTGTAGATCATGAAGTAAATACATATCTGCTTTACTCAAAGTGGCCCATAGAGAAACGAACAGAAATATGAGCTGGCGTTGAGTATGAGAATAAACAGAAAAGCCTTCCAAGAGCAGGCCATCTCATACTTTTACCAATGTACCCCTGAAAGAAAAAGATACACACATCTCCTTGCCTTAGGCAATGCTTAATTACCTTATATCAAAATAAGCTGTGGAATTCAAGGCCAAACATTTCCAGTGAATGCTGGACCTCATACTGCTTAAGGTATTCCCTGTCACCGGATGTAAAAAACATGAAGAACTGATGCTTGCCACAAGGTCTAACAAAATACAATTAATTTCCTTTGTCATAGCTAAAAAGATTTCTCAGGATTCCTATTTATCGACTTAAAAATAATAAAAATTAGATTTTGAGAGTAAAGAAAATACTGGAAATAGGGAAGAATAATAGAAAACTCTCCTGTTACAAGTGATTAGCTTTCTCCATCCTTTAATTAGCCAGACAAGGGAGATAAGCTACATGCTTAGTGTTCAGTTTAGTCCCTTCAGACTGATTTCATCCCCACAAAAAGCAATGATGAAGTGCTCAGGAATTTTTTTTAACAGTTTGTTTGTTTTTT